>NC_041392.1:67113779-67121540 GCF_002162155.2 Triticum dicoccoides
CGCCCGCGCCATCCCGTGCCCGTGCACGCGCCATGGCCGCGCCCCCTCCCCTGGCTCCGTACGCCCACGCACGAGCCCGCGCCCACCGCTCCCTGCTCGCTGCCGCTGCCTCTGCCGCTCCTCTGCTGCTGCTAGCACCGGCCGCCTTCATCGTTGTTGCGTGCACGCGCATCCGCGGCCACCCACGTGCTTACCCCGCTCCCCCTCTGCGCATGCTCGCGCTCGCCGCATGGCGACCGCGCCCGCCCGCACGCGCCCGGTGCGTGCCTTGCCCCGCTCCATCCGCGACCCTCTGCTCTTCCCGCTGCCCGGCCAGCCACGCGCGCCCGCCTCTGCAGCTTCCCACCTAGCTGCTCACCGCGCCCCTCGTCCGCTCCCCGCGCGCCCCTGCATCCCCGTGTGCCTGATGCTGTGCCGCCACGGCCCGCTCCTTGTTGCTGCTGCCTGCGCCCGTGCCCCGCGCGCGCCTGCAGCCTGCTGCTAGCTGCCGCTGCTGCTCGTTTGCTGCTGCCACCGTCCGTCTCAGGCCGCCTCTGCTCAGGGCCACGCCCCTGCTCCCCGCACCCGCCTCGCCTTCGTCAGGCCGCGCCATCGCCGCCCTAGCGCACGCGCGCCGCTGCCCTGAGTCGCCTCCACCTGTCGCGCCTGGCCGGCGAGCCGCGCCGCTACCATGCGCACGCCACCGGCACTCCGACGCACAAACGCGCCCGCCCCGTCGCCTCAGGTCTGCCCCGATGGGTGCCTGCGCCCGTAACACGCGGCGCCCCTGCACCCGCAAAACCGTCGCCCGCAAGCCCCACCTGGGGCCTATGATAGTGGGCCCTCATGCCCAAAACATTTTTAAAAAAAGAGGTTTTAAAAAATGAAATTAATGAATAATAAATTAATAAATTAATTAATATTGATTAATTAAACTAAACAGTTAATTAAACTAATTAATCATGATTAAGATTAACCAAATGACTAATTAAGCTAACTGTTGTTAGTTAATTAACTAGTCTATGACAGTGGGGCACACCCCCCTAATTAATTCTGATTAGGTTGATTAAACTGGATAATTAAATGTGTCACTGACAGGTGGGACCCAACTATCAGGTTGACTAGGTCAACTGCTGATGTCATGCTGATGTCAGCAAACACTATTCTGGATAATGTTGATTTAATTAATTAAATAAATCCTAAAAATGATTTAAATCTTTTAAAATTAAAATAAAATAAATCGTAGCTCGGATGGAAAAACTTTGTACATGAAAGTTGCTCAGAATGACAAGACGAATCTGGATACGCAGCCCGTTCGTCCGCCATGCATCCCTAGCATAGCAAACACGCAACTTTCCCCCTCCGGTTCATCCGTCCGAAAATGTGAAACACTAGGAATATTTTCCAGGATGCTTTCCCCCTTCACCGGTACCACCTCGTACCGCGTTAGGGCACACCTGACTTCACGCTTTGTCATGTCTTGCATCGTCATGCATTTGTTTGCATTATATTTATTGTTTCTTCCCTCTCTTCTCTCGCTAGACACCGAGACCGACGCCGCTGCTACCCAGTACGACTACGGTGTTGACGACCCCTCTCTCTTGCCAGAGCAACCAGGCAAGCCCCCCCCTTTGATCACCAGATATCGCCTACTCTTTCTCTCTACTTCTTGCATTAGAGTAGTGTAGCATGATTACTGCTTTCGGTTAATCCTATCCTGATGCATAGCCTGTCCTTGCTACTACTATTGTTACCTTAACCTGCAATCCTAATGCTTAGTATAGGATGCTAGTTTATCATCAGTGGCCCTACCTACTTGTCCGTCTGCCATGCTATACTATCGGGTCGTGATCACTCGGGAGGTGATCATGGGTATATACTATATACTTTATACATGATACATGTGGTGACTAAAGTCGGGTCGGCTCGTGGACCACCCGCGAGTGATTCACGGATTCGGGGCTGAAAGGACCTTTGTCCCAACGGCCCTCTGTGTGGATCTTTGTGGCGAAGCGACAGGGCAGGTTGAGACCACCTAGGAGAGAGGTGGGCCTAGCCCTGGTAGGCGTTCGCAGTTATTTCAAGATAACACTTTTAACGAGATCTTCGTATTTGATCTAAGTCTGGCCACTGGCCTATACGCACTAACCATCCACGCGGGGATAGTTATGGGCACTCAACGTCGTGGTATCAGCCGAAGCCTTCATGACGTGAGCGACTGAGCGGCGCGCGGCGGGTTGGACCGCGTAACGCAACTTCCTTTGTAATGGAGGTTGCTAGGTCTGCTCTCCGGCCTCCCTTGCAACGTGCAGGTGTGCAATGGGCAATGGCCCAGACCCCTACGCCAAAGGATTTAGACCGGCGTGCTGACCTCTCTGTTGTGCCTAGGTAGGGATGTGACGTGTTAATCTTCCGAGGCCGGGCATGACCCAGGAAAGTGTGTCCGGCCAAATGGGATCGAATGTGTTGGGTTATGTGGTGCACCCCTGCAGGGAAGTTAATCTATTCGAATAGCCATGATCTTCAGTAACAGGACGACTTGGAGTTGTAGCTTGACCTTATGACAACTAGAACCGGATACTTAATAAAACACACCCTTCCAAGTGCCAGATACAACCGGTGATCGCTCTCTCACAGGGCGTCGAGGGGAGGATCATCGGTTAGGATTATGCTACTCATTGCTACTTGGTGAACTTACCATCTACTATCTTCCCCTCTTATTCCGGCATTCTGTAGTTCAGTCCATATATGATACCCTTATTCTATTTGATACCAATGCATACATATGTAGTGTAGCTCCTTGCTTGCGAGTATTTTGGATGAGTACTCACGGTTGCCTTGCTCCCTCTTTTCCCCCTTTCTATACTCGATTGCTGTGACCATATGTTGGAGCTCAGGAGCCAGACGCCACCATCGATGACGACTACTACTACTCGGGAGGTGCCTACTACTACATGCAGCCCGCTGACGACGACCAGGAGTAGTTTAGGAGGATCCCAGGAAGGAGGCCTGCGCCTCTTTCGATCTGTATCCCAGCTTGTTCTAGCCTTGTTAAGGCATACTTGTTTAACTTATGTTTGTACTCAGATATTGTTGTTTCCAATGACTCATCTATGATCGAGCTCTTGTATTCGAGCCCTCGAGGCCCCTGGCTTGTAATATGATGCTTGTATGACTTATTTTATTTGTAGAGTTGTGTTTTGATATCATCCCATGAGTCCCTGATCTTGATCGTACACGTTTGCGTGTATGATTAGTGTACGGTTGAATCGGGGGCGTCACAAGTTGGTATCAGAGCCAACTGCCTGTAGGAATCCCCCTTCCACACTCCTTGGCCGAAGTTGAGTCTAATCGTTACAAAACTTTTACTAACATGGCCTTGCGCCTTACGGGCCCACGTCGCCATTGGGTGGTATTAGGATCTTTTACTCCTTGTCTATACTATGGGACTCTGATCTCTCTTCTATTCGGGTTAAATGAATTTTGCTAAATCTAACATTAGGAGCTCGTTATCACTTTCACCCGGAGAGCCCCTTATTACTGATGATCGTCTGCTGCACGTGAAGACCCTGAAGATACTCTCCGCTATTAACCCGAGAACTTGTGTTCATCGCGTTTGAAATTCCCCTTCCACCGTCAACCCTTATGGATAACTACTTGCAGTTGTTATTCTTACATTCATCCCCGGTTGGTCTTGTTATTACAAGATACCCCGAAATACTCATCGTTGTTTCGATAATCCTTTGAGCTTACTGCCTTGCTGTTCTTTGTCACGTGAATACCCATATGGATAATTCTCGCACTTATCGAGTATCCGCTCACCCCCAGTTGTTCATGTGTTTCACAATGGTCTTCGAAATACTATTCGATCCTCCAAGAATCCTTAGTAGCTTATTGCTCTGCAATACTTGTCTGCTTGCATTTTGGATGCTTTCCATATGTCTGGCAATATTCGTTAGTATCCTTAGACATCGTAATTTTGATCCTAATGATTCAACATGAGTGCGAATGCACGCAATTATCAGTTGATCCTTTTAAATTATCTTTCTGGCTTAGACGTCATTTTTGAACATGAGCTTGTTCTCGACCAATCTGTTTGCCGTCAATTGTACCCTTAGGTCTATTGAACTTATCCACCCTTGATCAGAGCGTCTGCTTCTGATCCTTCTATTTGGAAATCATAATTCCTTTGATAACTAAGCATCGAATCATTCAGGTGTTCTATAATCTGATGTCCTTGCATCCTATCTTCAACTGATTGTGTGCCGATGCTCACATTAGCTCCGCTATGGACCGTCAGATCCTTTATTGGATTATTATTCGACAGTGTCATCCTTATTCAATAACCTTGTGAGCCTTTCCTCGGATACATAATGCTTTTGGTCAATTGTATCCTCTGTTTTCTCAACCATGCTCTGTTTTCAAGCTGGTGGTATTTACGATTGAAGCTTGTGGTATATGATTCCACGATACCCTGACGGGTTGAACCTATGCCTTTCTTAATCTGTGTGAACCCGAACGTTTTCACGGGTCATACTCCTTTGGTAATTCACCAGGTAGGTTTTGACACTGAAATCATTTTTAACTAGAGCAGTGAATGAAAGTTTATGCATTGAAGAAGTGGGAGTCGACCTTGAACCTTGCGTTCATGCCCATGGACACGATGTAGATCTTATCATTGAAGCTTCTCTTAAATTAATTATTCTTTTGGTATAAGTTCATCTTATATCTGGGGTCTGGCCTTTTGCAATCGTGGTTCCGACCATGTTCTCCTTTAAATACCATTTCTCGTGCAAGTTTAAGCACTTGTCTTCTGCGGAGTAATACCCCAGTCCAACCTCTACTTTGATTTGTAATCAAGTATTACCCCCCTGGTATCTCAATATTATCATGGCACTGCATAACTTCTTATGAGTTCTTCATCAAGTGCTACATTCTCATTGATTCCAATTTTTCGTGGGCTCTGAGTTATTTAACACTCAAAGACATCGATAATTGAATCGAGTCCGCACTGTGATTCAACAACTCTTAGTAATCTTCAATGCTTACGAGTTTGTACTCGATAGTGTCATTCCCAGCTGATTGACTACATCATCATCGTCAGGCTGACTGCTTGACCATTCTACCTATGTCCTTCATCCTCGGGACACAATCCCGACAGTGCTCTAAGCTTACATCGAACTTTCACCATCATATTGTTTGTCTTGAGAGACAACTCTGAATTCTAAGATGGCATCTTATCTATGGTTATAATAACCTTTTGCTTCACCATTCCCTTGGCTTGATGTCATCGCTAAGCGATTGCATCCTCATGGAGCCTCTCGACAAGATTTGTCATGATCATTATCAACATTTTGACCCCTTCCAAGATATTAATTGAATTCATGATGAGAAGTACCCTCCTTGCCCTCGATGATTTGTTTTATCATCGACCACTTTATTGCCTTCCGTTCAACACAAACTTGTTCCTGTCTCTAGCACCCAATTGCTTTCAAGTTAATGGTCGATATTTCATTCTTAGACTATTGGTTGTCGAATCACCTTTCTAACATTGATCATGCTACCTAAGACCATATTTTGGGTGCACTTTTCAACCAATGCTTAATTGTGTATGTTTTCCACGGGCATACATCCTTATATCATTTGATCCGACAAATGTTGACTCCTTCTTCACATAAGTGTGGAAATGCATCTTTTGAAAATCTCAATGAACTGTCGCTTAGTTCATCAGCCACCTCTTCATCCTCCCCTTGGTTTTAATGATGAACTCTTGTTTTGGAACTCGCTTCCATAGTACATTTCCTGAGAATCTTACATTGTCGTCTCGTCAATTGTGTTCCACCTTTTCTTCTTAGGCATCCTGAGTCTGAGGCATCCTGGCACCAATCAGATCTGAATCTCGGTCAGATATGATGGTTG
Organism: Triticum dicoccoides; assembly: GCF_002162155.2. NCBI lineage: Eukaryota > Viridiplantae > Streptophyta > Magnoliopsida > Poales > Poaceae > Triticum > Triticum dicoccoides. Next base: position 67,119,678 of record NC_041392.1, read on the forward strand.
GAACATATTTCCGAGAGTTATTACATTAGTCCTTATATATCGGTAAGGTGGGGTCATGCCTATCACACCTGGCTGGAGGACTTGTTGTTATAGATTCCTTTTCAGCAAGGTTATCCCTTCTTCCATGAGGGAATTGTAAGACCTATTCTTCAAGTTATTCCTGATGGATCCTTTGTGTCTCCAGAGTCTGATCTTCACCCGTTGACCATGTCAATGCTATCTCGAAGCATGTCTATGGTATTCCGATTTTCAACAAGAACATTGGAGCTAATGCTAAATGTTTCCTGCTCAATTATCCAAACACCGTTGTATGGGTAATATCATGAGCTTCGTCCCCCTTACTTAAGTGGTTTTCTACCTTCTATCTGATCTTGGATATCATACTCTACTTGTTCTTGGGAAGGATATACCCCTGAAATATGTGTTTAAACACATTTTCCTTCCCATTGATCTGTTTAATCTAATAATCACATTTTTCTTTCCATTGTTCTGTTTAACCTTCTTGAGGTTTATATGATCTAAGCAGTAATACGTCACTTCTTTTATAGGCACCTCAGTGCACAACTCTGTCAGTAAGACCCTGTTACTATTGTTGTTGACATTCTGGTAACCACCGATGGACGAGAACTTTGCCTATTGGTCTGCCTCGTTCAACGAGCAGGAAGATAGTTCTCTTCGCCCCTCGCCCTTGGTACCGACGTTGTTGCCGACATAATTGACAGGCTGCCCTTTTGACATGCCTTGCTGTCATGACCGAGCAAGATGTCACCGCTCCTTCTACTTTTAACCCACATGGTGGGCCCATAAACCACAGTTCCACAGGATTGAAACCTGACTCTCCTGTACACCCCTGTTTCGAAGTTATCCCTTGCGCTTCGTTTCGTATGTAATTTGCGAGCCACCTTCCTAGTGAACAATTCTGGTATCGGACACAATACTTATTCCCATTGCTCTGAACCCATTTTACACTCTGTTTCAGGCAATGAACGATTGCCTATCCGCTTGAAACTTCTTATTGCACCGTCTTACTTTGCTCTCGATGTGTTTCATTTATTCAACTCGAGAAATACTAATATGTTCATTCTTGGGATACCCCCAGATGATTTTACCTTATAACATCCTATCATTGTAGAGTTGCCCCTTACCTATTCGTAAGTACGATGGAGTTCCCCGAAGAAAGGACGAAAACTTCATCATGATGCATTGGAATAAAGAATTGAAGACATCAACGAAAGGGATTAACTTCTTCAAGAAGATCCGCTAGAATATCGTAACCAGAACTTTTCCCCTTACTCCCCTCTTAAATCTCGGGACGAGATTTCTTGTAGTAGAGGAGAATTGTGACGCCCCGATAATTAGGCTACATTGAACCTCTGCTAATGATGCCACGTCACCTCGATTACTATTGCTAATCTCGCGTTAGTTCGAAAACGGTTCGACTTCAATTTCAAAATCAAGCAAACAAGAAAAGTTTTTAAATATTAAAACTAAAATGTTCGGAGTGAGCCAAATAATACAAAGGCCATTATAGTGGTGAAATCAAACTTTTTGAAAAGTATTTAAGTGGCCTAAAATATTTAAAATAGTAGGTAAAACAATAAAATAAATGTCTTTTGTATTTTATAAAATAATAAACGATTTATTTAGTTGGGCAGTAGCATAATTATTAACACTAAAATTAGTGACTAATATTATAATTTATAAAACTAATACAAAAGGAAAAGTAAAAGAAAAATAAAACAAAGGAAACAAAAAAATAAAACAATAGGTAGAAACCTCCTGGGCCACTTGGCCCAAATGGTCGAAGTTGCCAGGCCGGCCCAGCTTCCCCTCCCTGGCCTATAACCCCCCAGAGAAACCCTA
>NC_041392.1:67122017-67160818 GCF_002162155.2 Triticum dicoccoides
GGGATCGAGGAGGGAGGCCACCGACGCTGCCCCCGACGACCCCGTCGTCCTCTACGTCGCCACCCGGAGCCCGCCTGGACCTCGCCGACTACCGAGACGCCTCCTCGTCGGCCTGCCTGCTTCCTCTTCGACGCCGTCGTCCCCATCGCCCTCCTCACACCCACTACCCCGCTCCCTGCAACCCACCATGAGCCTCCTCTCCTCGTCCGGTCACCGCGCGCCCGCGCCGTCCCGTGCCCGTGCACGCGCCGTGGCCGCGCCCTCTCCCCTGCCTCCGTACGCCCACGCACGAGCCCGCGCCCACCGCTCCCTGCTCGCTGTCGCTGCCTCTGCCGCTCCTCTGCTGCTGCTAGTGTCGGCCGCCTTCGTCGCTGTTGCGCGCGCGTGCATCCGCGGCCACCCACGCGCTTACCCCGCTCCCCCTCTGCACACGCTCGCCCTCGCCGCGCGGCGACCGTGCTCGCCCGCACGCGCCCGGTCCGTGCCTTGCCCCGCTCTGTCCGCGGCCCTCTGCTCTTCCCGCTGCCCGGCCAGCCGCGCGCGCCCGCCTCTTCAGCTTCCCACCTAGCTGCTCACCGCGCCCCTCGTCCGCTCCCCGCGCGCCCCTGCATCCCCGTGTGCCAGATGCTGCGCTGCCGCGGCCCGCTCCTTGTTGTTGCTGCCTGCGCCCGTGCGCCGCGCGCGCCCGCAGCCTGCTGCTAGCTGCCGCTACTGCTTGTTTGCTGCTGCCTCCGTCCGTCTCCGGCCGCGCCCCTGCTCCCCGCACTCGCCTCGCCTTCGTCCGGCCGCGCCATCGCCGCCCTAGCGCACGCGCGCCGTTGCCCTGAGTCGCCTCCACCTGCCGCGCTCGGCCGGCGAGCCGCGCCGCGACCACACGCCCGGCACCGGCGCTCCGGCGCACACACGCGCCCGCCCCTTTGCCTCGGGTCTGCCCCGATGGGTGCCTGCGCCCGTAACCCGTGGTGCCCCTGCGCTCGCAAACCCGTCGCCCGCAAGCCCCCCCCCCTGGGGCCTATGACAGTGGGCCCCCATGCCCAAAACATTTTTAAAAAAAAGAGGTTTAAAAAAATGAAAATGATGAATAATAAATTAATTATTTAACTTAATTAATCTGGATTAATTAAACTAAACAGTTAATTAAACTAATTAATCATGATTAAGATAAACCAAATGACTAATTAAGCTAACTGTTGTTAGTTAATTAACTAGTCAATGACAATGGGGCCCACACCCTAATTAATTCTGTTTAGGTTAATTAAACTGGATAATTAAATGTGTCACTCACAGGTGGGACCCACCTGTCAGGTTGACCAGGTCAACTACTGATGTCATGCTGACGTCAGCAAACACTATTCTGGATAATGTTGATTTAATTAATTAAATAAATCCTATAAATGATTAAAATCTTTTAAAATTAATATAAAATAAACCGTAGCTCGGATGGAAAAACTTTGTACATGAAAGTTGCTCAGAATGACAAGACAAATCCGGATACTTAACCCGTTCGTCCGCCACGCATCCCTAGCATAGCAAACAGGCAACTTTTCCCCTCCGGTTCATCCGTCCGAAAACGCAAAACACCAGGAATATTTTCTCGGCTGTTTTCCCCCTTCACCGGTACCACCTCATACCGCGTTAGAGCACACCTGACTTCACGCTTTGTCATGTCTTGCATCGTCATGCATTTGTTTGCATTATATTTATTGTTTCTTCCCCCTCTTCTCTCGCTAGACACCGAGACCGACGCCGCTGCTACCCAGTACGACTACGGTGTTGACGACCCCTCTATCTTACCAGAGCAACCAGGCAAGCCCCCCCTTTGATCACTAGATATCGCCTACTCTTTCTCTCTACTTCTTGCATTAGAGTAGTGTAGCATGATTACTGCTTTTGGTTAATCCTATCCTGATGCATAGCCTGTCCTTGCTACTACGGTTGTTACCTTTACCTGCAATCCTAATGCTTAGTATAGGATGCTAGTTTATCATCAGTGGCCCTACCTACTTGTCCGTATGCCATGCTATACTATCGGGCCGTGATCACTCGGGAGGTGATCATGGGTATATACTATATACTTTATACATGATACATGTGGTGACTAAAGTCGGGTCGGCTCGTGGAGCACCCGCGAGTGATTCACGGATTGGGGGCTGAAAGGACCTTTGTCCCTACGGCCCTCTATGTGGATCTTTGTGGCGAAGCGACAGGGCAGGTTGAGACCACCTAGGAGAGAGGTGGGCCTGGCCCTGGTTGGCATTCGCGGTTATTTCAAGATAACACATTTAATGAGATCTTGGTATTTGATCTGAGTCTGGCCACTGGCCTATACGCACTAACCATCTACGTGGGGACAGTTATGGGCACTCGACATCGTGGTATCAGCCGAAGCCTTCGTGACGTCAATGACTGAGCGGGGCGCGCCGGGTTGGACCGCATAACGCAACTTCCTTTGTAATGGAGGTTGCTAGGTCTGCTCTCCGGCCGCCCTCGCAACGTGCAGGTGTGTAATGGGCGATGGGCCCAGACCCCTGCGCCATAGGATTTAGACCGGCGTGCTGACCTCTCTGTTGTGCCTAGGTAGGGTTGCGACGTGTTGATCTTCCGAGGCCGGGCATGACCCAGGAAAGTGTGTCCGGCCAAAATGGGATCGAGCGTGTTGGGTTATGTGGTGCACCCCTGCAGGGAAGTTAATCTATTCGAATAGTCGTGATCTTCCGTAACAGGACGACTTGGAGTTGTACCTTGACCTTATTACAACTAGAACCGGATACTTAATAAAACACACCCTTCTAAGTGCCAGATACAACCGGTGATCGCTCTCTCACAGGGCGACGAGGGGAGGATCATCGGTTAGGATTATGCTACTCGATGCTACTTGGTGAACTTACCATCTACTATCTTCTCCTACTGCAAGATGGAGGTTACCAGAAGCGTAGTCTTCGAAAGGACTAGCTATCCCCCTCTTATTCCGGCATTCTGCAGTTCAGTCCATATATGATACCCTTATTCCATTTGATACCAATGCATACATATGTAGTGTAGCTCCTTGCTTGCGAGTACTTTGGATGAGTACTCACGGTTGCCTTGCTCCCTCGTTTCCCCCTTTCTATACTCGATTGCTGCAACCAGATGTTGGAGCCCAGGAGCCAGATGCCACCGTCGATGATGACTACTACTGCTACTCGGGAGGTGCCTACTACTACGTGCAGCCCGCTGACGACGACCAGGAGTAGTTTAGGAGGATCCCAGGCAGGAGGCCTGCGCCTCTTTCAATCTGTATCCCGGTTTGTGCTAGCTTCTTAAGGCATACTTGTTTAACTTATGTATGTAGTCAGATATTGTTGTTTCCGCTGACTCGTCTATGATCGAGCTCTTGTATTCGAGCCCTTGAGGCCCCTGGCTTGTAATATGATGCTTGTATGACTTATTTTATTTTTAGAGTTGTGTTGTGATATCATCCCGTGAGTCCCTGATCTTGATCGTACACGTTTGCGTGTATGATTAGTGTACGGTTGAATCGGGGGCGTCACATACTCCAATGTCACCTCAAGTATCCGTGGGTATGAATATACGATATGCGTCACACAATCTCAGATTCATCTATTCAAACCAACACAAAGGACCTCAAAGAGTGCCCCAAAGTTTCTACCGGAGAATCACGACGAAAACATGTGCCAACCCCTATGCATAGGTTCATGGGCGGAACCCGCAAGTTGATCACCAAAACATACATCAAGTGAATCACGTGGTATCCCATTGTCACCACAGATACGCACGGCAAGACATACATCAAGTGTTCTCAAATCTTTAAAGACTAAATCCGATAAGATAACTTCAAAGGGGAAACTCAATCCATTACAAGAGAGTAGAGGGGGAGAAAACATCATAGGATCCAAATATAATAGTAAAGCTCGTGATACATCAAGATCGTACCACCTCAAGAACACGAGAGAGAGAGAGATCAAACACATAGCTACTGGTACATACCCTCAGCCTCGAGGGATAACTACTCCCTCCTCGTCATGGAGAGCACCGGGATGATGAAGATGGCCACCGGAGAAGGATTGCCCCTCCGGCAGGGTGACGGAACGGGTCTAGATTGGTTTTCGGTGGCTACGGAGGCTTCTGGCGGTGGAACTCCCGATCTATTGTCTGTTCTGGAAGTTTTAGGGTACGTGAGTATATATGGGTGCAGGAAGTACATCGGTGGAGCTTCGGGGGGCCCACGAGGCAGGGGCGCGCCCTAGGGGGCGCCCCCACCCTCGTGAGAACCTCCATTGGCTCCTGATGTGGGGTCCAAGTCCATCCGGTAGCTTTCCTTCCAAAAATAACTTCTCCAGTTGATTTCGTTCCGTTTCGACTCCATTTGATATTCCTTTTCTTCGAAACACTAAAATAGGCAAAAAAAAAACGGCAAATCTGGGTTGGGCCTCTGGTTAATAGGTTAGCCCCAAAAATAATATAAAAGTGGATAATAAAGCCCGATATTGCCCAAAACAATAGATAACATAGCATGGAGCAATCAAAATTTATAGATACGTTGGAGACGTATCAAGCATCCCCAAGCTTAATTCCTGCTCGTCCTCGAGTAGGTAAATGATAAAAACAGAATTTTTGATGCGGAGTGCTACTTGGCATAATTTCAATGTAATTCTTCTTAATTGTGGCATGAATATTCAGATCCGAAAGATTCAAGATAAAAGTTCATATTGACATAAAAATGATAATACTGCAAGCATACTAACTAAGCAATCATGTCTTCTCAAAATAACATGGCCAAAGAAAGCTCATCCCTACAAAATCATATAGTTTAGTCATGCTCCATTTTCGTCACACAAGAATGCTCTCATCATGCACAACCCCGATGACAAACCAAGCAATTGTTTCATACTTTAGTAATCTCAAACCTATAAACTTTCACGCAATATATGAGCGCGAGCCATGGACATAGCACTATGGGTGGTATAGAATATGATGATGGGGGTTATGTGGGAGAAGACAAAAAAGGAGAAAGTCTCACATCAACGAGGCTAATCATTGGGCTATGGAGATGCCCATCGATTGATATTAATGCAAGGAGTATGGATTGCCATGCAACGAATGCACTAGAGCTATAAAAGTATGAAAGCTCGACAAAAGAAACTAGTGGGTGTGCATCCAACTTTCTTGCTCACGAAGACCTAGGGAACTTGAGGAGGCCCATTGTTGGAATATACAAGCCAAGTTCTATAATGAAAAATTCCCACTAGTATATGAAAGTGATAACATGAGACTCTCTACTATGAAGATCATGGTGCTACTTTGAAGCACAAGTGTGGTAAAAGGATAGTAACATTGTCCCATCTCTCTTTTTCTCTCATTTTTTTGGGCCTTTTCTCTTTCTTTTTATGGCCTTTCTTTTTTTTGGGCCTTCTTTTTTTATTCCTAACTTGGGACAATGCTCTAGAAAATTATGATCATCACACTTCTATTTATTTACAACTCAATGATTACAACTCGATACTAGAACAAAGATGACTCTATATGAATGCCTCCGGCGGTGTACCGGGATATGCAATGAACCAAGAGTGACATGTATGAAAGAATTATGAACGGTGGCTTTACCACAAATACTATGTCAACTACATGATCATGCTAAGCAATATGACAATGATGAATGTGTCATGATGAACGGAATGATGGAAATTTGCATGGCAATATATCTCGGAATGGCTATGGAAATGCCATAATAGGTAGGTATGGTGGCTGTTTTGAGGAAGATATAAGGAGGTTTATGTGTGACAGAGCGTATCATATCACGGGTTTTGGATGCACCAGTGAAGTTTGCGCCAACTCTCAATGTGAGAAAGGGAAATCCACGGTACCGAAGAGGCTAGCAAGGATGGAAGGGTGAGAGTGCGTATAATCCATGGACTCAACATTAGTCATAAAGAACTCGCATACTTATTGCAAAAATCTACAAGTCCTCAAAAACCTCGGCACTACGCGCATGCTCCTAGGGGGATAGATTGGTAGGGAAAGACCATCGCTCTTCCCCGACCGCCACTCATAAGGAGGACAATCAAATAACACCTCATGTTTCAAATTTGTTGCATAACGTTTACCATATGTGCATGCTACGGGACTTGCAAACTTCAACACAAGTATTTCTCAATTTCACAACTAATCAACTAGCACGACTTTGATATTATTACCTCCATATCTCAAAACAATCATCAAGCATCAAACTTCTCTTAGTATTCAAAACACTCATAAGAAAAATTTACTAATCTTGAATACCTAGCATATTAGGATTTTAAGCAAATTACCATGCTGTTTAAGAATCTCAAAATAATATAAGTGAAGCATGAAAGTTCATCTATTTCTAAAAAATAAAACCACCACCGTGCTCTAAAAAGATATAAGTGAAGCACTAGAGCAAATGACAAACTACTCCGAAAGATATAAGTGAAGATCAATGAGTAGTTGAATAATTATGCAACTATGTGAAGACTCTCCCATTTAATAATTTTAGACCTTGATACTTTATTTAAACAGCAAGAAAAGCAAAATAAAATGACATTCTAAGAATGGTAAACATCATGTGAAGAAGCAAAAACTTAGGATCAACCGAAACTAACCGATAGTTGTTGAAGAAGAAAGGTGGGATGCCAACCGGGGCATCCCCAAGCTTAGATGCTTGAGACTTCTTGAAATATTATCTTGGGATGCCTTGGGAATCCCCAAGCTTGAGCTTTTGTGTCTACTTAATTCCTCTCATATCACGGTCTCCCTAAATCTCAAAGCTTCATCCACACAAAACTCAACAAGGACTCATGAGATAAGTTAGTATAAACAATTGCAAAAGCCTTATCATACTCTACTGTAGAAAATCACTAAAATTATTATTCAAAATTGCATACTAAATGCCTCTGCATATTTAATAGTCCTATCCTCAAATAGAATCATTAAAGAAGCAAACATATGCAAACAATGCAGACATAACAGCAATCTGCCTAAACAGGATAGTCTGTAAAGAATGCTGCAACATCCATACTTCCCTAGCTCAAAAAATTATAAAATAAAAATACAACTGTAGTAAATTTATCAGAGCTTAATATTCAAAAGGTTTCAACATTTTATCACATTCTGACTTTTCTAGGGAATTATTGCAACAGCGGTAAACTTTCTGTTTTCAAACAGAAACATGTGGACTTCTAAAATAGGCATAGTAAAGGCTATCAATGCCACTTTTATTGAAATAAAAGATGCAAAACATTTTTCTAAATAACATAAAGCAAATCCTAACAAAATAAATTGATACTCCAAGCAAAACACATATCATGTGGTGAATAAAAATATAGCTCCAAGTAAAGTTACCGATGAACGAAAACGAAAGAGGGGATGCCATCCGGGGCATCCCCAAGCTTAGGCTCTTGGCTATCCTTGAATATTACCTTGGGGTGCCTTGGGAATCCCCAAGCTTAGGCTCTTGTCACTCCTTATTCGATAATTCATCGAATCTTTACCCAAAACTTGAAAACTTCAAAACACAAAACTTAACAGAAAACTCGTAAGCTCCGTTAGTATAAGAAAATAAATCACCACTTCAAGGTACTGTAATGAACTCATTCTTTATTTATATTGGTGTTAAACCTACTGTATTACAACTTCTCTATGGGTTATAAACTATTTTACTAGTCATAGATTCATCAAAATAAGCAAACAACACAATGAAAACAGAATATGTCAAAAACAGAACAGTCTGTAGTAATCTGGATCAAACGTATACTTATGGAACTCATAAAATTCTAAAATAAATTGCTGGACCTGAGGAATTTATCTATTAATCATCTTCAAAAAGAATTAACTAAATAGCACTCTCCAAATAAAAATGGCAGCAGTTCTCGTGAGCGCTAAAGTTTCTGTTTTTTACAGCATGATCAACAAGACTTTCCCCAAGTCTTCCCAAAGGTTCTACTTGGCATAAACACTAATTAAAAGCATAAAACCACATCTAAACAGAGGCTAGATGAATTATTTATTACTAAACAGGAACAAAAACAAAGTTGAGTTGCCTCCCAACAAGCGCTATCGTTTGACGCCCCTAGCTAGGCATGATGATTTCAATGATGCTCACATGAAGGATGAGAATTGTAACATAAAGAGAGCATCATGAAGAATATGACTAGCACATTTAAGCCTAACCCACTTCCTATGCATAGGGATTTTGTGAGCAAACAACTTATGGGAACAATAATCAACTAGCATAGGAAGGCAAAACAAGCATAACTTCAAAACTTTAAGCACATAGAGAGGAAAACTTGATATTATTGCCATTCCTACAAGCATAAGTTCCTCCCTCATAATAATTTTCAGTAGCATCATGAATGAATTCAAAAATATAACCAGCAACTAAAGCATTATTTTCATGATCTACACGCATAGAAAATTTACTACTCTCCACATAAGTAAAATTATTCTCATGAATAATAGTGGGAGCAACCTCAACAAAATAACTATCATGTGATTGAAAATTAAGATCAAGATGACAAGTTTCATGGTTATCATTATTATTTAAAGCATACGTGTCATCACAATAATCATCATAGATAGGAGGCATGCTTTCATCATAATAAATTTGCTCATCAAAACTTGGGGAAAAAAAATATCATCTTCATCAAACATAGCTTCCCCAAGCTTGTGGCTTTGCATATCATTAGCATCATAGATATTCAAGGAGTTCATACTAACAACATTGCAATCATGCTCATCATTCAAAGATTTAGCGCCAAACATTTTAATGCATTCTTCTTCTAACACTTTGGCACAATTTTCCTTTCCATCATACTTACGAAAGATATTAAAAAGGTGAAGCGTATGAGACAAACTCAATTCCATATTTTTGGTTTTCTTTTATAAACTAAACTAGTGATAAAACAGGAAACAAAAAGATTTGATTGCAAGATCTAAAGATATACCTTCAAGCACTCATCTCCCCGGCAACGGCGCCAGAAAAGAGCTTGATGTCTACTACGCAACCTTCTTCTTGTAGACATTGTTGGGCCTCCAAGTGCAGAGGTTTGTAGGACAGTAGCAAATTTCCCTCAAGTGGATGACCTAAGGTTTATCAATCCGTAGGAGGCATAGGATGAAGATGGGTCTCTCTCAAGCAACCCTTCAACCAAATAACAAAGAGTCTCTTGTGTCCCCAACACACCCAATACAATGGTAAATTGTATAGGTGCACTAGTTCGGCGAAGAGATGGTGATACAAGTGGTATATGGATAGTAGATAAAGGTATTTATAATCTGAAATTATAAAAACAGCAAGGTAACTAATGATAAAAGTGAGCGTAAACGGTATTGCAATGTGTTGAAACAAGGCCTAGGGTTCATACTTTCGCTAGTGCAAGTCCTCTCAACAATAATAACATAATTGGATCACATAACTATCCCTCAACATGCAACAAAGAGTCACTCCAAAGTCAATAATAGCGGAGAACGAACGAAGAGATTATGGTAGGGTACGAAACCACCTCAAAGTTATTCTTTCCAATCAATCCGTTGGGCTATTCCTATAAGTGTCACAAACAGCCCTAGAGTTCGTACTAGAATAACACCTTAAGACACAAATCAACCAAAACCCCAATGTCACCTAGATACTCCAATGTCACCTCAAGTATCTGTGGGTATGATTATACGATATGTGTCACACAATCTCAGATTCATCTATTCAAACCAACACAAAGGACCTCAAAGAGTGCCCCAAAGTTTCTACCGGAGAATCACGACGAAAATGTGTGCCAACCCCTATGCATAGTTTCATGGGCGGAACCCGCAAGTTGATCACCAAAACATACATCAAGTTAATCATGTGGTATCCCATTGTCACCACAGATATCCACGGCAATACATACATCAAGTGTTCTCAAATCTTTAAAGACTCAATCCTATAAGATAACTTCAAAGGGGAAACTCAATCCATTACAAGAGAGTAGAGGGGGGGAGAAAACATCATAGGATCCAAATATAATAGCAAAGCTCGCGATACATCAAGATCGTACCACCTCAAGAACACGAGAGAGAGAGAGAGAGATCAAACACATAGCTACTGGTACATACCCTCAGCCTCGAGGGAGAACTACTCCCTCCTCATCATGGAGAGCACCGGGATGATGAAGATGGCCACCGGAGATGGATTGCCCCCTCCGGCAGGGTGCCAGAATGGGTCTAGATTGGTTTTCGGTGGCTACGGAGGCTTCTGGCGGCGGAACTCCCGATCTATTGTCTGTTCTGGAAGTTTTAGGGTACGTGAGTATATATGGGTGCAGGATGTACGTCGGTGGAGCTTCGGGGGCCCCATGAGGCAGGGGCGCGCCCTAGGGGGCGGCCCCCACCCTCGTGAGCACCTCCCTTGGCTCCTGACGTGCAGTCCAAGTCCATCCGGTAGCTTTCCTTCCAAAAATAACTTCTCCAGTTGATTTCGTTCCATTTCGACTCCGTTTGATATTCCTTTTCTTCGAAACACTGAAATAGGCAAAAAAACAGCAAATCTAGGCTGGCCCTCCGGTTAATAGGTTAGTCCCAAAAATAATATAGAAGTGGATAACAAAGCCCAGTATTGCCCAAAACAGTAGATAACATAGCATGGAGCAATCAAAAATTATAGATACGTTGGAGACGTATCACGCTATCATCCGGGAGATTAACTCCCAGTTGAATCAAGTGATTGCAGTACCCAGACATCTTGAGTATATGCTCACTGACAGAACTATTCTCCTCCATCTTGCAGCTATAGAACTTATTGGAGACTTCATATCTCTCAATCCGGGCATTCTTTTGAAATATTAACTTCAACTCCTGAAACATCTCATATGCTCCATGACGTTCAAAACATCGTTGAAGTCCCGGTTCTAAGCCGTAAAGCATCGCACACTGAACTATCGAGTAGTCATCAACACATGACTGCCAGGCATTCACAATGTCTGCAGTTGCTGGCGCAGGTGGTACACCTAGCGGTGCTTCCAGGATGTAACTCTTCTGTGCAGCAATGAGGATAATCCTCAAGTTACAGACCCAGTCCGTGTAATTGCTACCATCATCTTTCAACTTTGCTTTCTCAAGGAACGCATTAAAATTCAACGGAACAACAGCACGGGCCATCTATCTACAATCGACATAGACAAGCAAGATACTATCAGGTACTAAGTTCATGATAAATTTAAGTTCAATTAATCATATTACTTAAGAACTCCCACTTAGATAGACATCCCTATAATCCTCTAAGTGATCACGTGATCCAAATCAACTAAACCATGTCCGATCATCGCGTGAGATGGAGTAGTTTCAATGGTGAACATCACTATGTTGATCATATCTACTATATGATTCACGCTCGACCTTTCGGTCTCAGTGTTCTGAGGCAATATCTGTTATATGCTAGGCTCGTCAAGTTTAACCTGAGTACTTCGCGTGTGCAACTGCTTTGCACCCGTTGTATTTGAACGTAGAGCCTATCACACCCGATCATCACGTGGTGTCTCAGCACGAAGAACTTTCGCAACGGTGCATACTCAGGGAGAACACTTATACTTTGATAATTTAGTGAGGGATCATCTTATAATGCTACCTTCAATCGAAGAAAGATAAGATGCATAAAAGATAAACATCACATGCAATCAATATAAGTGATATGATATGACCATCATCATCTTGTGCTTGTGATCTCCATCTCCGAAGCACCGTCATGATCACCATTGTCACCGGTGCGACACCTTGATCTCCATCGTAGCATCGTTGTCGTCTTGCCAATCTTATGCTTCTACGACTATCACTACCGCTTAGTGATAAAGTAAAGCATTACAGGGCGATTGCATTGCATACAATAAAACGACAACCATATGGCTCCTGCCAGTTGCCGATAACTCGGTTACAAAACATGATCATCTCATACAATAAAATTTAGCATCATGTCTTGACCATATCACATCACAACATGCCCTGCAAAAACAAGTTAGACGTCCTCTACTTTGTTGTTGCAAATTTTACGTGGCTGCTACGGGCTTAGCAAGAACCGTTCTTACCTACACATCAAAACCACAACTATAGTTTCTCAAGTTGGTGTTGTTTTAACCTTCGCAAGGACCGGGCGTAGCCACACTCGGTTCAACTAAAGTTGGAGAAACTGACACCCGCCAGCCACCTGTGTGCAAAGCACGTCGGTAGAACCGGTCTCGCGTAAGCGTACGCATAATGTCGGTCCGGGCCGCTTCATCCAACAATACCGCCAAACCAAAGTATGACATGCTGGTAAGCAGTATGACTTATATCGCCCACAACTCACTTGTGTTCTACTCGTGCATATGACATCTAAGCATAAAACCTGGCTCGGATGCCACTGTTAGGGAACGTAGTAATTTCAAAAAAAATCCTACGCACACGCAAGATCATGGTGATGCATAGCAACGAGAGGAGAGAGTGTTGTCCACGTACCCACGTAGACCGAAAGAGGAAGCATTAGCACAACGCTGTTGATGTAGTCGTACGTCTTCACGATCCGACCGTTCAAGTACCGAACGCATGGCACCTCCGAGTTCAGCACACGTTCAGCCCGATGACGTCCCCTGAACTCTGATCCAGCCGAGTGTTGAGGGAGAGTTTCGTCAGCACGACGGCGTGGTGACGATGATGATGTTCTACTGACGCAGGGCTTCGCCTAAGCACCGCTACAGTATTGTCGAGGTGGACTATGGTGGAGGGGGCACCGCACACGGCTAACAGATTAAACGATCAATTGTTGTGTTTCTAGGGTGCCCCCCTGCCCCCGTATATAAAGGAGCAAGGGGGGAGGTGCGGCCGGCCTAGAGGGGGCGCGCCAGGAGGAGTCCTACTCCTACCGGGAGTAGGACTCCCTCCCTTTTCCTTGTTGGACTAGGAGAGGAGGGGGAAAGAGGAGGGAGAGAGGAAGGAAAGGGGGGGGGGGCGCCGCCCCCCTCTCCGTGTCCTATTCGGACTAGGGGGAAGGGGCGCGCGGCCCTGCCCTGGCCGCCTCTTCTCTTCTCCACAAGGCCCACTATGGCCCATTAGCATCCCGGGGGGTTCCAGTAACCTCCCGGTACTCCGGTAAAATCCTGATTTCACCCGGAACACTTCCGATATCCAAACATAAGCTTCCAATATATCAATCTTCATGTCTCGGCCATTTCGAGACTCATCCTCATGTCCGTGATCACATCCGGGACTCCAAACAACCTTTCGGTACATCAAAACATATAAAATCATAATATAACTATCATCGAAACGTTAAGCGTGCGGACCCTACGGGTTCGAGAACTATGTAGACATGACCGAGACGCATCTCCGGCCAATAACCAATAGCGGAACCTGGATGCTCATATTGGCTCCCACATATTCTACGAAGATCTTTATCGGTGAGAGCGCATAACAACATATGTTGTTCCCTTTGTCATCGGTATGTTACTTGCCTGAGATCCGATCGTCGGTATCTCAATACCTAGTTTAATCTCGTTACCGGCAAGTCTCTTTAATCGTTCTATAATACATCATCCCGCAACTAACTCATTAGTTGCAATGCTTGCAAGGCTTAAGTGATGTGCATTACCGAGAGGGCCCAGAGATACCTCTCCGAAAATCGGAGTGACAAATCCTAATCTCGAAATACGCCAACCCAACAAGTACCTTCGGAGACACCTGTAGAGCACCTTAATCACCCAGTTACGTTGTGACGTTTGGTAGCACACAAAGTGTTCCTCTGATAAACGAGAGTTGCATAATCTCATAGTCATAGGAACATGTATAAATCATGGAGAAAGCAATAGCAACATACTAAACGATCGAGTGCTAAGCTAACGGAATGGGTTAAGTCAATCACATCATTCTCCTAATGATGTGATCTCATTAATCAAATGACAACTCTTTGTCTATGGTTAGGAAACATAACCATCTTCGATCAATGAGCTAGTCAAGTAGAGGCATACTAGTGACACTTTGTTTGTCTATGTATTCACACATGTATCATGTTTCCGGTTAATACAATTCTAGCATGAATAATAAACATTTATCATGATATAAGGAAATAAATAATAACTTTATTATTGCCTCTAGGGCATATTTCCTTGAAGAAGTTCATCATCAAAAATAAAAAAAGTTACATTGAGGTCTCTAGACCCCCCTTAATCATTCTAATTTTTCTTGAACACAGTTCAATGCGGATGCTCACATGCATACACATACTCACCCACGTGAACGCTCGCATGCACATGCTATCCCTATGAGCACATCTGAGATACTGAGTTAGCACAACATTTTGAGATTGACGAAGTCACCACACACGCCTTCGTAGTCGATAGGAACGTCTCCTTCCACTGGAAAGTCTGAAATAAATCTAGAAAAAAACGAGCAGCGGTGCCAAGTCTGGAAATTGAATCCTTGTGGGATGGTTCCATCACAGGGAACCCAACCATCCGAATCGCGCTTAGTTTACCTAATCATTCTTATATTAATAATTATTCTAATATCTAACTTCATATGTGTGGCTTCAATTTCCACACCATCACGTTCAATTGGAATCCTACTAATCCTTAAGAACTTTGATGGGTATGCCAAATATTTATCAGAGAAAAAACATTATCCACAAAAATATATTTATCTAAGTCAAATATCTATGGACACGCGTGTCTGCGGACATACCCTATTTGTCCGTAAAATATGGTGGTATCCAATGCGATGCACCAAATATCCGCCATCTTTTCCAAAGGCCAATTTTTTGCAAATTTTTCACAAACAAAGCATCCAAAACCACCCAAATTAAAGCACAAACGTAGCTCATTAATCATAATCTCAACATATTAACACATATTTTTTTTGCGGGAAAAACATATTAACATATCTAACTATACATTCACCATGGTCTCATCATACAACATTGCCAATTATCGATGCCACATTCAAAGTCACATAGTAATTAAACATAGAAGTAATGAACTAAACATAACATAACATTCAAACGTAACATATATAGCTTAACGGCTGCAATACGGGCGACAGAAATTGAGTTGGATGGCGAATGCGCTCATACGATCACTGGTATGTCTCATCGTCGGACCCCTCCAGTGGTTGTAGTCATGGCAGCATCATGGTTGGGTTGTGACTGCTCAGGTTATGTTGTGGCGTCATCGAGGTTGGGCTACTGTTGCTCGGGTTGGGTTGTGGTGGTTTCACATTGAAACTGCCTGAGGCCCTGCTATAGCAGCCTCATGTTAATGCGACGGTGGCGGCAGGCATCAGTCTGCGATGAGGTCATGGACTGGCAATTCACCTCACAGGACTACCTCCAGTCGCCGTAGAACTACTCGAGTGTGTCTTAGTCCAGGCCGTCTGAGCCCATGCCCCAAAAGCTTGACGCATTGGCCGGGAGAACGCTATGCAAGTTAGGCATTGTGAAAGCTTGATCCACCGACGTAGAGGGCCCTGCGCAAGCCGGACGAACTATGGGACCTCAAATAGTTGATAGAGAGGACGCTACACAAGATGGATCTATGGCATGGTGGAGGCGACACCAATTCATGGCGTGGTTGAGAGTGCAGGGAGAGAACCCCTCGAGGATGTAGTCACGGACGTGGCGGATTGGCAACGTGTCTGCCTCCACCACTTTTCATCTGTCATCTTGGGGCTCGTCGGCGGCAGATGGAGGATGACAACATTGTCCCGCGGTTGGGGAGAGGAGGCCATAGGCAGTGGCGAGAGGGAAGGGTGTGGGCGACAAAGTGAACAGACGGGAGACATAGTGAGGAGTACGCGGTGGGGGAGGAGGAAGTGTGGTGTTCCCCATGTGTCAGGCCGATGTGGCGGATAGTCCAGACTTCTCACTTCTTCCTTTGATTTGAGACCAATCTAGAGGATTCGACTGGCTAGACATATCGGCCGAAAGTAGGGCATTCGACTGGCAGGCTTTTAATGTTCAGATTATTCAGTCCTACAAATTACTTCCCCCGTTTCTAAATGTTTGTCTTTTTAGAGATTTCAAATGGACTACCACATATGGATGTATATAGACATATTTTCGAGTGTAGATTCACTCATTTTGTTCCGTCTATAGTCACTTGTTGAAATCTCTAAAAAGAAAAATATTTAGGAACGGAGAAAGTACCACGCAACATGTCAAAAGAATTTGGTTATTGGATTGGAGCTGATTGGAGCTCTTGAAGTTTTTTTAGCTGAGCTTTCGTAGCATCAGAAAACGTGCAGCAGCTAATGTTTGCGGACTAATCCAATGGCTATCGAGCCGGCGGCCGGCAGGCGCCTATCGCTCGTGTAAAAATAACGAAGCAGCCAAGCACACCCAGTTGCACCCACCCACACCCTTGTTCCTCCAGGCCCTCAAATCCATCGCCATGGCCTCCGATCCCCCGAGATCTCCTCGTCAACATGCGCCCATATAGCCCCTAGATCCACCACCCCGCTCTCCTATCTCGCCTCACGCAACGCGGTCAAGGCCTGACCCGCCTACGGGACTACAGGCAGTGCTACTCGCACGGATTCCGGCGCATTTGGTGTTCGTCCGGCGCCTTCGGCCCCAGATCCACCTCCTCCCTTTCGCTGATTATAAGAGAACCACCTTCTATCCGCCTACATCCCGTCTGGTGTAAGTAGCCAGCCGGCCAGCCCCCCCTTTTTAGGATAAATAGTTTAATTTAGAAATTGGCTTGCTTGAGAGCGGCTTGAGACAATTTCATAGCCGGTGCATCCTTCCTTGTAACCAGTGAACTATCTTTGGGCAGGATGTACTTGTATGTATAGTTGTTGGCAGCATGGTGAACCTCCCACTAATAAATAGTTGAAGCCAACACAGAATTTATATAATCTATAAAACATGTTTCTTTCTCTTTTTTTTCTATAGTGATTTTTTGTTGGGCAAAGTCCCTCCACATTGGGGTGTGTTGGCAGCCCAATATCAGCCCACACAAGTCCAACACATATGAACCGTTGATCTGTTCTGCATCCAATGGTTGTGAGTATTTCCTGGCGAATGGAGCAAGGAGAAAACCCTAGCCACTCCACCCCTGCTGGTGGTGGCTGCCATTCGTGAGAGTGAGAGTGAGACCACACAAGATAGAGGAAGAAGCAGAGGTTCTGTCCAGATTTGCTTCATCTGACTAGACAGTGTTCAAGCTGGTGGTTGGACGCTCAAATGTGCTTGGATCGGCCCCAAACTTGGTGAGCTCATTCCTTACTTTGAGTACTTCGATCTGGTTAGCTGGTTTGAGTATTGGGTCAGTGGAGCATCAGATTTGAGAGTGGTTTTGTCAGCTCTGACTGCTGCAGTTTCAGAACATAGTAGTTTTGAGAAACGAACAGTTTGGGTAGGCAAATGATGTCCGATTTAGCTGAAATTTGGAGGGGATGTCAAGAACTCATGTGTCTACTTGTCTGCCAAATTTGGTGATGTTTGGTTCAGCGGTTTAAGAGAAGTTTGCCAAACACTAAAGGATATAGAAGTTGTGTAAACTCTGCTTTGCTGAAATGTTGCTTCTTGTGGTTGTTGTTGCTGTTGCCGGTTGGCAACATGGAGAGTGTGTTGTAAATCTCTCTAGAGGTTCTAGAGCAGACTTTGTAGTCATCATTCTCATAGTGAAGTTGCGTGGACCGGTCGGTCCACAACCGTGGTTTTTACTTCTCAAGTTGAGGAGGTTTTTCCACGTTAAATCCTATGTCACATGTGCATGTTGTTTGTGTTATTCCGCTGCTTACTTGTTGGTTGAAGCTGTCCTCAAAGTTCATCACAAGTGGAGGGGGCTGTGTAGTGTGCATATTTGCCGTGTCGGTGAATTTGTGTAGCGCATTGTTGCTGTCCAACCCCAACAAAGTGGTATCAGAGCCTTGGTTTGCTTGTGCAAATTGCTGAGTTTCTTGTGATGAAAGATGGAAGTGAATACCAGCGGGATGATATCTTTGAATGGTACAAATTATCAAGCATGGAAGGGCAAGATGGAGGACTTGTTGTATGTGAAATAATACTGGAAGTCAGTGTTCTCTACTGAGATGCCGGAGGGCATTGAGGAAGGTCGGTGGAAGGTACTTCATCGCCAAGCTTGTGGGTTCATCCGGCAATGGATCAATGACAAGTTTTGAACCATATCATTGATGAGACACATGCACGCACCTTATGGCAGAAATTGGAAGAGTTGTTTGCCCGGAAAGAAGGTACAAACAAGATGTTCTTGATCAAACAATTGATGTGCTTGAGGTACAAAGAGGGCATTCTAATTGCAGATCATGTGAATACATTCCAATGCATTATAAATCATCTTTCTTCAATGGGAATAACATTTGAAGATGAAGTGAGAGCTTTGCTGCTACTAGGCTCATTACCGGACAGCTGGGAGACCTTTAAGGTCATAGTTTGCAATTCAACACCTAATGGAGTTGTCACTTGGAATCTTGTGAAAACCAGGGTACTAAATGAAGAGTCCAGAAAGGTGGCTGAGGCTAGTTCTTCCTCACATTCAGAGGTGTTGGTCACTCAGTCCAAGGGGAGAAGTAAGAGCAGAGGTCCAGGTAAAGGGGCATAAAGAGGTAGGAGCAAATCAAAAAGTAAGTATGCTGATTATGAGTGCCATCACTGCCATCAAAAGGGCCACATTAAGTGGCAATGTGACAAATGAAAGAAAGACAAAAAGAAAAGGAAGCAAGATCAGAAGCAAGTTGACAGTCATATTGACATAGAGGGCAACCGAGTTACTGCAATAGAAGAGGACATCATGCTTGTTATGCATGAAGAAAATGAGGGCAGATTTGGTTCCACTATTGAGGAGAAGATCACTGTTGTTTTTGATGAAACCGTCAACCTTGTGGATGGTGACGAGATGATCTGGATACCGGACAGCGGTGCTACCATTCATGCTACATCTCGCAGAGAGATCTTCACTAACTATATATCAGGTGATTTTGGTATTGTGAAGATGGGGAACAATGATAGAGTAGCAATCATTGGAAAAGGAGATGTGCATTTGGAGACCGCAAATGGTACAAGGTTAGTCCTCAAATCTGTGAGGCATGTCCAGGTACTTCGTCTCGATATTATCTCGGTTGGTTTGCTTGATGGAAATGATTACTTGAGCAGTTTTCGAAAAGGGCACTACAAGCTCACCAAAGGCAACATGATTGTTGCAAGAGGTAAAATGGTCTCAGTGTTGTATCATGTTCATGCTAAGCTCTTTAGTGCTTATGTCAATGCACTAGAGAAGGATGATTGCTGGTGTCAAAACCGGCGGATCTCGGGTAGGGGGTCCCGAACTGTGCGTCTAGGTGGATGGTAACAGGAGACAAGGGACACAATGTTTTTACCCAGGTTCGGGCCCTCTCGATGGAGGTAAAACCCTACTCCTGCTTGATTAATATTGATGATATGGGTAGTACAAGAGTAGATCTACCTCGAGATCAAAGAGGCTAAACCCTAGAAGCTAGCCTATGGTATGATTGTTGTTCGTCCTATGGACTAAAACCCTCCGGTTTATATAGACATCGGAGAGGGCTAGGGTTACACAGAGTCGGTTACAATGGGAGGAGATCTACATATCCGTATTGCCAAGCTTGCCTTCCACGCCAAGGAAAGTCCCATCCGGACACGGGATGAAGTCTTCAATCTTGTATCTTCATAGTCCAAGAGTCCGGCCAAAGGTTATAGTCCGGCTATCCGGACACCCCCTAATCCAGGACTCCCTCAGTAGCCCCCGAACCAGGCTTCAATGACGATGAGTCCGGCGCGCAGATTGTCTTCGGCATTGCAAGGCGGGTTCCTTTCCCAATTCCGTGTACCTGTTTAAATAGTGTCTGGCTTCTTGTGAATGTTGCGCTCCTTGGCTTCCATGCCCAATAATGGCCACTTTCCACGTGTCGAGCGAATGTGAAGAGCTAGGGTGTTTTTACATTTACCCCCCTAGCTGTGTGAATGAGCTGCCTATTAAAGAGACGAGGATTCAGATCCAAATCACACCATCCTCCCTTGGCGAGCCTTCATCGGAGCACATCCGACAGAGATCCATTCCATCATGGCCGGTCGACACAGCTCCTCCTCTCGCTCCCCTAGCCCCAAGCCTGGAGATTGGGAGAGATGTTCCGTCCTGCACAGCAAATTAGTGATGCTTCGGTCCAAGGGATTTCTTCCCCCAGCATACAACGTCCCAATTCGAGCCGGGCTCACCACCTATAATGGCGGAGAGCAAGCGGAGAGCCTTCCCAATCCCTCCAAGGGAGAGCGGGTATGCCTTGTCCCTCATTTGGTAAGAGGGCTCGGATTTCCAATTCATCCGTTTCTCCAAGGGCTACTGGAGTTCTACGGCCTCCAGTTGCACAACCTTACGCCTGCCTCCATATTGCATATCGCGGGCTTTGTAGCCCTTTGCGAGCTGTTTTTGGGCTGTGAGGCTCATTTCGCACTGTGGAAGAAGATGTTCTGCCTTGTGCCCCGTTCTCAGGAGGGGTCATCAAGTGGGCGGAGCCGAAGTGTGGCATATTGCCGGGACCGGATATCTATCCGGAACCCCAAAGAAGACGTCCGAAGACTGGCCTTTAGAATGGTTTTATATAGAAGACGTCCCCCTCCCGGGCCCTATTCGAATCGGCCTCCCTGAGTTCGACAACGCTCCTTTGAAGAAGCGCCGGAGCTGGCGTCCACGGAGCCCCCAGGAGGAAGATGACAGGGACATTCTTTACCTGATGAGCCGGATAAGTTTGTTAGCTCGATCCGGATTGACCATGATCGAGGTCATGGCCACATGTATTATGCGGGGGGTGCAGCCGCTTCAGTATAAAGGTCACCCCATGTGGGATTTCAACGGGGAGGATGACGCCACCCGCTACGGCCGTAAAGGGCCGGAATCGGTTGCTGCTCTAATAAAGATCTTGTCCACTTTGTACAAGGGAGAAGAGGAGGAATTCCTCCGCGTCAACCCACATGGCGGATTTTCTATTTACAATCCTCTGAGCTGGGTAAGCGGACACTTTTTCTCGCCCATCCGTTTCATATTCCCATAGTTAAGTATTCAGTCTAGCGATTTCAACGCAAGAGCTGCGCCAGGCTGTAAGGGAGATAAACAGCCCTCCTCCACAACCCGAGGACCCGGAACGGTCCCTTGACCCGACCTCCCAAGAGGATCCGGACATATCTGTGGAGCTGATCGAGGGGGTATTTTACCAATTGAGCAATGACAACGCCTTGGTGGCCATTACGGCCGATTAACCTTGGCTACCTCCAGCCTCACAGGTAACTAAGACCGAAGTCCCAGTACTTTGAAAAGGGATCCGTCCTTGCGTGTTTTTGATTACCGTATAACAACCGTGTTTTGCAGGGGAGGTCCTCAAGGTGGAAGGCCGAGCTTGCGGTGACTAGCCAACAAGGAGCCGTGAGGCGAGGCAGGCTGAAAAGACACGCAGTCCGGATTGAGACACCGGCGCAGTGGTACGGCGCGCCGTCTTTATTTCAAGACATTATTCTCAGAGGCATACTAACGCCCATGCCTTCTTTTTAGGAAAAAGAGCGCTCGCCGGACTATATCCGGAGAGGCTACTAATCGCGCCTCCACCAGCCAGGTTCCAAGGTCGGATTCGGAGGCGGGCACAAATATGAGGCGTGCGCCGGGTGCTCCTCCGACAGAGGATGCAGATAGACTGTCCGCCACCAATTCCGAGGTGGAAAGTGCCATGAACCACAGGCGTCGCCGGACTGTTCTTCGTGACGCTTGTTTCTCCCAAGAGGCATTGGATGCCTTCAACTCGGGAGATGCGTACCTCCGTGCCGCTCAAAATGGTCTAGCCAGAGCCACGGAGCAGTATGTAAAAGACATACGGGTGAGAAAATTTGGTGATTATATATATCAGTAGCCCCTGAGACTTAAAACAGTTAGAATAACTGATTTAAGGATCATTTGTTATGCAGGTTCTTACAGAAAAGAATACCCAACTGTCCCAGGAGCTAGAAGAGTGCAAAGCCCAACTTCAGGCCGCACTGGCCGCAGCAGGGGAGCCCAAAGATTCCCCCTCTGGTAATATATCCTTCAAATGATAAGTATCATATAAAGTGTGGCGTATATGCAGATCTGACGATAAAATTGCAGATGACGCTGGAGTAAATCCGGATAAGCAACAGCTCCTACACTAGTTGAAGGCCGGTGAGATCGTGCTTACGAGGGTGAGGCAGGAGAAGAATGATCTCCTAGATGCCAACACCAAGCTGGGCGTGGAACTAAAGGATGTTCGTGCCCAACTGTCGGACTCCGTTAAGGAGAATTGGCGGCTTCGACGCGGCATATTTAGTAAGTGCTTGAACGAACTTTGAAAAAGAGTTCGGCGAGGAAGTTGGCTAACAGAGTTATGTCTGTAGGTATGCTAACAGGTCGTCCTACAAAGGAAATGCCCGGTTCTACGGGTGACCTTCTTCCCGAGCTCTCATAACTGCATGAACGAGTTCAGCAGGTGATGCAAGGCATCGCCCAGGCCTTGTGGCCATCCGTCTCCGTGCCCGAAGGACTTGGAGATCTTGCGGAGAAGCTGAAGGGAGCGCGGCGGCACTTCCGATTATGGAAGATATCGGCCTGCTGTCAAGGTGCCAGGGAAGCCTGGGCCATGGTGAAGACGCGGTACACGAAGGCTGACCCAAACCACATGGTCGAGGTCGGACCTGTGGGGCCCGATGGGAGGAGATCCATGTGAGCTTAGTGTACGGCCAAGTAGAATTGGCCGCAAAGTATTCCCAACAGGACTGTAGACTAGACAGCCTATTGGATGGTATTGAAGAGGAATTCAACCAGTCAAATTGACTATGTAATTTAAAGTGACATGTATAACGCTTTCTAGCCGGATTGTAGATCGTTTGTCGTGGCGGACCTTTTCGCTTCAACCTCGGGACCCGACGGTCCGGAGTGTATCCGAATACCCTCTCGGTTATGTAAGAACCAGGGCATGCATGGAGACCGGGCGTAGGGGTCATTAGTGCTTGAACAGACAAGTGCCCAACTAGTTATGTTATATTACATGGTTAGTAAGAAACATCTTCCAGGGAGAATAGTTCCGTTAGGGGTTCCTTTCCCTGGGAGGCATTGCCCTAAAGTGCATGTCCGGACTGCGAGAAGAGACGTAGAAAAAACATCTGGGCGCATAAGTAAATAAGTGAAAAAACATCTTTAGTTCACCGACCGAATATTCCCTTAAGAATGCTAGCTTTCGGCTTTACCCAGTCTGAGGTACACATCAGGCTGACCCGGCAGTAACAATCGCAGAGGTGCTCCCCTTATGCCCTAGCCGAATCAATAGGAACGTAGGGCATAAATACAAGAGCCAGGCAACCCAGCTTGGCCAAAACTTAAGTCATATCGATGCATATAATGGTGAATAAAGGGTACATGCGGAAGGATAACACATGTGTTGGGCATAAAGCCCGTATGAATAAGCTTCTGTTAAAGAAGCCCCCAGGTATAATGAGCGCGGATAGCGCGTTAGTTGCGTGCAAACAAGGCACGAATGGGCCTCTAAAGGCTGTGAGAGAAAAGAAAGGGAGAAGGAGAAAAATATAAGACAGATAGTGTATAAAAAATGGACAGAGGAAGGAGATGAACACAGAGTCCGGCGTTAGGCGTAGAATCTTCGGAGTCGGGCTGCGTTCCATGGATTCGGCTCGAGTCGATTATCCGATGCATCCCGCAGACGGTACGCTCCACCAGTCAGGACTTGGTCAATGATGAAGGGACCTTCCCATTTGGGCTTGAGTTTGTCCTTTTTCTTATCCGGCAGGCGTAGAACTAACTCGCCAACATTGTAAGTTTTGGCCTGTACTTCTCTGCTTTGGTATCTTCGAGCCTGCTGTTGATAGAATGCGGAACGGGCTTTTGCCACGTCACGCTCCTCCTCCAAGGCGTCCAAACTGTCCTGCCGATCGAGCTCGGCTTCTCTTTCTTCGTACATGCGCACTCGAGGTGAATCATGAATTATGTCGCAGGGCAGAACTGCCTCTGTGCTGTATACCATAAAGAATGGTGTGTATCCGGTAGTGTGATTCGGCATGGTCCGCAGCCCCCAGAGTACTGAGTCGAGCTCCTCTACCCAATGCGTGTTAGATTCCTTGAGGGACCGCACTAATCTGGGTTTGATGCCCCTCATGATAAGACCATTTTCTCGTTCGACCTGACCGTTAGTTTGTGGGTGATAGACTGAAGCATAATCGAGCTTGATGCCCATGTTTTTGCACCAGAGTTTTACCTCGTCGGCCGTAAAGTTCGTGCTGTTATCAGTGATGATGCTGTGGGGGACGCCGTAACGGTGTACGACCCCGGATATGAAGTCTATCACCGGTCCGGATTCGGCCGTCTTAACAGGCTTGGCTTCTATCCATTTGGTGAACTTATCCACCATGACCAGTAAGTATTTTTTCTTGTGGGTTCCTCCTTTAAGGGGTCCAACCATGTCAAGCCCCCAGATCGTGAAGGGCCGGGTGATGGGGATAGTATGGAGGGCGGTGGGTGGCATATGGCTTTGGTTTGCAAAAAGCTGGCAACCAACGCAACGTTGGACTAAGTCCTGAGCGTCTGCCCGGGCCGTCGGCCAATAAAGGCCTATACGGAAGGCCTTGCTTAGAAGGGCCCGAGCTACATCATGGTGACCGCCGAGTCCGGCATGAATTTCCGCCAGAAGATTCCGCCCTTCCTCTTCGGAGATGCACCTTTGAAGGACTCCGGTGGTGTTTTTCTTATAAAGCTCTCCCTCATGGACTTTATAGGCTTTAGATCGCCGCACTATGCAGCGTGCCTCGTTTTGGTCCTCAGGAAGTTCCTGCCTAGTCAGGTAGGCTAGGAATGGTTCTGTCCACAGGGCGATGACTGCCATTATTACATAGGCTAAAAATGTTATTTCGTTGGCAGAGCCTCCAATTATGTCAGAATGTTCAGTGTCGGGCAATGCGGTTGGGTTCGGGCTGTTATTTCCGGGTTCCCCTTCCCATACTACGGATGGCTTAAACAACCTCTCCAAGAAGATGTTGGGGGGGGATGGCGTCGCTTTTTGCACCGATGCGTGCCAGGACATCTGTTGCCTGATTGTTTTCCCGGGCTATATGGTGAAATTCGAGCCCCTCGAACCGAGCTGACATTTTTAGGATGTCGTTGCGATAAGCTGCCATTTTCGAATCCTTGGCATCAAAGTCTCCTTTTATTTGGGATATCGCGAGGTTCGAATCCCCGCGCACCTCTAGGCGTTGAATGCCCATGGATACTGCCATCCGGAGACCATGTAGAAGGGCCTCATATTCGGCTGCGTTGTTGGAGTCCGTATACATTATCTGGAGTACGTATTAAACTGTATCTCCTGTTGGGGACGTCAAAATGACGCCAGCCCCCAGACCAGCCAACATTTTGGAGCCTTCGAAGTGCATGATCCAGTTGGAATATGTGTCGTACTCTTTACGGAGTTCGGCTTCCGTCCATTCGGCGACGAAGTCGGCCAAAACTTGTGACTTAATAGCTCGCCGTGGCTTGTAAGTTATGTCGAACGGGAGGAGCTCAATGGCCCATTTGGCAATCCGGCCCGTCGCGTCGCAGTTGTTTATGATATCATTAAGTGGTACTTCCGAGGCTACCGTTATCGAACACTCTTGAAAGTAGTGTCGCAGCTTCCAGGATGCCATAAATACCGCGTACGCTATCTTTTGATAATGCGGGTACCGCGACTTGCATGGAGTAAGGACAGTGGACACATAGTAAACCAGCTTTTGAAGGGGGAATTTGTGTCCGTCCGTTTCTCGTTCGACGACGAGCACTGCGCTTACAACTTGATGAGTTGCCGCAATGTATAATAGCATTGGTTCGCCAATGTTTGGTGCAGCCAGGACTGGGTTTATTGCCAAAATGGCTTTTATTTCGTCGAGTCCGGCCGTGGCAGCATCCGTCCACTCGAAGTGTTCGGTGCGCCGGAGGAGGCGATAAAGGGGTAATGCCTTTTCTCCCAAGCGGGAGATAAAGCGGCTTAGAGCCGCCACGCATCCGGTCAATTTTTGTATTTGTTTGAGGTCCTTTGGGATGTCCAATTGTGACAGAGCTCGGATCTTGGCTGGATTTGCTTCAATTCCTCTACCGGATACAATGAAGCCCAAGAGCTTTCCGGCTGGTACGCCGAAAACGCATTTTTCCGGGTTGAGCTTGATGTCGTATGTTCGGAGGTTATTGAATGTGAGCCTTAAGTCGTCTACTAGCGATTCGACATGCTTGGTTTTGACAACCACGTCATCTACGTATGCCTCCACTGTTTTGCCGATCTGGTTTGCCAGACATGTCTGAATCATGCGCTGATATGTTGCGCCGGCGTTTTTGAGCCCGAAAGGCATTGTGTTGAAGCAGAATGGGCTGTATGGTGTGATGAATGCCGTTGCAGCTTGGTCTGGCTCTGCCATCTTAATTTGATGGTAGCCGGAGTATGCGTCGAGGAAACACAATGAATCGTGTCCTGCGGTAGCGTCGATGATTTGATCGATGCGGGGGAGGGGGAAGGGATCCTTTGGGCAAGCCTTGTTGAGGTCCTTAAAATCGACGCACAAGCGCCAGGATTTTTCCTTCTTTGGTACCATCACCAGGTTTGCTAGCCAGTCCGGATGTTTTATGTCTTTGATGAATCCGGCCTCCAATAGCTTGGCTAGTTCTTCTCCCATGGCTTGTCTCTTAGGTTCGGAGAAACGCCGAAGAGCCTGCTTGACTGGCTTGAATCCTTTTAGGATATTTAGGCTGTGCTCAACCAGCCTGTGTGGAATTCCTGGCATGTCTAAAGGGTGCCAGGCAAAAATATCCCAGTTCTCGCGTAGGAACTCTCGTAGTACGGCATCGACATCAGGGTTTAATTGTGCCCCGATGGAAGCTATTTTTGTAGGGTCCACTGGATGGACTTGGAATTTGTCTATTCCGTCCGCCGGTTTAAAGGAGGTGGACTTGGATCTTTTATCGAGTATCACGTCGTCCCTGTTCACTGTGGAGCGCATCGCAGTCAGTTCCTCGGCCGCTAGGGCTTCGGATAGTGCTTCGAGGGCCAGTGCGGCAGTCTTATTTTCGGCGCGGAGTGCTATGTCCGGATCACTAGCGAGAGTGATGATTCCATTGGGCCCGGGCATTTTGAGCTTCATGTACCCGTAATGGGGTATGGCTTGGAAGATTGTAAATGCCTCTCGCCCTAATAGAGCATGGTATCCGCTACTGAACGGGGCCACTTGGAACGTGACCTCTTCGGACCTGTAATTATCCGGCGTGCCGAACACCACATCTAGTGTGATTTTTCCTGTACAGCGCGCTTCTCGACTGGGGATTATTCCTCTAAAGGTTGTGCTGCTTCGCTCAATGCGGTTCCAGTCTATTTCCATTTTTCGAAGGGTTTCCTCATAAATGAGATTCAATCCGCTGCCACCGTCCATGAGTACCTTGGTGAGTCGAAAGCCGTCCACTATTGGACTGAGGACCAATGCGGTTGGTACTCGGGCTGTTCGGAATTTAGGTTCATCACTAGCATTAAAAGTAATAGCCGTGTCACTCCATGGGTTTATTGTTGCCACGTGGTAGACTTCGGCAAGGCTGCGGAGTGTTTGTTTTCGCATATTATTTGACGCGAAAGTATCGAAGACTGTTAATACCGTACTGGTATCCCTGGGCTGGTGCTCTGTGGCTTCTGGGGTTAGAAGATCTTCGCCACTTTTGGCCACTTGCCGGAGTATCCAACATGCTCTAAGGCTATGAGTTGGTGTGGCGCCCTTTGCACTGTGAATTTACAGGGTCCCTTGAGCCATCCCTCCAGTACGGTTCCATGCCCTGTAGAGGGTTTCTGCTTTTTGGTGTTTAACCGGGTGTCTGGCGATAATGCACCCTTTTATTTTGGACCGGGTTTGTATTCAGGGCCGGATTGTCCCAAAATTTTATTTCGGTTTTCCAGGCGCTTTCCATCGCACAGTACTTTCGTACTATGGACGCCAAGTCGGCAAAGCGTGTAATTTCACGGCGACTTATGGCGTTGAGGATTCCCTTGTCCGTGCAATTATTGCCGAAGAATGAAATTGCGTCTTCCTCGCGGCAGTCCTTTATCCTGTTCATGACCAGGAGGAATCTGGCCCAGTAATGGTGTACTGTTTCTTCAGGCTCTTGCCTAATTTGGGATAGATCGCTTATGTTTGGGTGGGTGGGTGGAATTGAATCCGAAACCTCACCCAATCTGAGACTCAGGGGCCAAGGAGTTTTCGAACTCGGAAGTTTGGATTCTTGG
Organism: Triticum dicoccoides; assembly: GCF_002162155.2. Taxonomy (NCBI): domain Eukaryota; kingdom Viridiplantae; phylum Streptophyta; class Magnoliopsida; order Poales; family Poaceae; genus Triticum; species Triticum dicoccoides. The sequence continues at coordinate 67,150,296 of NC_041392.1, forward strand.
ATGTTTTCCACTGAATCTAGCCAGCTGCCTGACTCTAGGTTCAGGTCTTGAGTGACGTCCTCCCCTCCGCGTGTATCCGGCTTGGAGGGATCAGGAATCCGGACATAGCTAGTCCTTAAGATAGATGAAGGGTCGCTGCATTGTTCCTCCACCACTGCAACGTGATGGGTGACCTGGGGAGAGTTGATCTCTCTCAGGTCGGGTTTAGGCCCAATCTGATCGTAGTCTGTAGCGACTCCCAGGGCGGCGATGTGATCCAAGAGCTCGTTTAGGGAAGAAAGCTCCATTGGATATAACTGCTCGGCGAGTTCCGAGTTGACGTGAAGATTGCTTTTGATGACCTGAGAAGTCATCGTCGGCGTAGCGGCTGAACAGGCGGTCATAAGAAAACCACCTAGCCAGAGAGTTTGGCCGACAGCCAAAGCTCCCTTAGCAATAGTGCCGTCTTTAAAGACGGGATGAGGCATCCTTCCTAATGGCGACGGCACAGCGCAACTCTCAATGAAAGCACCAATGTCGGTGTCAAAACCGGCGGATCTTGGGTAGAGGGTCCCGAACTGTGCGTCTAGGCAGATGGTAACAGGAGACAAGGGACACAATGTTTTTACCCAGGTTCGGGCCCTCTCGATGGAGGTAAAACCCTTCTCCTGCTTGATTAATATTGATGATATGGGTAGTACAAGAGTAGATCTACCTCGAGATTAAAGAGGCTAAACCCTAGAAGCTAGCCTATGGTATGATTGTTGTTCGTCCTATGGACTAAAACCCTCCGGTTTATATAGACACCGGAGAGGGCTAGGGTTACACAGAGTCGGTTACAATGGGAGGAGATCTACATATCCGTATTGCCAAGCTTGCCTTCCACGTCAAGGAAAGTCCCATCCGGACACGGGACGAAGTCTTCAATCTTGTATCTTCATAGTCCAAGAGTCCGGCCAAAGGTTATAGTCCGGCTATCCGGACACCCCCTAATCCAGGACTCCCTCAATGATCATTGTGCTCTATGGCACAAGAGACTTGGGCACATGAGTGAGAAGGGGATGAAAGTGCTAGTGAAGAAAAAAATTATTGAAGGGTGTCGGTGTCAAAACCGGCGGATCTCGGGTAGGGGGTCCCGAACTGTGCGTCTAGGATCGATGGTAACAGGAGGTAGGGAACACGATGTTTACCCAGGTTCGGGCCCTCTTGATGGAGGTAAAACCCTACGTCCTGCTCGATTAATATTGATGATATGGGTAGTACAAGAGTAGATTTACCACGAGATCCGAGAGGCTAAACCCTAGAAGCTAGCCTATGGTTTGATTGTTGTATATATCTATCGACTAGCCTGGCCTTGGTTTATATAATGCACCAGAGGCCTAGGATAACAAGAGTCCTAGCCGAATACACCGGTGGGGAGGAGTCCTTGTCTTGATCACCAAGTCTTGTGGAATCTTCCATGTATGCGGCAGCTGTCTGAACTGGCCCATGAGTATACGGCCATGGGGGTCCTTGGCCCAATCTAACAGATCGGGAGACGACGCGGTGAGTACCCCTAGTCCAGGACACCGTCAGTAGCCCCCTGAGCCGGTCTTCAAGTTAGGGACGCTCCTCGATTCTTCCGAACTATTCTTCATCTTCGGTTGTCGGTCTTGAAAACTGGTTCAACAAATCTTCTCATCTTCGATCTTGAGGATCGCCGAAATGCATTCAACGAGTTTACACGTCGGGTATCCGAGTAGCCCCTTTAAGTTTCCGACCTTTATAATTGCCTTGTTATTTTTATGCCACACCTCGGGTTTGAAGTTGTCCCGGGAGGTAGTGTCCTCTTGCGTCTGAGCTCTAACGCCGGACTGCATTCGAGGTATCTTTTGCAGCCGAGCACCAATGCCGGACCGCTTCCGAGTTCCAATGCCGGAATGTATCCAAGCTCCAACGCCGGACTATGTCCAAGCTCCAACGCCGGACTGTATCCGAGCTCCAACGTCGGACTATATCCGAGGTGTCATAAATCACCTTGGTTCAAAAAAGGTTGAAGGAGTTTAGCCGAGCTTAATGCCGGAAATGCCCTCTATGGAGCCAACCACTAGCGCCCGAGCTTTATGCCAGACTGCTTCCGAGGTGGTGCACCACCCCGACTGTGGGCCAATTTTTGTCAATATTTTTGATTGGTGCAATTTATTCTCTGCCGAGATATATAGCCAGTACCCCTCAGCGTGTGTATCAGTTTAAAACCCGAGATGCACTTGAAGGATGATGTAAGACCGCTGATACCAGTAGCCGCTGAGACTCGGGCTAATTTGCAAAATCGGCCTGAGGATCAAGTCCTAGCTTGGCAGAATACCTCGGGATACAAAAAGCGGCATGCTCAGTCCTCGAGACTCAGGTTGGGTGTAGCCGACCAACCTGAGGATCATAATCTCCTCGGAAACTGTATTGCACATAAAATTTTCTGTGTTGGATAGGCAATGCAGTAGCCCCCGAGACACTGGTCGGGCGGAAACACCAGATCAGGGGATCGATGTGCCCCTTTAATATTTGTAAATAATAAGCCCAAAGCCCAGTAGCCCCCGAGCCTTAATGCGGGCACGGGTGGCCGAATTAAGGATCGATATCCATAGTAAAATCACAAATTATGTGTAATGACTCTATGTATCCAAGTACTTTACGTCACTAATGCTCGGATCCGCATTATACAAAACTTTGGTGACCAACCATCGGCTTCCACCTCCTCGACCAGTAGCTGAGGAGTGTTTGTCCTACTTTATAAAGCCTTTATGAGGGCAATGATTTACGACAAACAAGGCAATCTGGCCATACGGTTTATAAACAAAGGTACGCAGAGAGATGTGTTATATTACTGTTTAACATAAGAAATGTCTTCCAAAGAAAATAGCCCCGCTATCGGTTCCTTTCTTTGGGTTGTCATGCTAAGCATGATCATAAAACCTCAGCTCCAATGTAAGAGCAAAATATTGAGGATTTTAGTTTGGGAGGCCAGTTACTAGCCCCCGGTAGTGTTCGGCGACAGTCGAGGTCAAGCCGTAAACACTTCGGTCAATGTTAAGAATGGCCCGTCATTTAACACAGTCATCGGATTGCTGACCAGTTTACGCTTATTGTGACAGTCAGTTTTCGGCTTTCTCCACTAAGGTGCTTAAACAAGTGAGCTGGAAGCACAATCACAGTGGTTCTCCCTTTGCACACCTAGCCGAACAGAGCAGAACGTAGGAGGCAAGCGCAGGAGCCGGGCAACCCAACTATTGACCGAAGACACAATTCGACGCCGATGCATATATAGCAATATCCGAGAATGTTTTTGCCGAATCTCTAAAGGTGTCCGGCGTTGCACTGCGAGACTTGTGCTGAAAACACATAAATAGTTTAAAAGTGCCATAAGCTTGGAAAACCAAAAAAGTCAGTAAAAACTTGACGTCCGAACAAGATCAAGTGTTCGGTGCCAATCCGAAAATTGGGGGAAAATTGTGCTTCTGTCGTGCATTAATATTACACATCCGATCTCAAGACTTCAAGCGGGTCAGCCTATGGCTGCAACCTCCTATCCCGAAGGCGGAGTGCTTCTCGTTAGACCAGTTTAGCGAACTAAACTCGAGCGGTCACTAGAGACAAAATGGCTTATCTGGCTATTGACCACACACTCACGATGAAAAAGGAGCGGTAGAAAAAGATTTTGCAACGACCAAGAAGAAAACACATTTACTATAAAATAGCTCATATAAATTTTAAGAGCCCCCAAGTGACTTGGGTAAAAGAATTTTATGTATAATGATTGTATGTACCGAAGTACTTATATCATATTTGTGTTCACCCGAACTTTAAACGCGTCTTAACCGACCGTCGGCTTCTCCCTCTTCGGCCAAGGGCCGAAAAGTGTAATGTACTCCGCCTGTCGAGAGTATCGACGGTGTTTCCAATGACCAGGCAATCAGGCCATAAGGCTGTAACAGACAAAGCGCGCTCAGAGAACTTATGCTATATTACTAACGAAGTGTTAGAAGCATCTTCGAAGAAAATAGTACCCCCACTGATACCTTTCTTCGGTGCTCATTGTTACTATGAGACTTGTGCAATAGATTTTTTTGTACTCATGAGTTCCGTTGTGTGCCGACCATGATTGAAAACAATAAGAGCGCTAGCTTTCGGCTTCACCCAGTCTGAGGTCAGAGCTCGGAGGACCCGGTCATGACAATCATAGAGGTGCTCCCTTTACTCCCTAGCCGAACAATCGGGAATGTAGGGGTAAGCACAGGAGCCAGGCAACCCATCTTGCAAATAGCTTAGGTCAATATGGTGCATATTGTGGCGTAATACACGAGCAAGGAATGAAGCCATACATCATATGCATCAGGAAAAGCTCCATCAAGGGAGCCCCCAAGTAAACGGGGTATTTGAATTTGTGTGCCACAAATAAAGTTTTGACAAGGAGATTTTTTACAAGCAACTTTTTTTCAAAAAAGTATAATGCTTGGTCGAACCGAACACAAGTTAAAAATTAAACTTTGACCATGAAAGCGACTTAGCTGGTTAATGTGTTTGGCATTGATGACGCGGTCCGAGCTTGATGCAGGACAAGGTTCCATCCCCCAAGCCGGTCCCGAGGTGGCGGAGTGGAGAGCTCGACACGCCGAAGTGGTGACATAGCACGGTCAATGCAGACCGGTAGAGTGACGCCGAAGTCCCCGGATCATTTTTCTGTGCACAAAAAATAGTGCAAACCGGAGATAATAATAATAATAATAATTAAAAAATGTTGCATAATAAAAATAATTTATGCAAAGTAAGTAATAAAATAAATATGGCCTGGCGCCGAAGTTAATGTCGATGCAGGGCGTCGGCGTGATGCGGTAAAGGTGTGGCAAAGTCTGAATTCACAGGTCGGTCCGAGTTCCGGATGCGGCGTTCGCCGGACTATGTAAGGAAACTAACCGGACCACCACGCGACCGTCGTTAGTGCGGCCATCATTTGACAGACCTGTGTGCAGATTATGGAACAAACCAGAGTAATAATTTCTTGGAAAAAATAAACCCTAACAAGCAAAAATTACTAGGATTAATGGCACCTGGTTTATTTGTTGTAGCAATCCGAAGAAAGGTGACTCCCAAAATTGAGAATCGATTCGCACACCCATTGCCTGATGGGTGATAAAGCGATGGTATGGCGATGCTGGCAAAGGTTGGCTCGCCGAGGCAAAGCCCTCGGTCCAGCTAACGTGACGGAGCTGGTCGGCTAGTGACGCCGAAGTCTCCGGAGTAGGTTGATGAAGAGATGGCGAAGCCCTCGGTCTAGGCGAGATGTCGAAGCCTCGATGTCAGCCGATGAGTCGAAGTAGGTCGGCGTGATGGACACCAGCTTGAAGAAGCAATAGTGCGGCCCTGTCGATGCAGGTCGTGACGTGGTCGATGCCGGCTTGATGAATTGACCGTGCGGCGATGCCGGTATGCCCGCTCCGTGTAATCAGTGGGGCGGCGACGTTGGTGATGATTTATCCTTCGTGATGCCGGACTCTTGTTCGGTTTGCCGAGATGATGATCCGAAAATGTTGAGCTCGGCTCAATAAAGCGACGACGTGTCTAGCGTAGGTCGGCAGCCTTGGAGCAATATTGCCGGACTGGTTTGACACCAGCATGATGATGAAGATGACCTTAGGGGAGGTTTAAAAATTTACGGGAACGTGTTTAAAAACAACGTACAATACCCTAGAAGAGAATTCCTCTAAAAAGTTTGTCCAATATCATGTTCATAAAGAAACATGAATTCAGGTCGGATCTGTATTCGCGCAGAAAACGGATCCGAAAATTGGTCCACTCATCAGAAGGTTCCCGGAGTTTGAACCGTCGGATCGAGCTGAAATTTGGAGGGGCTGTAGATATGGGAATTACACCGTAGATGAACGGTTGGATCTTCCAAAGGACCTCCGAGCTGGGCTCTGGAGACCGCGCCCTAAACTCGTCCAGATTCCCATCCAGATTTGACAGGTCTCCGGTATATCGTAGATTGTCGGAGATTCCTTCATCGGAACTCGACGAAATTTTGCATGGCTGTTGCAGACGTAATCCCACAATATTCCACCGAAGCAATCGTCAAACCGACGCGCGAGGAGGTGGTGACGGCGAATACAAGTTCGTTGTCCATAAAAACAGCACGGCCACCCGAGGGCAATGTTGACGTTGAGCCCTCGAGCTCCATGGATGACTCCTCTATGGTCATGATAGAGATCGGAGTTGATGTTGAAGAAGGCCCCCGTCCGAACATGACGGTCGGAGATGGAGCACGGTCCTCGGTCGAGCCAAGGTGACCAGTCGAGCCAGCGATGAAGATGCCGGCGTCGCAGTTGACCTGCGGGCGAGCCATTGATCCCTTTGCCGATCACACAGCGGAACTCTTAATGAAATCACCAATGTCGGTGTCAAAACCGGCGGATCTCGGGTAGGGGGTCCCGAACTGTGCGTCTAGGATCGATGGTAACAAGAGGCAGGGAACACGATGTATACCCAGGTTCGGGCCCTCTTGATGGAGGTAAAACCCTACGTCCTGCTTCATTAATATTGATGATATGGGTAGTACAAGAGTAGATCTACCACGAGATCGGAGAGGCTAAACCCTAGAAGCTAGCCTATGGTTTGATTGTTGTATATATCTATCGACTAGCCTGGCCTCGGTTTATATAATGCACCAGAAGCCTAGGATAACAAGAGTCCTAGCCGAATACACCGGTGGGGAGGAGTCCTTGTCTTGATCACCAAGTCTTGTGGAATCTTTCATGTATGCGGCAGCTGTCCAAACTGGCCCAGTATACGGCCATGGGGGTCCTCGGACCAATCTAACAGATTAGGAGACGACGCGGTGAGTACCCCCTAGTCCAGGACACCGTCAAAGGGTGTGAAAGGAGTTCACATCAAGAAATGTTCAGATTGTCTAGCAGGGAAGCAACACCTAGTTGCCTTCAAGACTCTACCTCCTCACAAGAAGCCCGAGAAGCTGGACTTGATACATTTCGATGTTTGCAAAATGTCGGTAAGATCTCTTGGTGGTGCTAAGTACTTTGTGATTTTTATTGCTTTTATAGGAAAGTTTAGGCTTTCACTTTGAGGACCAAAGATCAAGTACTAGGTGTATTCAAGAAATTCCAAGCCTCGGTTGAGAGAGAAACTGAGAAGAAGATCAAGTGCATTCGCACTGATAATGCATGAGAGTACATTGGGCCATTTGATTCATATTGCAAGCAGCAATGTATTAGGCATCAATTTACTCCCTCGAAGACACCACAACTGAATTGTCTTGCTGAGAAGATGAACAGGACAATTGTGGAGAGAGTTAGATGCTTGTTGTCAAGTGCAAAGCTACGCAAACACTTTTGCGGTGAGGATTTGATGACTGTAGTTTATCTTATTAATCTCTCACCAAGTTATCCTTTGCAGGGAGATGGTCCTAAGAGGGTCTGGTGTGACAAGGACTCATATGACCACCTAAAGGTTTTTGGGTGCAAGGCCTTTGTTCATATTCCTCAAGATAAAAGGTCAAAGCTTGATTCGAAGACATGGCAGTGTATCTTTCTTGGCTATGGTGGTGATGAGTTTGGCTACAAGTTGTTTGACCCTATAGCAAGGAAAGTTATGAGAAGTTGTGATGTTGTGTTTGTTGAAGACCAAACAATTGAGGATATTGTGAAGACATAGGGGCAGGTTCCTCCTCAGCAGCAGCAAGACATGATTGATACTAACCCAGTTCCTGCAGCTCCAGCTCCCGTGCAAGTTAAAGCAGATGTAGAAGATGTACAAGATGATGTACATGGTGGTGGAGGTGAAGAAGATGCTCCCCAGCAGCAGCAACAAGAGTATGATGCTGAAGTTGATGATCCGGATCAGCAGGAAGCACCAGCACCAGAAAGTCCACCAGCTGCTCCACTCAGAAGATCCAACAGGGGTCGAATTCCTTCCAGCGGGTGTCCCTCAGATCAATACGTGGTGTTATTATCTGACGGTTCAGAACCTGAATGCTTTGCGGATGCAATGGAAGATGAGCACAATAAGGAGTGGAAAATGCTATGCAAGAAGAGATGGATTCCTTGCATAAGAATCATACTTGTGAGTTGGTGAAGTTGCCCAAGGGCAAGAAAATTTTGAAAAACAAGTGGGTCTACAGAATCAAGAAAGAAGAGCACACATCACATCCAAGATACAACACCAGGCTAGTTGTAAAAGGATTCGGCCAGAGAAAAGGCATTGACTATGATGAGATCTTTTCTCCGGTTGTGAAGATGGCATCCATAAGAGTAATCCTTGGCATGGCAGGAAGTCTCAACTTGGAGGTTGAGCAAATGGATGTGAAGACTGCATTCCTTCATGGTGAGTTGGAGGAAGAAATATACATGGAGCAACCTGAGGGGTTTCTTGTGAAAGGCAAAGAAGACTATGTGTGCAAGCTGAAGAAAAGTCTCTATGGCCTGAAACAAGCACCAAGACAATGGTACATGAAGTTTGAAACTGTCATGGGAAAGCAAGACTACAAGAAGTGTAGCTCAGACTATTGGGGATATGATTACTGGAGGTAAACCGGCTAGGAGTGGCCGGGTCAGCTCCATGAAGATAGAAGCCCGTGAAGACGTGAAGATGGTGGCGCTTTACGAAGGCCCAAGGCCCAAAGGCGGGTTAAAGCCTGTAGATGTAAACCGACTCTATCATGTAACTTGTATTGTAAGTTAGAGGAATAGAGACCGAGCCGGATACATCTACGATCTGGCCTCGGGACTCTGTAAACCGGCGGGCGTCAACCTATGTATATAAAGGGACGACCTGGCCGCGGTTTGAGGACAATAGACAACAACTTGAGAGCCAGGCAAAGCGGATTCGCTCCCTGGTCATCGAAACCCTAGCAATACCAATCACAACTAGACGTAGTCTTTTACCTTCATCGAGGGGGCCGAACTAGTATAAAACCCCTCGTGTCCCCTTGTCCGGTTTAACCCCTTTAAGCTAACCCGTAGCGATGGCTCCACGACTAAGTCCTTTCACGAGGACATCTGTCGTGACAAACCCGCGACAATTGGCGCCCACCGTGGGGCTATCGCACGATGGTTTCGAGTTCTTGAAGGGTAGCTTTGATGGACTCAAGGGATACGTTGTGGGCCGGATGACAAAGAGTCATCGCGGCAAGCTCTACATCGACGACGCAGGATGGGGTCCCGAGGCCGGTTCAATCGAATACGGATACCGGGTCCCCTTTGGTGGGATTCACGTCTTCATCAGCAAGATCGGCGAACCGGGCCCTGAGTCGGACACCTGCACCGACATCATCGAGACGGCTCAGCGTGCAAGCCCTTCCCCGGTTCAGCCCGCAGCAAGGCATGTTTTCGTAGGTGTCATCCATTGAGTGGAATATGAGGATGGACCGGCATCTGATGGAGAAACCATTGTCTACTCTGACGACGAGTCTTCAACAGGAGAGACCGAGTCGCTATATCAGTTGCAGGACGGCCAGATTAGCGGAGGTTCCGATGACAACAGTATTCCGGACCCCCTCGATCTGTCAAACCGGGTCGCTATCTTCATGGCCGGTACACAATCAGCACCCCACTCATCAACCGTCGCAGCGATGCTCTCTGGTTCAGCAACAGCAACGCCGGCGGGAGCAGGGGGCTCTGTGCCGCCTCCGGCTCAAGTTCTGTCTGATTTGTTCGACACTTTGGCAACATTAATGGCCGCGGAGGTGGATGCAGCAGCCCGGGACCAGCACAATGCGGAGATCGCAAAGGTGAAAGATCAGATAACTCAGGCTAAAGCGGACCTGGCAGCAGAGAACGCTACGATGGCTACAGAACGGGCCGGGTTGGAAGCTCAGGCCTACCGGCTTAGGCTGGATCAGAATGCTTCAGAGGAATTCATGAGAAGAACATACCGGTCGCATCTCCCGCCGGGTTATGAGCCAAGAAATCTCTTCAATACGCCAGGAGCAGGAACTAGTAACCAACCAGTGTTAAACCGGACGGAGGCGCCGGGAACGGGAGCGCCGATTCGGCTGCGCATGATTGACCCGCCTCGTCAAAGCAACATTGTGTTGCAGTATGTTCCGACGCCCCTGGGGCATTACTCCAACCTGTTGGACAATATTGTGGCCGCCGCTTCACGATTGGCAGCCCTCCCAACCGACGGTGAGTCACCGGTTGCGACTGAGGCACGACGGGCTATCACTAGTAGAAAAAGGGTCAAACGTGAAGCACATTAGTGTCGGTTTGAATTTGAGCCGGCACTAATGGTACCATTAGTGCCGGTTCGAACGACTATGCATTAATGCCGGTTCATGTTGAACCTTTAGTATCGGTTCGTGGCACGAACAGGTACTAAAGGGGTGATGGCAGGCTGGCGTCAGGCTGGGGCCCCACGATCACCTTACTACCGGTTCGTGGCACAAACCGGTATTAAAGGGCTAACCTTTAGTACCGGTTTGTGCCACAAACCGGTACTAAAGGGGTCTGACCTATAGTACCGGGTTGTGACACAAACCGGCACTATAGGGCAATTTTCAA
>NC_041392.1:67161421-67180780 GCF_002162155.2 Triticum dicoccoides
AGTTCTGAAAAAATCAAAAGAAAATGATAAAAACTTCAAAAAAAAAATCTTTCGAGAGGTAGTTATATTACTACATCTACTAGTTAGGAAAATTTGAAAACTTAAATTTGGACATGTTTTGCAAAAAGTGTAGGGAAAATGTAAAACGGCTATAACTTTTGCATACGATGTCGGAAAAAAACGTATAATATATCAAAAAATTCAGCACGAAAATCCGCATCCGATGGAGATTGCCTATGGCCTGTTTGCAACTTTTTAGAATCCTCAAATTCCAAAAGGAAAAAAAGATATGGTCAAATTTAAGTTCTTTTAAATTTTTTTTGTTAAATCTGGTCAAACTACTTATTCAAGAAGTATTAATGTTACTACATAATTATTCAAGAATATTAGTGTTACTAAATAATTATTTCAATTTTTTGAATTTTGGTCAAATCTGGTCAAAGTGTGGTCAAAATGTGGTCAAACTATGGTCAAACTTATTCAAAAAATATTAGTGTTACTAAATAATTACTGTTTTTTAGAATAATAGTTTCAAACTCAAACAGTGAAATGTGTGACTTCATGCTCAAGCTAAACTCCTGAGGGTTAATAGGATTGGCATCTTACTATTGTCAGGAAAACAACAAGTGCAGACTTGAAAACGAAGGAGAATAGAACCCGAAAGTTAAGCTCCCCGATAGGTGAAGGTGCTAATGCGCAGGATGTGGTGGATCATGGTCGCGCACGTCGAGAGGCAGAGTTAGCAGCTCTTCATGGAGTTCGCCAACCGACTCCGGTTCACCCTACCGCTTTAGTGGAGCCAGGTGTGGTCTTCAGTTCCTTAGGGGTGCCGTGCCTCACCCCCGCTTTACGTAATGTATGATTACCCAAGGATTTCAAGAGACCTTGTAAAGTACCCAATTACACTGACAATTTGCAACCAGAGGCATGGGTTGAAAGCTACGAGATGGCAATGGAGATGTTAGATGTGGATGAAGGGGTGTGTGCTAAATACTTCACCATGATATTGGAGGGGACGACTCGTACTTGGTTAAAGAGCTTGCCATCTAACTCTATCGGATCATGGGCCGAATTAAAGCACTGGTTTATCCAGAATTTTAAGGATACTTGTAAGCAGCCTATGTCAATTGTGGACCTGACCGCTTGTGTTCAAGAGGATGGGGAATCTACAACCCATTGGGTGAAGCGGGTCTCAGCTATTCTGCATTCGTGGGATCGCATCAATGTAGATACCGCAGTGTTAACGTTGGAGGGCAATTGCCGGTTTCTGCCGCTCAAACAGAATTTAGGAAGGCTCAAACGTCACTGTAATGATATGTCAACGCTTATGGCCGCTTTGGTTAAATATGCCGATTCAGATAATACCAAAGACCCTGACTTAGAGGAGGACAAATCGGGGAAAGGGAAGAAAAACGGCAACACCAAGGCGCAGCAGCATAACCCGGCAGGTCATGGGAATATTGGTAAGCGCAAAGCCGACAATAGTTTGGACTTTGTGGCTAACATCAATGCTCAGGATAACGGTCAGCGTCGTAAGGGCAAGTAGCCCCAGAGGAGCGGAGGTTCAGGCCCCAATCTGGAGCGCCTGTTAAATCAACCTTGTCCAAAGCATGGATCAAAGGAGAAGCCAGCGTCACATCTTTGGAAGGATTGTTATATCATGCGAGAATTCAAGAACTCCAATATGTTTCAGTACGACAATGGCCTTCCCGGCGGTTCAGGAGGTGGTTTTCATGGGCCAGGTTATGGAGGCGGCAGCTCCGGTTCAAGCTGAAGAAAAGTCTCTATGGCCTGAAACAAGCACCAAGACAATGGTACATGAAGTTTGAAACTGTCATGGGGGAGTAAGGCTACAAGAAGTGTAGCTCAGACCATTGTGTGTTTATTCAGAGGTTCTCAGGTGATGATTTCATCATATCATTGCTCTATGTTGATGATATCCTGATTGTTGGCAAGAATGTCTCTAGGATTGCTAAGTTGAAGAAGGAGTTGAGAAAATGTTTTGCTATGAAAGACTTAGGTCCAGCAAAGAACATTCTCGGGATGAGAATTGAGCGAGACAGAAATTGCAACAAGTTGTACTTGTCTCAAGAGAACTATATTGAGAAGGTACTTTAGAAGTTCAGGATGGAAAATGCTAAAGTTGTGAGTTGTCCACTAGCAGCCCATTTCAAGTTGAGCAGAAAGCAATTTCCTACCACTGATGAGAAGAAAAAGGAAATGCATCATGTTCCTTATGCTTCAGCGCTGGGGAGTTTGATGTATGCTATGGTGTCTACAAGGCCTGACATTGCTCATGCGGTTAGTAATGTGAACAGATTTATGTCCAATCCAGGAAGACCTCATTGGGAAGCCGTGAAGTGGATTTTGAGATATCTCCGGGGCAGCACAAATCTGAAACTTTGTTTTGGTGGTGGTGAAGCCAAGCTGATTGTTTTTTCAGATTCTGACATGGCTGGAGATGTTGACAGAAGGAAGTCTACTTCAGATTACTTGGTTACCTATGCAGGGAGAGCGGTGTCATGGCAAAGCAGGCTGCAAAAGTGTGTGGCGCTGAATACAACTGAAGCTGAATTCATTGCTGTAACAGAGGCGAGCAAAGAACTATTGTGGCTGAAACGGTTAGCTTGTGAGCTTGGTTTTAAGCAAGACAAGTATGTGTTGTTTTGTGACAACCAAAGTGCTATCCACAAGGAAGAAGCTTGAAGTATGCCGCTAGCTCGCTGGCATGGCTGCCGGAAGGCAGTGAGACCCTTCATGATGTCGGGAGGGGGAGTTTGTTGGGCTAAGTCCCTCCACTGGAGGTGTGTTGGTAGCCCAACATCAGGCCACACAAGTCCAACACATATGAACCGTTGATCTGTTCTACATCCAACGGTTGTGAGTATTTCCTGGCGAAGGGAGCAAGGAGAAAACCCTAGCCACTCCACTCTTGATGGTGGTGGCTGCCATTCGTGAGAGTGAGAGTGAGAGCACACAAGAGAAAACACAACCTGAGAGAGAGGAAGAAGAAGAAGAAGCAGAGGTTCTGTCCAGATTTGCTGCATCTGACTAGATAGTGTTCAAGCTGATGGTTGGAGGCTCAAATGTGCTTGGATCGGCCCCAAACTTGATGAGCTCGTTCCTTACTTTGAGTACTTCGATATGGTTAGCTGGTTTGAGGATTGGGTCAGTGGAGCATTAGATTTGAGAGTGGTTTTGTCATCTCTGACTGCTGCTGTTTCAGAACAGAGTAGTTTTGGGAGACGAACATTTTGGATAGGCAAATGATGTCCGATTGAACTGAAATTTGGAGAGGATGTCAAGAACTCATGTGTCTACTTGTTCGCCAAATTTGGTGCTGCTTGGTTCAACGATTTAAGAGCAGTTTGCAAAAATTGAAGGGTACAAAAAACTATGTAAACTCTGCTTTGCTGAAATCTTGCTTCTTGTGGTTGTTGTTGCTGTTGCCGGTTGGCAACATGGAGAGTGTGTTGTAAATCTCTCTAGAGGTTCTAGAGCAGACTTTGTACTAATCATTCTCATAGTAAAGTTGCGTGGATCGGTGTCCACAGCCGTGGTTTTTACTTCTCAAGTTGAGGAGGTTTTTCCACGTTAAATCATGTGTCACATGTGCATGTTGTTTGTGTTATTCCGTTGCTTACTTGTTGGTTGAAGCTGTCCTCAAAGTTCATCACAAGTGAAGGGGGCTGCGTAGTGTGCATATTTGCCGTGTCGATAAATTTGTGCAGCGCATTGTTGCTGTCCAGCCCCAACATTTTTTAGATCTTAAAATTAGTTAGATCAGGTTGATAATGATATCATTAATCTTTCTGTTCGTTTCTGAAAAGATAAAGATATCTAACCCGTAGATCTGTTGTGCAGTACACAGCTCTGTCGTGTAATCAAACAGATTTTCTGTTCAGATAGCTCAATGGCAACGTAAAGAATGAGAGTTTGGATGTTAATATTGATTCCATTCAGATCCGAACAATGATTTTTCACCAGGCCACCCTTAATTAGTCTTTGTAGTTAATATGAACGAGATTTCTTACTCTGCGACAACAACTATTCCCACTGTGGTTCTACTCTCTGCCCATAGAAATAACTAATTTTTGGTGCTCTCTCGTTCAACAGATGGAGATCTTTGTTAAGACCCTCACTGGCAATAGGATCACCGTCAAGGTAGATCCATCGGACACCATCTACATTGTAAAGGCGAAGATTCAGTATCAGCGGTGTCTTATCTTTGGCAGGGAGGAGCTGGAGGACCGATTGACTCTGGCCGATTACGACATTCAGGATAAATCCACTCTACAACTTGATTTGCGCCCCCAAAGAAGGAAGATGCTAATCATAGTTAAAGCATTGACTGGCAAGGACATCGCCCTTGAGGTTGAGAACTTGGACACCGTCGACAATGTCAAGGACAAGATCCAGATCGAGTTGAACACTCCAGTGGACCTGCAAAGGCTGATCTTTGCCTCGAGACAGATGGAGGACTTTCGCACCCTGGAGGAGTATGGCATCAAGCAGCAGGACATCATTCACCTCGTGCTCCGCATCCGCGGCTGATTAAGGAGTGCTTCCCAGATTTCACCTCAGCATGCTTCAAATATTTTCTGTTTGCAATTTTTCTAGTCGTGTAAAAACCTAGCGCACGAGTGCGTGCTACTATTTGCTACGTACCTACAATCAGTATGTTCGAAATGTATATTATGTGCCGTTTGTCTTGTCCTGTGGCACAAGCCAGTGAAAAGCCAATCAAAATATACTAAACCGGAGTGGAGTTGAACACGAACAAACTTCATCCAACAACTAATGATTCTGATATACGTATGGTGGTAGCCCAGCGAGAAATCTCGTTTCTTAAGATGAACGCAGGAAGCACATATCTTGTCAGCCATGCATGCACCTCATGCACTGCACTATCGTAAATTGCTAATTTCCCCAACACATACACCGCACTATCGGAGGCAGAGCAGCAGGTGAATGGTCGACTCCTTCTGGATGCCACAGTCCTCCATGGTCTGACCATCCACTAGCTGTTTCCCACCATAGATCAGCCTTTGTTCGTCCACGGGAGCACCCTCCTTTTTGTGGATCATTTCGTTTACACTTTCAACGTTACTCGAGTCCTCAACATCATAGGTAGTGATTTTGCCGGTAAGCCCGTTGACAAAGATTTGGTATATTTTTCTCTTCTTTTTCAGTAATTTGGGTTGTTCGCCACGTATGACACGTGGCTGCTTCCTCTTTCTATGACATCGCAGACCGAGGTGAAGAGTGAATCCATCCTGAATATCGTAGTCAGCCAGAGTGTGCCTGCCTTTTAGCCCCTTCTTGACATAGACAAGGGGCTGCTGATCTGACAACGTTGATGGTGTCTGAGGGGTCGACTGTGACGGTGATCGTCTTGCCAGCGAGGGTCTGGACGGAGATCTTCATCTGTTGAATGAGAGCACCAAGCATCAGCAGTTTGGGGGGGCGGATAGTACAACAATTACTAGGGAGAATAGTTGTTGCACGAGTAAGAAATATCTCTCCGACTAATACAGTTAACGATACGCATGTCTTGGTGAGGAACATTGTTCAGATCAGTACTGATACTATGTTATAAACCCAGGGAGCACAGATCTTATCAGTCATGCGCAACCTCCCCAAATTTAATCCATCGATGCATGGATGTAGCGTACTAGGTAGGGTTTAGAGATGAGAGTGAGACCAATGACGAGTCTAGGCAGAGAGATGAGAAGATCAACTGCTCGCGTACCTTGAAGTCTTGAACTCGGTGACGCCGGAGAGGGAGAAGGAACCGATGGTTAGTTTGCTCGGAACGATGGATCCTGGGAATTTATATGTCACGGGTAGGGCCTCTGCATGTAAATTGCTAAATCATTTGGGTTTCTTCCAATGGAAGGCTCTTGACGGCGCAGAATTACTACATGAATTCTGGTTTCCTTCTCAGAGACTACGGGGACTATCCTCCCTCCATTTTTCCCCCTTGCAGCGACCCAGTGAAAACAAAATATGTTTGAATTATACAACAGACTGCTCAACAGTTCTACAGATTATATCTCTATCTTTTCAGATACAAACCAAAATATTAGTGATATCATGACAGGCCTCGTCTGAATATCTGAAGAATATGACACCTTCAGTTACTGTTTCCCTTCCGAAAAGAGCTACATCCAACGAAATCGTCCAGTTCAAGAATCAACTGTCGAGATGCACTGGTGAACCGTCACCCGCTCAAGTGAAGCAGATGATGTAGCCCGTGTCAGATCTCTATCCGACGGCTATGATTTAATTGCCCCTTTAGGCGCCAACTACTGTACCTTCACCCAAGCGATGCTCTGAGCGTGACGATTTAGCTGGGAAATCTGCAACCCTACTCTGATTTCTATCTATTCTCATGATATTCAGCTCTCTCACTTCAACTAATAGATCCTTCAACTCTTTAACCAGCTAGCCTACCCGTGACTTGTTTTGGCAGATTATCCAGTATCTTTATCAGATTTGAGCAGTCCGTTTGGAGGACAAACGAGCCTGCTACATATGTGCGGGCCGCAAGCACTCCTTCCATGGTAGCCAGTAGCTCTGCTTCAAGAGAATCTCCACACCTAGCCATGAATTTACAGGCTGCAAGGCCAAGGTCGCCAGCCGAGTCGCGGATAATCACCCCTGCATCTTTCTCATTTCCGCAAAAAGCTCCATCCACCGGTATCGCCAAGATGCCCTCCACCGGTGGAGGCCATGGGGCATGGGCGGTAACAATCACCTTATGCACTGACCGGTCGTATACTCCATCAACTACTCCTTTTCCCTTCATATGGTCATGGCCGTCCTTGCACTGAATTTTAGACAAAGAGCTCATGTAACTAGACGGAAAAAAAATCTTTGTTCCCTCTATCATTGCAATGATACCCTGTAAAGCATATTTGCGAAAAAATATCTTTTTTATTATTGTCATTGGTGGAACTGGTTTATCATGCAATTGATCATTCCTTAGCTGCCAAATCCTCCAGATTATCGTAATCACGTTCCTCCGTTCCTTCTCATTAGTGAATGAATACCCAAAAAATTAAGAGTATGAGGATTTATCTGTAGTTCTGCGGGGCTCTTTGCGAGTGGCGGTGTCGGGCCAAAGCATTAGAGGCAAGTCAAACAAATTTGTTCATGCTTGCTGTACTTGTTGGTTGTTTATATTTTTTTACACAACGATCTAAAATGTCTCCCAAGTTTCTTGTAAGAAATACTCCCTGTCCAATATACAACTGTGAACGCTGCTTTACATGAATATGGTTGTCAAAATTTAGAAAAAATTTGCAATGCTCTTGTGTGTTTCTGGATTTCTGAGTAAATCTGGTAATGTGCGTGGACCATTACCGCAGGGTTGTGTAAATTCATGAAATACCCTCAAGCAAAATAAGCAAGCCAAGGAAGCTACTTCATGCTATAAAGACATTAGCAGGCAAAATTTCAGCAATGCAGTAGCAAACGCTTTGATTCTTGATAACAGAGTTCTCGTAGCAAATACGTACTTCGAACAACATTAACTGGCGCTCTTTGGCCACGTCTGCTTTTTCACTGGCACCACAGGGCGAGACAGAAAGGCACATGACGTACATTTCGACCATACTGATTGTAGCCTGCAGGTAGCAAATACTTCTGACATACTGATTGTAGCCTGCACGCTCTTACGCAGGTTTCCGCACGGCTGGACAATTTGCAAACAGAAAGAATCTGAAGCATACTGGGAAGAAAGTCTTGGTAGCACTCGCTAGTCAGGCACGCAGGCGGAGCACCAGGTGATCCCCAGGGTGCGAAAGTCTTCCATCTGTTTCCCAGCAAAGATGAGCCTATGCTGGTCCACAGGAATGCCCTCGTCAACTTGTATCTTAGCCTTGACACTGTCGACTGTTTCCAAGTTATCGACCTCAAGAGCGAAGATCTTGCCTGTCAACGTTTTAATTATGATTAGCATCTTCCTTCTCTGGGGCCGCAGATCAAAGTGAAGGGTGCATTCATCGTCAATGTCGTAATCAGCCAGAGTTAACCCATCCTCCAGCTCCTCCCTGCCAAACATAAGCCGCTGTTGATCCTGAATCTTCGCCTTGACAATATAGATGGTGTCCCCTGGATCGACCTTGACAGTGATCGTCCTGCCCGCGAGGGTCTTGATGAAGAACTGCATCTGTGAAATGAGTGCGTCAACATCAGCAATTTCAGTGGACAGATAGTACAACCATGGGGAAACACAATTGTTGTTGCACGAGTAAGAAACCTTGTTCAGATTAATTACAAAGACTAATTAACAACAAGTGCGACTTTGTGAGGAATTTTGTTCAGATCTGAACAGATATTATTTGTAGGACTATGGCAGTCTGACCTAAGAATAGATACAAAATCAATATGAACAGCCAAACTATCTTTATTTACGCTGCCATCGATAATAAATACGGAACAAAAAAATGAACTGGCTACCTTAACATAAAATCTGTATGATTCCACGACAGAGCAACAGACTGCTCGACAGTTCTACCGATTAGATCATTTAAGATATTCATCAGATAGCCAAAAGATTAACGTTATCATGTCAGGCCTCATCTGAATATCTGAAGGATATGCCACCTTCAGTTACTGTTTCCCTTTCGAAAATAGCTACAATCAACAAGATCGTCCAGTTCGAGAATCAACGGTCGAGGTGCACCGGCAAAGCGGTACCAACTGAACTGAAGCAGAGTAACCCGTATCAGATCTCTATTCGATGGCTGCGATTTAATTTCCCTTTAGGTACCAATTACTGTACCTTAACCTGTCATGTTTATCTCTTCTTTTTTACTTTACCAACTCTTGGACTGTAATTGCTATAAAGCCAGGGGTTTCCAGCCGAGAGAGGCATCGAATTGTAAAGGGATAAACCCTAGCCGCCACTAGAGTGGGTCAGGCTCTAGTTTCCTCTTCGCTTAATACAAACCCAAGCAAACCCGCTCTGAATTAGGGGTTAATCTCTAAGGATTTCTGAATTTTGCTCACCTCTGAACCCCTCTAAGTTCAGAGTTTGACATATCATCATTATCCATCTGATCTAACTAATTTTAAGATCTGGAAATACTCTGCAGCAAATAAATGAGAAGGAAACACCGTTCTAGAGACTATAAATTCTGTGGTGGGTTCAACTATTTGTCAGTGGGAGGTTCACCACGCGATCAACAACTATGCATGCAAGTACAGTCTGCCAAAAGATAGTTTGGTGGTTACAAAAAAAGGATGGATCAGCTATAAGATTGTCTCAAGCCACTCTCAAGCAAGCTACATTAACAGGTTTTACCAATGCCGACTTCTCATTTCCTAGTGCACAGATATTGTACTCGGTACTTACATTTACAGATCATCTTGTCATACTAACACCAAATCAATGAGCCAGTTATATTTTTATAATGTACTAGAGCAGAATATTACACCCAAAATCAAAATCACATAAGAAACAGATCACACTCCATGTTGGATGGCTACTACATCACAGAATATATCGAAGACTAGGGTGATTTCACATAGGAAAATGTGGAAATGCTGCATACCAGCACCTGCACATGGTATAAAGAACTATAGTAAAATGTTTCCTCCTTTTTATTTCAAGTAAAAGACAGTTTTTACCAAATCTTCCTCCAGCTTAACACAATAGAAAAGTCTATGAGGGCTAAATCTGCCTTCTCACAAGTGCATATGTAGTAGAGCAGAAATGAGTGTAAGTTGATAAGAAAACATATCACAGTCTCAATGTGAGAGAAACAAAATAGACGCCATGGCTAAATCAAACTAGTATATAGCCTAAAAAGGGGGCTACTTACACCAGACAGATGGAGACAGAGAGAAGGTGATGCTATTGATCAGCAAACAGAAGGCGGTGGATCTGGGGACGAAGGCGCAATGCCGGATTCCGTGTGAGCAGAACTGCTTGTACCAATGTAGACCGGGCAGGCGTGGACTGCGCTGCGGGAGACGAGGGAGGAGAGCGGGGTGGTGGATCTAGACTATGAGGGCACATATAGACGGGGAGAGGTCGGGGATTCAAGGTGAGCCATGCCAACGGATTTTGGGGAAACAAGGAGGGATTTGTGTCTGGGAGAGGAGGGGTTTGCGATGCTGCTCTGGGGTATTTTCACACTTCGGCCCTATTTGACAGCGTCAGTTTGATTGGGTTTTTTTTTTTTTTTGCTAGGGGCGTCAGTTTGATTGTTGGTAATCAGATTAGTCCCACCTCGGTAACTGAGGCAGGTGGCAAGGGGGGAGCTGGGTATAAGAAGGGGCCTTGGGCGCATGTTAAAAGGCATCTTTGCGCTTGGGGCAATGACGCAGTTAGTGAGGTAATACCGAGGCGCGTCAATTGCTGGTTGAAAACTATTTCCAAACTCCCTCTTTGGCCTTCACGGGTCATTGAGAATTTTTGAAAGGGCTCCCTCTCCTCCTCGGAGAGGGCAAGGCCCTACAAATTCAATATGAAACATTGAAAATCTTTATGAGTGCAGTGATTCGGTGCCCGGGCTCATCTGCACCTGTTCAAAAAAAAAATCACAAAAAATACTAGAAAATTTTAAAAAATTTCAATTTTTTTCTCCATGGTAGACAATTTATTGCGTGAGGTTCACTTCAAATTTTAGCTCATTTAGACATTTGAGTAGTTCTCAGCAAAGACCCCGAATTTGTCTTTTTTGCTGAGAGTTGCTCAAATGATTTGAAAATTGGGGCGGACCTCATGCATCAAATTTCCTACCATGGGAACAAATTTGGAATTCTTTGAAATTTTCTAGTATTTGTTTTGATTTTTTATTCAACACAGGTGTAGATGAGCCCGGGCTCAAAAAAGGATTTCCACTCAAAATCAAACTTTGCTTAGTTTTACCCATTTTTGCAACTTAACATTAGGATTTGTCCATGAATCTTACTCTCTTCGTCTCAAAATAAGTGTCTCATGCTTAGTACTCCCTCCGTAAATAAGTGTCTCTTGTACTAACTTTAGTACAAAGTTATACTAAGGTTGAGACACTTATTTGGGGCTGAAGGGAGTATAACTTTGTAAGTTAGTACAAATTAAGTTGAGACATTTATTTTGGAACGGAACGAGTATTTCGGTTCAACTTTGCTTGGACCAGCTTTTTGTTCACATAAATCATATTTCGGTTAAAAATTCAGAACTGCTGCCCAAGGCCAATCATCTTCGAAGTTGTAGAGACCAACTGACGGCCTCTTGCTTAAAATGGAATTAGGAATTCTGATGTTTTTCTTTCAGAAGTTTGCATGTCAGACTAATCTTGATGGTCACTGAGAGATGCATCGAGTCGTAATTGGTATAAACCCTAGTCACCACTGGAGGGGGTCGGGCTTAATACAAACCCTAGCAACCCCCCTCTGAATTTGGGGCTAAATCTCTGAAAATTTCCGAATTTTAATCATCTTTGAAAGCCTCTCTAAGTACGGAGCTTGACATATCATTGTCCATCTGATCTGAAAATCTCTGCAGCAAATAAACACATTCTAGAGGTTTGCCACGCTGCCAACAAGTATACATGCGAGTACAGTCTGGCAAAAGATAGTTTGGTGATTACAAAAAAGGATGCACCGGCTATAAAATTGTCTGAAGCCACTTTCAAGAAAACTACATTATTAACAGGTTTTACCAATGCCTACTGCACAGATAATGTACTTTGTACTTACAGGTTATCTTGTCATACTAACACCATATTAAATGAGTTAGGTATGATTTATTTTTATAATGTACTACAGCAGCAAGTCAAGAAACAGATCACTCTCCTTGTTGGATGGCTGCTAAATCACAGGATATATCGAAGACTAGGGTGATAGTACTTCACATAGGAAGCTGTGGAAATGGTGTATAGAAGCAACTGCACATACTATAGGAATTATTACTCCCTTCGATCCACATTACTTGTCGCTGACTTCGTACAACTTAGGAGCAGTAGTATATTTCAAGTAAAAGGCAGTTTTTACTAAATCTCCCTTCAACTTAACACAATAGAAAAGATTATAGCGGCTAGTCAGCTTCCTCGCGAGTCCATAGTAGAGCAAGACAACTGAGTTAAGAAGTTAACAAGCAATAGACCACAGTCGTAACATGACAAATAGAACAGACGTTCATTTGCATGGTAATACGTGTCTAACTTATATCATAAAGATCATAGTAAAATAGTCTCTTTGGCTAAATCAAACTAGTATAAATTGCCTAAAAAGGGGCTACTGACAGATAGATGGAGGTCGGGGTTTCAGAGGCCATGGCTCTGAGTTTGTGTTGTATGTTATGGCATGTGGATCTCATGTTTGACCAATACATGTGCTTCTCTGGTTTAGACTTTACTATTAAATAAAATTCAATTGGTCGAACGAACAAACCGATTCTGTTAGAGTCTTGGTTTTCCCTGTGCCGTTTCGCTACAAAACTGAATCCATGACGAAATGCCTGAAATCTGACCGTGTCGAAACATGCAGAATCTGAATCTGGTTTAACACAATAAAAAAGTTTATAACGGTTACTCTGCTCCCTCACAAGTCCATGGCAAAGCAAGACAACAGAGTTATGAAGTTAACAAGCAATAGACCACAGTCATAACATGACAAACATGTTATAAAATAGACGTTTTGGATAAATCAAACTAGTATTCCCTCCGCCCCATAATATAAGATGTTATTACATTCAATATGCTGGGACAAAGAGAGTAGTATATAGCTTAAAAAGGTGCTACTTACGCCAGACAGATGGAGACGGAGATATGGAGGTCAGGGCTTCAGAGGCCATGTTGACGAGTTTGTCTTCTACTAGTAAGTGTGCACGTGCAACGCACGTCTATTTGAACTAATAAGTGTGCACGTGCAACACGCATCTATTTGGATTAACACACTATACTAAACTTAATACAAGACAACTTATTCATAAATTTGAATTTTCCCTATAAAATACACAACCTCTTATTCCCTACTCGTATAAACAATTTGAAATATCGTTTCTCCTTAATCAACATGTCTCCTGTATTAAAGACCACCCAGTGTTCACAATGTATAAAACTCAAAATTGTTTAGAAGATTCATCATGATTCTTCATATGCACACATTTATGCAAGTATAATCACACATGAAAATGTCACTTAGGACAAGCTAAGGAACCGTTTCAGTGCCAACAAACTCCAGTCAAGAATTATTATTACAATTGAGTGTCAACCACAATAATGGGAAGAGACCTCTGTGATTTGTTGAAATGAGGAAGCCATTGTCAGATAGAGAAGTGTAGAGATGTCTTGACTGCATAGAATCAGCTGTAGAAACAAGACAAAAAAATGCTAGTTGGATCATCCGATTCTACTATTGCACACAAGTGTCGTAATGTCTGGAAGCAAGAAAAGTGACTTTATTATGAAAATAGAACATGTAAACCAAATTAAAATTACAGTGATAAATTGCATAATTATACTTGTTATTCACTGGACAAAAGCATTAATACAACAACTTGGAACAGTTACTTGAGTACTACACATTTCTTTAAGGGCTCAACATTCTAAAATTTTGACAATATAACAAATATCCTCTTAGTTTGTAGTAATAATGATATGAAGATAAATAATTTGAAAATGGTCTTCAACATGCGTAGGCTACCACTTGTAAGAATAACAGTGGCAAAAAAAGGCCAACAAATGCCGGTTTAGAAAGAAAAAAACTGCAGACATGCTTCCAATTTTAGCAACTCCAGTGGATAAAACATACCTTATCTCTCAAGTCAGGAAATAGTCAAATGAAAAAATGTACTTCTTATAAGTAGTAGAGATGAAGTCATAAGGATCATGATTCAAGATATTCGGAGAAACATGGTTGGTCTCTCTGTATGATGCGAACTCGTCACCTCTACCAAAGTGGTCATGCGTAGTATGTAATGTAGAGTGCAATAATAAAATAAAATAAATGATATGAGAATTTACCATGACCATAAAATATCCTACATTCGTCATCATCATAATCAACATGCATTTTTTGCTTCTCTTGTATGTGGTCCAAGTTTTCTATTAGGAAAACATGTTAACTCAACTGTAGATAAGGACGGTATAAAAATGCTCATGTAAAATTACAATTGCCATGTATCTGCTGGACAAACAAATACACTTATGCAAACTTCAGGTTTTTTTAGTAAAACTTATGCGAACTTTATTTTTTTTACTAAAACTTATGCAAACTTCTGGGTTTTTTCACGTAATTTCATGACTGCAAGTAAGATCTTGGTTCAGCGAATTTGTCTGTGAGTTCATTGTGTAGTCGTGAGTTGGCCATGTAATAACTGGTAGTCAGTATTTAAAAAGACAGGGATGTCTGTTACAGGTACGCGAAAATTAGTGAAAAAAATAGGCATTGGTTGCCTGAAACCCAACTGTGTGTGCTCCAGCGCACCTCTGTTTCTCATTGTCTCATCTTTAGTTCCTGTACTTCTAGATGTGTCACCACCGGCGAGGTAGCGATGACAGTAAAAAAAACAACACTCGGTGCTTACCTGATTAGTGCGTGCGTGCGGCGCGTTCGCATGAAGGCGAGCGTCTCCATCGTCGAGCGGCTGCGGCGACCGTGTCCTCTCACCAGCTGGGCGGCGTTGTTGACGCAGGTGAATTAGTCGTCCAGCTTTGAGGCGGCGCCCTCCATGCACCGGGGCGCCCCCCACTTGATTTTTTTGGCCCACTTATACTGGTCCAGAATACTCAACGTTGCCCCCACTTGAAGGGCGTTGGCGGTGGGTGGTTGTCAGCGTGGGTGTTGTGGACGGAGCTGAAGTCGACGCGGATGCCGGTGGTTCCCGGAGAGTATGCCAGGACGTGAACGAAGTCGTTACAATCAGTAGAAAAGTGACCTAGCCTCCATGCAGAAGACGAAAATGGCGACGACATGTGTGTGTGTTCGGAGGAAGCCGCGGCTCCTCCTCGCGTGTCTCCCACTGTGGCTCGCATGGGTGGTGGGCTGGTGACGGCAGGCGACTCGCGATTTCCGAGACGATAGGATGCGCTCGCAATTAGTTTCCTGATAATTAAATACTTTCATGATTAGTTATTTAATAGGATATGTCCATGATTAGTTTCCTAATAATTAGATGCGTCCATGATTAATTTCCTAATAGTATGCATGTGATTATTTTCCTAATAATAGAATGCGTCCGTGATTAGTTTCTTAATAATAAGATGCGTTTGTAATTAGTTTCCTAATAATTTGATGTGCCCGTGATTAGTTTCTTAATAGGAGTGTCCATGATTATAGTTTCCTAATTGACCGGACGTGGACTTTCATATTTTCCTCCGCGGTGGAGTACGGTTAGTCAATGTAAATTGCTAAGTGCACATAGAAAACAAATTAAATTAAGGCTAGCCGTTAGATTGAGTTTAGTAGGACTAATCATACGGTGGTAATGTATCCGTGTACATTTTGTGAGATGCACTTAGAGAAGATAATGTTTACTCTTTTATAAGTAGTATAGATATAGATATTCTGGCATGTTGATCTCATGTTTGACCACTGCACGTGCTTCTCTGGTCAATCCATGATAGATGGTTTAGACTTTACTATTCAAATTCAAAAAATTCTACATGCTCCATCGAGCGAACCCGTTCTGTTCAAATCTTGGTTTCCTTTCCTGTTTCACTACAAAACTGAATCCATGATGAAATGCCTGAAATCCAGCCGACGTTATTGTGTCGAAACACGCAGAATCTGAATCTGATTTCCTATTTCCTGGAGGCTGGAATCGTAGGAAGTGGCACCTACATTCAGCCGTCAACTTGCAAATGTTGAAGTTGAAAACTTCTTGGGCCTGAATTGACCCTGCCGTGCCGTACGTCGACTCTGAACAGTTCCAAGTCCAACAGGTTGATTATTAGGTCGTTAGATTAGTTTTCCTTTCTTTTGTTTTCTGGGAGAAGTGTAGAATGCATCTTTTTTGTATTTCTTATTCATGGGATTAGGAAGCCGTAGTCCGTAGAACATTTCTTGGCTGTCGATCGCTTTCTGAAGGAAAAGAAGTCGCATGGCTCCTGCTCATCTGCCGGCCGGACGTTATTAATTATAGCAGAGAATTAGTCCAGTGAGCTATTAACAAAATTTGCTAGTGTCGTGATCAGAGTTATTGTTTCTTTCTATAGTAAGAAAAGGACCTCTCTAATTAACTGGATATAATCACAATTTCAATAAAGGAAAATTCCAGAGATAATGATGCACGGCTGCCGTTCATGGGCTAACCCCAGCAGGCGTACGTATGGACCGATGGAAACGAGTTGGAGTACTTAAATTTGTATGAACAGAAACAGGCTACTGTGAGATGGTGGGTGGCTCAGCTCAGTTCAAAACACCAGAAAAAACAAGCCTACAACTACAATACGACCTCAAGGTTATATCGCGCCGCGCAAACCTTCGGCATTTAGCACGCCCATGCATGTTCTTGTGCGTGTTGACCATTGCAAAAATTGTAATCTCAGTCTAAACTTCAAACTCGCGAGTGTATATCCTGTGCAGATTGGGATTGAAATTATAAGAATGAATGAGAATTAGTAATGGAACCCAGAATTCCTATACACATCTCATGAATTCATCTCTCAGCTATTCTAGAGTGAGTGAGTCAGTGAATGGGTGGGTCGATCAGAAGAGTTTCCCGGCGAATTCCTTGATGTCCTCGTCTCTGACGGACGGCGAGGCCATCTTCCTGAACTGCTTAAGGTCCGACATGCTCCGGCCGAGCTTCAACGCCACCTTGGTTGCGAACACCTCGCCGCGCTCCCTCCGCTCCACGTCGGGCTCGCCGAGGTTGGCCTCGATGTCCTCCTGGATTTTACGGTAGAAGCCGGCGCAGTTGCGGAGCAGCTCGAACAGCATGCCCATCTGCCCGCCGTGCTCCACCGTGTTCACCGCCGCCGCCAGCGCCCCGCCGAAGACGGCCGCGCCTGACGCCCACGCCCCGGCCTCTCCGGAGCCGATGAACACCGTGGCGAGCGCCGCCGTGCCGGCCAGCGCCGGGCCGGCCACGGCGAGGCCCCTGTTGAGGCTGAGCACCAGCCTGCCCACCTTCAGGAACTCCTGCTCGTCCTTGGCCTTGATGACCCTCAGGATGCCTCGCATCTCGTCCTCAAGATCCTGGGTCCAGCCGTTGCCGGAAGCGACGGCACGACGGCCGAAGCTCTTTGAGTTCCTGGGCTGCTTCGAGGGGCGGCGGCGCGGCCACCAGCGCGCGGGCTCGACGGCCTTGGGGAACTTCTCGAGCATGGCGGGGAGCAGCGGCAGCGGGTAGGCCGCGTCGAGCGCGAGCACCCGGTCCATGGCCTCCTGCACGTCGGCCCTGGTGGTCGTGGGCGCGCCAAGCGCGAGCGCGGCGCGGACGTCGCGCTCGAGCTCCCTCCACAGCCTGGTGGCGTTGCGCTGCTCCTCAGCGAGCTGCGAGGGCTGGATCTTGTTGACGGCCGCCATGGTCACCGCCGCAGTGGCGAGGAGCACCCCCGCGGACGCCTTGAGCGCGGGCATGGCCGGCGCGGCGGGCGCGAGCGCGGCCATGACGGAGGCGGCGAGCGTGAGGGAGTTGGTGGAGTGCAGCAGCAGGTGGTTCCAATTGTCGCGCTGCCTGCCGATGATGTCGTGCATCTCGGCGCGGTCCGCCGCGCCCTCCGCGATGGCGCGGAGCTTCTCGACGGACACGTCCGCCGACGGGGAGGCCGGGACGCGCGGCGCCTCGGTCCATTCAAGCTTGAGGCTGAGGTTGTCCTGATCCTTCGCGGTGCGAATGCCAGAAGGCAACCGCAGGGCGGCGCGGCAGTTAGCGCCGCGGCTCTGCCGTGGCCGCGCTATGGACGTAGAAGGGGAAGAGGAAGGCTGGGCCCGGAGTGCCGCCATGCTTCCTTTGGGGTGCTGGTCCGCTGTTGTCGCTTCGTTTGCTTCCAAGCTTTTGCTGCTTCCCTGCCGTGTTGATGAGCTGACCAAGTTGGTTGGGGATGGAAGTATTTATAGGGAGGGCGCCCGCTGGGGAGTGGGTGATGATGGATGTTATAAGTTTGACCCAGCATGGGTTGGGTTGGGCTTGGTCTGGGTCAATTCCGTTGCCAAGAATTGTGGTTTGAAGTGTGTGCGTGTTGATGTTTGATCCACACGAGATCGGACGGTAGACCGTTTCTGTTTATGGCAACTGGTCAAGAGATGGCAGATTGACAAAGTATTTTATTTCGTTTCAAGTATATTATAAGTCCAGGGAGATTCATTTTTCCAAAATTTTAGAAGGGGGGGTTGACTATTCGAAGAGGGTGTTGAGCTTCCTGAACCCGCTCCCCCTCCGCCGCCACTCCGGCCAAGGTGGTCACAAGCCCCATATTGCCATATGCTCTGATGACAGCTGCACCCACCTCCTGCCCCATGGGCCCACCCTCTCATTCTTCCCCGGCCTCGCGGTCGCCATCTGCTGGTAGTGACGACGGGGCAGGAGATGTCGTGGAAGGGTGTTCCCGACAGGTCTTGGGGGGCAGCCATGGTGTGGCGTCTGTCGGCCATGGCTGTGTGGGCAGGTGGCGACGTCAAGGCCAAGAGGGGAAAAGGGAAGGGAACCGGCGGCAAATTCCTTGATGTCCTCGTCTCTCACATACGGCGAGGCCATCTTCTTGAACTGCTTCAGCTCCGACATGCTGCGGCCGAGCTTCAACGCCACCTTGGTCGCAAACACCACGCCGCGCTCCCTCCTCTCCACGTCGGGATCTGTCCGAGGTAGGCCTCGATGTCCTCCTGGATCTTGCGGTAGAACCCCGCGCAGTTGCGGAGCAGCTCGAACAGCATGCCCATCTGCCCGCCGTGCTCCACCGTGTTCACCGCCGCTGCCAGCGCCCCGCCGAACACGGCCACACCTGATGCCCACGCCCCAGCCTCGCCGGAGCCAATGAACACTGTGGCGAGCGGCGCCGTGCCAGCCAGCGCCGGACCGGCTACGGTGAGGCCCCTGTTTAGGTTGAGGACCAGCTTGCCCACCCTCAGGAACTCCTGCTCGTCCTTGGCCTTGATGACCCTGAGGATGCCTCGCATCTCGTCCTCTAGATCCTTGGTCCAGCCGTTGCCGGAAGCGATGGCACGATGGCCGTAGTTTCCCCTTTGAGCTCTTGGGATGCGCAGGGCGACGGCGCAGCCACTAGCGCGCGGGCTCTACGGCCTTGGGGAACTTCTCGAGCATGGCGGGGAGAAGCGGCAGCGGGTAGGCGGCATCCTCGCGTCGAGAGGTCCAGCGCGTCCCCTCGCGTCGCCCCCGCGGGAGACTCGGGGGAAACCCTAGCCGGCCCGCCTCTCGGCCTCTTCCGCTTCTCCTCCTCCTCGCCGCCATCCGCT
>NC_041392.1:67181128-67202575 GCF_002162155.2 Triticum dicoccoides
CGACGCGGGACAACAAGATTGGGAGGTGCGTCGGGCGAGCGCGGGGTCCGACAGCGCGGCGGGTGGGTCTCCCGGCGGCGTCTTGCGCGGCACGGTGGCGGTGGCCTGCTTGTGGCGAAGTGGTGGCTGCGTTGAATTTGACCGGTGGTCGCGGGTGCTGCCGGATCTAGGTCTTTGGAATCCGTCGGCCACCGCGGGGTGGTGGTGGTCGTCGCTGGCCACGTCGGATCGCTGGATTCGGCCTCTTGAGTTCTACGTTGGGTTCTTCTCGGACCTCCTTCCTGGTGGGCTGAGCGCCATGGCTCTTTCATCTCTGCAGGTTTTGGTTCATGGCTATTGCCGGATCCGGAGCAGACGGAGGTTTGGTGGTATAGGATGGGACCGGAGGAACCTTTGGTCGGCTTGTTCGGCCCGGCATCAGTGACGTCACTCCACGCCGTTATCCTCCATGGAGGCGAAGACGAGGTCTGTCCTATCCACCCCGGAATCCCTCCCGGACGAAAGTCCAAAACCCAGTCTGGATTGGGCGGCGGCGTCTTACGCGTCGTATTCTCCATGGAGGCGCCGTCTGGGGAGGACCTCGTATTCGGGGGAGGGATTCTGCGGGTGGTGGGGCTCCGCCTGGCTCCAGCTATGGTGACAGTGTGGTGGTTGCCAGGTGGTGCGGCGTTGTATCTACTGCGTCGATGACGACGAGTTTTGGCGGCATGGTCCAGCTGGATATGCTCTTTAAACTTGCACCTTGCGGATTCCACTATTAAGAAACATATGGGAAGAGTTAATTATGTTCTTATTTTTGCAAATAGGAATTATGTGCCCGTAGATTTATTGTTCTTGACATAGATTGCAATCCTTCTTGTCCTATTATTCTTGATAGACCTTTTCTTAGAACAATTGGTGCAATTATTGATATGAAGGAAGGGAATATTAGATTCCAATTTCCGTTAAGGAAAGGCATGGAACACTTCCCTAGAAATAAAATTAAATTACCTTATGAATCTATTATGAGAGCCACTTATGGATTGCCTTCCAAAGATGGCAATACCTAGATCTATCCTTGCTTTCATGCCTAGCTAGGGGCGTTAAACGATAGCGCTTGTTGGGAGGCAACCCAATTTTATTTTTATTACTTGCTTTTTGCTCCTGTTTAGTAATAAATAATTTATCTAGCTTCTGTTTTGGTTGTGTTTTTTGTGTTTAATTAGTGTTTGTGCCAAGTAGAACTGTTGGGAAGACTTGGGGAAAGTCTTTTTAATCTTGCTGTAAAAAACAGAAACTTTAGCGCTCACAAGAACTGATGCCATTTTTATTTGGAAAGTGATATTTAGTTAATTCTTTTTGCAGATGATTAACAGATAAATTCCTCACGTCCAGCAATTTATTTTAGAATTTTTGGGGTTCCAGAACTTGCGTTAGCTGCATATTACTATAGATTGTTCTGTTTTTGACAGATTCTGTTTTCCGTGTGTTGTTTGCTTATTTTGATGAATCTATGGCTAGTAAAATATTTATAAACCATAGAGAAGTTAAAATACAGTAGGTTTAACACCAATATAAATAAATAATGAGTTCATTACAGTACCTTGAAGTGGTGTTTTGTTTTCTTTCGCTAACGGAGCTCACAAGATTTTCTATTTTAAGTTTTGTGTTGTGAAGTTTTCAAGTTTTGGGTAAAGATTTGATGGATTATGGAACAAGGAATGGCAAGAGCCTAAGCTTGGGGATGCCCATGACACCCCCAAGATAATCTAAGGACACCTAAAAGCCAAAGCTTGGGGATGCCCCGGAAGGCATCCCCTCTTTCGTCTACTTCTATCGATAACTTTACTTGGAGCTATATTTTTATTTACCACATGACATGTGTTTTGCTTGGAGCGTCTTGTATTATTTGAGTCTTTATTTGTTAGTTTTCCATAATCATCCTTGCTGCACACACCTTTTTGAGAGAGACGCACATGATTCGGAAATTGTTAGAATACTCTATGTGCTTCACTTATATCTTTTGAGTTATATAGTTTTTGCTCTAGTGCTTCACTTATATCTTTTAGAGCACGTCAGTGGATTTGTTTTATAGAAACCATTGTTCTCTAATGCTTCACTTAGATTATTTTGAGAGTCCTACAAAACAGCATGGTAATTTTCTTTAATTATTTTAGGCGTTCAAGAATTTTTCTTATGAGTGTGTTGAATACTATGAGAAGTTTGAAACTTGGTAATTATTTTGAGATATGGAGATGGTGATATTAGAGTCGTGCTAGTTGAGTAGTTGTGAATTTGATAAATGCTTGTGTTAAAGATTGTGATTCCCATAGCATGCACGTATGGTGAACCGTTATGTTAACAAGTCGGAGCATGATGTATTTATTGATTGTCCTCCTTATAAGTGGCGGTCGGGGACGGGCGATGGTCTTTTCCTACCAATCTACCCCCCTAGGAGCATGCGCGTAGTACTTTGCTTCAATAACTAATAGGTTTTTGCAATAAGTATGTGAGTTCTTTATGACTAATGTTGAGTCCATGAATTATATGCACTCTCACCCTTCCACCATTGCTAGCCTCTGTAATACCGTGCACCTTCCGCTGGTATCATACACTCACCATATACCTTCCTCAAAACAGCCACCATACCTACCAATCATGGCATTTCCATAGCCATTCCGAGATATATTGCCATGCAACATTCCACCGTTCCGTTTGCTATGACACGCTCCATCATTGTCATATTGCTTTGCATGATCATGTAGTTGACATTTTAGTTGTGGCAAGGCCACCGTTCATAATTCTTTCATATAAGTCACTCATGCATCATTGCTATCCCGGTATATCGCCGGAGGCATTCATATAGAGTCATACTTTGTTCTAGTACCGAGTTGTAATCATTGAGTTGTAAATAAATAGAAGTGTGATGATCATCATTCATAGAGTATTGTCCCAATAAAAAAAGAGAGAGGCCAAAAAAAGGCCCAAAAAAGAATAAATAAATAAATAAATAAAAGGGGCAATACTACTATCCTTTTTCCACACTTGTGCTTCAAAGCAAAACCATGATCTTCATGATAGAGAGTCTCCTATGCTATCACTTTCATATACTAGTGAGAATTTTTCATTATAGAACTTGGCTTGTATATTCCAACAATGGGCTTCCTCAAAATTCCCTAGGTCTTCGTGAGCAAGCAAGTTGTATGCACACCCACTTAGTTCTTTTTGTTGAGCTTTCATATACTTATAGCTCTAGTGCATCCGTTGCATGGCAATCCCTACTCACTCACATTGATATCTATTAATGGGCATCTCTATAGCCCGTTGATACGCCTAGTTGATGTGAGACTATCTTCCCCCTTTTTGTCTTCTCCACAACCACCATTCTATTCCACCTATAGTGCTATGTCCATGGATCACGCTCATGTATTGTGTGAAGATTCAAAAAGTTTGAGAACACTAAAAGTATGAAACAATTGCTTGGCTTGTCATTGGGGTTGTGCATGATTTAAATACTTTGTGTGGTGAAGATGGAGCATAGCCAGACTATATGATTTTGTAGGGATAACTTTCTTTGGCCATGTTATTTTGAAGAGACATAATTGCTTAGTTAGTATGCTTCAAGTATTATTATTTCTATATTAATATTGAACTTTTGTCTTGAATCTTTCGGATCTGAATATTCATACCACAGTTAAGAAGAATTACATTGAAATTAAGCCAAGTAGCATTCCACATCAAAAAATTTGTTTTTATCATTTACCTACTCGAGGACGAGCAGGAATTAAGCTTGGGGATGCTTGATACGTCTCCAACGTATCTATAATTTTTTATTGTTCCATGCTATATTATATCCTTTGGACATTATTGGGCTTTATTATACAAATTTATATTATTTTTGGGACTAACCTATTAACTGGAGGCCCAGCCGAGAATTGTTGTTTTTTGCCTATTTCAGAGTTTTGCAGAAAAAGAATATCAAACGGAGTCCAAACGGAATGAAACCTTCGGGAACGTGATTTTCGGAACAAACGTGATCCATAGGACTTGGACCCTACGTCAAGACATCAACCAGGAAGGCACGAGGTAGGGGTGCGCCTACCCCCCCCCCCTCCAGGCACACCCTCCACACTCGTGGGGCCCATGTTGATCCACCGACGTACTCCTTCCTCCTATATATACCTACGTACCCCCAAACTACCAGATACGGAGCCAAAACCCTAATTCCACCGCCGTAACTTTCTGTATCCACGAGATCCCATCTTGGGGCCTAATCCCATCTTGGGGGCATCGATCATGGAGGGCTTCTACATCAACACCATAGCCCCTCCGATGAAGTGTGAGTAGTTTACTTCAGACCTTCGGGTCCATAGTTATTAGCTAGATGGCTTCTTCTCTCTTTTTGGATCTCAATACAAAGTTCTCCCCCTCTCTTGTGGAGATCTATTCGATGTAATCTTCTTTTGCGGTGTGTTTGTTGAGACCGATGAATTGTGGGTTTATGATCAAGTTTATCTATGAACAATATTTGAATCTTCTCTGAATTCTTTTATGTATGATTGGTTATTTTTGCAAGTCTCTTTGAATTATCAGTTTGGTTTGGCCTACTAGATTGATCTTTCTTGCAATGGGAGAAGTGCTTAGCTTTGGGTTCAATCTTGCGGTGTCCTTTCCCAAGTGACAGTAAGGGCAGCAAGGCACGTATTGTATTGTTGCCATCGAGGATAACAAGATGGGGTTTATATCATATTGCATGAGTTTATCCCTCTACATCATGTCATCTTGCTTAAAGTGTTACTCTGTTCTCTTGAACTTAATACTCTAGATGCATGCTGGATAGCGGTCGATGTGTGGAGTAATAGTAGTAGATGCAGGCAGGAGTCGGTCTACTTGTCTCGGACGTGATGCATATATACATGATCATACCTAGATATTCTCATAACTATGCTCAATTCTGTCAATTGCTCAACAATAATTGTTCACCCACCATAGTACTCATGCTCTCGAGAGAAGCCTCTAGTGAAACCTATGGCCCCCGGGTCTATTTTCCATCATATTAATCTTCCAATACTTAGTTATTTCCTTTGCCATTTATTTTACTTGCATCTTTATTTATCTTTATCATAAAAATACCAAAAATCTTATCTTATCATATCTATCAGATCTCACTCTCGTAGGTGACCATGAAGGGATTGACAACCCCTTTATCGTGTTGGTTTCGAGGAGTTTATTTGTTTGTGTAGGTGCGAGGGACTCGTGCGTGGCCTCCTACTGGATTGATACCTTGGTTCTAAAAAACTGAGGGAAATATTTACGCTGCTCTGCTGCATCACCCTTTCCTCTTCAAGGGAAAACCAACGCAGTGCTCAAGAGGTAGGATGCATCTCGGCGTGGTCCGCCGCTGCGTCCGCGATGGCACGGAGCCTCTCGACGGACACGCCCGCCGACGGGGAGGCCGGGACGCGCGGCTCCTCGATCCATTCGAGCTTGAGGTTGAAGTTTTCCTGCACGGTGCACGTGTCAGAATTAATCTCTAGGTGTGGTTGAATTGACAACTCAACTGCTAATACCTTCAAATATTCTTTGGCTCCCCTTGTGTCGAATCTATAAATTTGGGTTGAATACTCTACCCTCGAAAACTATTGCGATCCCCTATACTTATGGGTTATCAGACTCTAGCTTTATTATTGAACCTATTTCTATGATCATATCTTGCTTATTTTGTGTCTCACAATATTTGCTCACCAGGCCATTTCATGAGATCTAGGCACCGTTATAAGTTTATTATGTTGATCTCATGTCTTGACAATAGTCATCTTGGAGGAACCTCCTATGTGTGTACTTGATGCATTCTCAAGCATTCATTTTATCTGGGCACACATATAGGGGGAGCTACCATGATCACTATTTGTCCCATGGCTATTCAATTTTTTTCTATCATCTATGCCATGCTCTAACCATGTTGTCATCAATGCACCAAAAAGGGGGAGATTGAAAGTGCAAGTGGCACTTATACTATATTTTGGTGTGATGACAATGTGGTTAGTTGAACTAATACCGGTTACTAAATTTTATCTCAGGATATTGGTTCCAAGTGCTTCGTGATGGAGATGTGCGACCCCCCAATTCAAAAAGGTCAAAGGCGTGGTC
Organism: Triticum dicoccoides; assembly: GCF_002162155.2. Lineage (NCBI taxonomy): Eukaryota > Viridiplantae > Streptophyta > Magnoliopsida > Poales > Poaceae > Triticum > Triticum dicoccoides. Next base: position 67,187,258 of record NC_041392.1, read on the forward strand.
TTCCGGCGAATCGAAGGTTTAGTTTTTGGTTTGCTTTGAGTCGTAGGAAAGACCGCACTATTAAGAGGGGTTTCTGTGGATGAAAGTTGTGTGGGAATGCCATTGCCGAACCATATACACTAAGCCTACCCACTCCTACCACCTGAAATCCTAGTGTGTGTGCTTGTGGTACTCAGAAAGTTAGTGCGCACATGGTATTGTGTAAACTGTATGAGTACCCCGTGCGCACGGGGTATTTTGACCCCCGTGCACATGGGGTGGTGTGGAAGTCTCTGAGCACCCGTGCGCACGGGGCTGACTTAGCCCGTGCACACGTGGTCCAATGGGCAGAAATCCCCACCCGGCCAAGAACACTATATAAAAGCCCCTTCTTCCACCTCCAACCCCTAACCCTAATGTCTTGTTGAGCTCCACCATTTCTACAACTCATTTTGCTCAATACTCTCAATCCCTCCACCCAAACTTGTTGAAACTTTGGGGACTGGGAGAGCAAGACCCGATATACATCTTGACCAAACCAAATCGCGTTCCCCGCAACATTTCTTCCCCATTGACTTGTTACTCTTGGAGCTTGGGCTCCTAGGTGGTTAGATGTTCCTCCGGAAGCTTCCTTGCTTGTGCTGTGCTCCGAAGAAATTTGTAAAGGTGTGGTGGTCGCCTTCAAAACCAACCCCGAGTGATTCGAGGCTCATCCGTTGGGGGTGACTCGAAGGAGATTACGGTGAGCCTTCGGTGGCGTTCCGCAAGCTTTGGCTTCGGCACCGCTCCAAACGGAGAGTTGCTCTTCCCCAAGGAAGAGTGAACTTCGGGATAAAATCCACGTCCTCATCTCACTTGGGGTTAATCCTTTCTCGCATCTTACTTTTCTTTATATGCTTGTTGGCTTGCTACTTAGTTTGTTGCCTAGCATATTTAACTTGGAGCTTGCTTGTCATATAGGTTGCATTCACCTAGTTGCATATCTAGTGAACCCTATTTATCCGCTAAGCCTTAAAATTGACAAGAAAGATTAAAATTTGTAGTCTCCTATTCACCCCCCCTCTAGTCTACCGTATCGATCCTTTCAGTTGGCAAACCAAATTTTTTATGTTTGGCAAAGATAACTCCATACGGAGGAATATCGACAATGGGAACATATGCTTGGAATCTTATTATCTACATCATCAACGACTTGGTCACATATCTTGGAACTGGATCAAGATGCTTATTGATTCTAGAATTTTAAACTGTAGTGGGAGGACTATGGTACATGTGAAGCATATATGATTTTTTTACACCTTGTTTATTAAGGTGGAAGGTGATGAAAGGGCTTCACATCATTTATTTATATATATACTGGCACACTAGAGGTGGAAGGTGCACCGTGCACCATTTATACTTATGGTATTTCTTTGGACATCCCCACTAGAGGTCAGATTATTTATCTCATCTCACTCTTCGATGATTACAGTTTTATATGGTTATGCTTATATTTTATTGTACAAGTCGGAATGTTTTATTGTGCTGGTCACATGTTATACTGAATTGGAAAATTAGTTGATTAAATAATATCATAGTTTTAACAACTGATTGGTGGGGAAGTACATCATTTATCATAAAGGTATAAGGCAATGAAAAGGCAAAGTAAAATAAAAGGCAATGAAAATAACTAAGTGTTGGAAGATTAATATGATGAAAGATAGACCCGGGGGCCATAGGTTTCACTAGTGGCTTCTCTCAAGAGCATAAGTATTTTACGGTGGGTGAACAAATTACTGTTGAGCAATTGACAGAATTGAGCATAGTTATGAGAATATCTAGGTATGATCATGTATATAGGCATCACGTCCGAGACAAGTAGACCGACTCCTGCCTGCATCTACTACTATTACTCCACACATCAACCGCTATCCAGCATGCATCTAGAGTATTAAGTTCATAAGAATAGAGTAACGCTTTAAGCAAGATGACATGAAGTAGAGGGATAAATTCATGCAATATGATAAAAACCCCATCTTGTTATCCTCGATGGCAACAATACAATACGTGCCTTGCTGCCCCTACTGTCACTGGGAAAGGACACCACAAGATTGAACCCAAAGCTAAGCACTTCTCCCATTGCAAGAAAGATCAATCTAGTAGGCCAAACCAAACTGATAATTCGAAGAGACTTGCAAAGATAACCAATCATAAATAAAAGAATTCAGAAAATCCAAATATTGTTCATAGATAAACTTGATCATAAACCCACAATTCATCGATCTCAACAAACACACCGCAAAAGAAGATTACACCGAATAGATCTCCACGAGAGAGGGGGAGAACATTGTATTGAGATCCAAAAAGAGAGAAGAAGTCATCTAGCTAATAACTATGGACCCGAAGGTCTGAAGTAAACTACTCACACTTCATCGGAGGGGCTATGGTGTTGATGTAGAAGCCCTCCGTGATCGATGCCCCCTCGGGCGAAGCTCCGTAAAAGACCCCAAGATGGGATCTCGTGGATACAGAAAGTTACAGTGGTGGAATTGGGGTTTTGACTCCGTATCTTGTAGTTTGGGGGTACGTAGGTATATATAGGAGGAAGGAGTACGTCGGTGGATCAACGTGGGCCCCATGAGTGTGGAGGGCGCGCCGGGGGGGGGGGGTAGGGGCGCCCCCTACCTCGTGCCTTCTTGGTTGATGTCTTGACGTAGGGTCCAAGTCCTTTGGATCACATTTGTTCCGAAAATCATGTTCCCGAAGGTTTCATTCCCTTTGGACTCCGTTTGATATTCTTTTTCTGCGAAACTCTGAAATAGGCAAAAAAACATCAATTCTAGGCTGGACCTCCAGTTAATAGGTTAGTCCCAAAAATAATATAAAAGTGAATAGTAAAGCCCAATAATGTCCAAAACAGAAGATAATATAGCATGGAACAATCAAAAACTATAGATATGTTGGAGACGTATCAAGCATCCCCAAGCTTAATTCCTGCTCGTCCTCGAGTAGGTAAATGATAAAAATAGAATTTTTGATGTGGAATGCTACTTGGCATAATTTCAATGTAATTCTCTTAGTTGTGGTATGAATATTCAGATTCAAAAGATTCAAGACAAAACTTTAATATTGACATAGAAATAATAATACTTCAAGCATACTAACTAAGCAATTATGTCTCTTCAAAATAACATGGCCAAAGAAAGTTATCCCTACAAAATCATATAGTCTGGCTATGCTCCATCTTCACCACACAAAGTACTCACATCATGCACAACCCCGATGACAAGCCAAATTGTTTCATACTTTTAATGTTCTCAAACTTTTTCAATTTTCACGCAATACATGAGCGTGAGCCATGGACATAGAACTATAGGTGGAATAGAATGGTGGTTGTGGAGAAGACAAAAGGGAGAAAATAGTCTCACATCAACTAGGCCTATCAACGGGCCATGGAGATGCCCATCAATAAATATCAATGTGAGTGAGTAGGGATTGCCATGCAACGGATGCACTAGAGCTATAAGTATATGAAAGCTGAAAAAGAAACTAAGTGGGTGTGCATCCAACTTGCTTGCTCACGAAGACCTAGGGCATTTTGAGGAAGCCCATCATTGGAATATACAAGCCAAGTTCTATAATGAAAAGTTCCCACTAGTATATGAAAGTGATACCATAGGAGACTCTCTATCATGAAGATCATGGTGCTACTTTGAAGCACAAGTGTGGTAAAAGGATTGTAGCATTGTCCCTTCTCTCTTTTTCTCTCATTTTTTTTATTTGGGCCCCTTTTTTGTGGCCTCTATTTTGTTGTCTGGAGTCTCATCCCGACTTGTGGGGGAATCATAGTCTCCATCATCCTTTCCTCACTGGGACAATGCTCTAATAATTATGATCATCACACTTTTATTTTCTTACAACTCAAGAATTACAAGTCGATACTTAGAACAAGATATGACTCTATATGAATGCCTTCGGCGGTGTACCGAGATATGCAATGACTCATGAGTGACATGTATGAAAGAATTATGAACGGTGGCTTTGCCACAAATAGAATGTCAACTACATGATCATGCAAAGCAACATGACAATGATGAAGTGTGTCATAATAAACGGAATGGTGGTAAGTTGCATGGCAATATATCTCGGAATGGCTATGGATATGCCATGATAGGTAGGTATGGTGGCTGTTTTGAGGAAGGTATATGGTGGGTGTATGATACCGGCGAAAGGTGCGCGGTATTGGAGAGGCTAGCAATGGTGGAAGGGTGAGAGTGCGTATAATCCATGGACTCAACATTAGTCATAAAGAACTCACATACTTATTGCAAAAATCTATTAGTTATCGAAGAAAAGTATTACACGCATGCTCCTAGGGGGATAGATTGGTTGGAAAAGACCATCGCTCGTCCCCGACCGCCACTCATAAGGAAGAGAAGCAATAAATAAATCATGCTCCGACTTCATCACATAACGGTTCACCATACGTACATGCTACGGGAATCACAAACTTCAACACAGGCATTTCTCAAATTCACAACCACTCAACTAGCACGACTCTAATATCACCATCTCCATATCTCAAAACAATTATCAAGTTTCAAATTTCTCATAGTATTCAACACACTCATAAGAAATTTTATTTATTTAATCTTGAATGCCTCAAATAATTAAAGAAAATTACCATGATGTTTTGTAGGACTCTCAAAATAATCTAAGTGAAACATTATAGAACAATGGTTTCTATAAAACAAATCCACCGACGTGCTCTAAAAGATATAAGTGAAGCACTAGAGCAAAAACTATATAACTCAAAAGATATAAGTAAAGCACATAGAGTATTCTAATAATTTTTGAATCATGTGTGTCTCTCTCAAAAAGGTGTGTGCAGGAAGTATGATTGTGGAAAACTAACAAATAAAGCTCAAATAATACAAGACGCTCCAAGCAAAACACATACATGTGGTAAATAAAAATATAGCTCCAAGTAAAGTTACCGATAGAAGTAGACGAAAGAGGGGATGCCTTCCGGGACATCCCCAAGCTTTGGCTTTTTGGTGTCCTTAGATTATCTTGGGGGTTCCATGGGCATCCCCAATCTTAGGCTCTTGCCACTCCTTGTTCCATAATCCATCAAATCCTTACCCAAAACTTGAAAACTTCACAACACAAAACTTAAAGTAGAAAATCTTGTGAGCTCCGTTAGCCAAAGAAAACAAAACACCACTTCAAGGTACTGTAATGAACTCATTATTTATTTATATTGGTGTTAAACCTACTGTATTCCAACTTCTATATGGTTTATAAACTATTTTACTAGCCATAGATTCATCAAAATAAGCAAACAACACACGAAAAACAGAATCTGTCAAAAACAGAACAGTCTGTAGTAATCTGTAGCTAGCGCAAGATATGGAACCCCAAAAATTCTAAAATAAATTGCTGTACATGAGGAATTTATCTATTAATCATCTTCAAAAGTAATTAACTAAATAGCACTTTCCGAATAAAAATGGCAGCAGTTCTCGTGAGGGCTAAAGTTTCTGTTTTTTACAGCAAGATTAACAAGACTTTCCCCACGTCTTCCCAACGGTTCTACTTGGCACAAACACTAATTAAACACAAAATACACAACCAAAATATAGGATAGATAAATTATTTATTTAATAACAGCAAGGAAAAATATTGGGTTGTCTCCCAACAAGCGCTTCTCTTTAAAGCCTTATAGCTAAGCATAATATTTCAATGATGCTCACATGAAAGACAAGAATTGAAGCACAAAGAGAGCATCATAAAACACGTGACAAACACATCTAAGTCTAACATACTTCCTATGCATAGGCATATTATAGGCAAACGAATTATCAAGGCAAGCAAAAACTAGCATATGCAAGGAAGCGGAAAGAAACAATAGCAATCTCAACATAACGAGAGGTAATTTAGTAATATGAAAATTTCTACCACCATATTTTCCTCTCTCATAATAATTACATGTAGGATCATAAGCAAATTTAACAAAATAGCTATCACATAAAATGGTTTCAACACGACCCACATGCATGCAAAGTTGACACTCTTCCAAAATAGTGGGATTAACATTAACTAAAGTCATGACCTTTCCAAACCCACTTTTATCAAAAATTTCATAAGATTGAACATTCTCCAAATATGTGGGATCTAAAGTTGACACTCTTCCAAACACACTTTCAATAATATTGCAAACACTATTATCAATTTTATATTCATCATGGGGCTTGAATAAATTTTCAATATCATAAGCAGAATCACCCCAATCATGATCATTGCAACAAGTAGAGGACAGAGCAAAACTAGCATCCCCAAGATTAGGGTTTTGCATATTATTAGCACAATTTACATAAATAGAATTTATAATAAAAGCATTGCAATTATGCTTTTTATTCAAAGATCTATCGTGAATCGCTTCATAAAGTAATTCATCACACTTTTCAGATTCACGCATTTCAAGCAAAACCTCATAAAGATAATCTAGTGCACAAAACTCAGTAGCAATTGGTCCATCATAATTGGATCTCTTAAAAAGATTAGCAAGCAGATGAGGATCCATAGATCTTAGGTTCTCTGTTTAGCAATAAATAAATAACTATTCCAACCAAACGAGCAAACGAGCCAAGTAAGACATTAAAGAAAACGGAAAAAGGGCGAACGGAAAAGAGAGGGCGAATAAAACGGCAAGGGTGAAGTGGGGGAAGAGGAAAACGAGAGGCAAATGGAAAATAATGTAATGCGGGAGATAAGGGTTTGTGATGGGTACTTGGTATGTTGACTTTTGCGTAGACCTCCCTAGCAACGACGCCAGAAATCCTTCTTGCTACCTCTTGAGCACCGCGTTGGTTTTCCCTTGAAGAGGAAAGGGTGATGCAGCAAAGTAGCGTAAGTGTTTCCCTTAGTTTTTGAGAACCAAGGTATCAATCCAGTAGGAGGCTATGCGCGAGTCCCTCGCACCTACACAAAACAAATAAATCCTCGCAACCAACGCGATAAGGGGTTGTCAATCCCTACACTGTCACTTACGAGAGTGAGATCTGATAGATATGATAAGATAATATTTTTGGTATTTTTATGATAAAGATGCAAAGTAAAATAAAAGGCAATGAAAATAACTAAGTGTTGGAAGATTAATATGATGAAAGATAGACCCGGGGGCATAGGTTTCACTAGTGGCTTCTCTCAAGAGCATAAGTATTTTACGGTGGGTGAACAAATTACTATGAGCAATTGACAGAATTGAGCATAGTTATGAGAATATCTAGGTATGATCATGTATATAGGCATCACGTCCGAGACAAGTAGACCGACTCCTCCTGCATCTACTACTATTACTCCACACATCGACCGCTATCCAGCATGCATCTAGAGTATTAAGTTCATAAGAACAGAGTAACGCTTTAAGCAAGATGACATGATGTAGAGGGATAAATTTATGCAATATGATAAAAAACATCTTGTTATCCTCGATGGCAACAATACAATACGTGCCTTGCTGCCCCTACGTTCACTGGGAAAGGACACCGCAAGATTTAACTCAAAGCTAAGCACTTCTCCCATTGCACGAAAGATCAATCTAGTAGGCCAAACCAAACTGATAATTCAAAGAGACTTGCAAAGATAACCAATCATACATAAAAGAATTCAGAAAATCCAAATATTGTTCATAGATAAACTTGATCATAAACCCACAATTCATCGGTCTCAACAAACACACCGCAGAAGAAGATTACATCGAATAGATCTCCACGAGAGAGGGGGAGAACATTGTATTGAGATCCAAAAAGAGAGAAGAAGCCATCTAGCTAATAACTATGGACCCGAAGGTCTGAGGTAAACTACTCACACATCATCGGAGAGGCTATGGTGTTGATGTAGATGCCCTCCGTGATCGATGCCCCCTCCGGCGGAGCTCCGGAACAGGCCCCAAGATGGGATCTCATGGATACAGAAAGTTACGGCGGTCGAATTAGGGTTTTGGCTCCGTATATGATCGTTTGGGGGTACGTAGGTATATATAGAAGGAAGGAGTACGTCGGTGGAGCAACAGGGGGCCCACGAGGGTGGAGGGCACGCCCGGTGATGAAGCTATGTACCTAGGGTAGGGTCATGGACCTATCCCAACTGCCCTACCCATGGACATCTCTAGAAGAAATCACCTTTCAATCGACTTGGAGGTGTTCCACTCGACAGACTCGAAGACACTCGACCAAGAAGCAATCACTCGACCAAGATCCAACCACTCGACGGCCAGGAGACCTAAAGGCACTCCGCACGCTAACGGTCGGTTATGAAGTAGCTTTTATGGTCATCATAGCACTTTATTAGGGGCGTTACCAGTAACGCCCAACCTTAATGTATTTAAAACCCTGCACAACTAAGGGCCGGAGGGGTCCGGCGAACTTTATATAAGCCACCCGCTCCTCAGTGTAAAGGGTTCGCACCCCTGTAATTCATACACGCATAATCCAGTCGACCGCCTCCGGGCTCCGAGACGTAGGGCTATTACTTCCTCCGAGAAGGGCCTGAACTCGTAAACCTTGTGTGCTTACAACTACTCCATAGCTCCATACCTAACCCCCTACATTACTGTCAGACTTAGAACCACGATGGTGGGCGCCCACCGTGGGGCCGGTGTTTTAGCGATTTGTTGGAGGAGTTGCGATATTTTCCGATCCAAACCATCATGGTTTCTGGCGGAGTTTTGGTGGAGGGCCGCGAGATCCGTCTCGGCGCGCTCACGTTCATCGCCGACGACTCCACTTGGCTTCAGGAGGCTTCGCTTGACGTGGACACACTCCCTGTCCGTGGGGCAACACACTTTCACGCGTGCATCCACGGCGTCCTCTTGCGGCAACCGTCGACCCATTATCGGTCGGTTCCTGTGTTGTCCTCCCTCCCTATTTCCCGCCGGCGCAAGCGCTCCGGTCAGTCGAGACTTCAGCGGTGGGTGAGACACGCGGTGGCACGCCAGTCGGCCACCCCTCAAGTTGCGGTGATCGAGCCTGTCGAATCCCTCTACAGCCTGTTCGACCTGTCGACTGGCTCCGCAGAGACCGCATCCGAGTGCGACAGCAGTGATCCGGCGGCGGAGGTTCTGATGGTCGATGGACCGCCCAGTCCTCCCGGTTTTCCCCGCACCGACGGAGGCGCAGGTGGAGGCGACCCGTCGCGTCCCCATGAGGAATATCTCCCCGAGCTTCTCACGTCGCTCTAGAGAGAAGAACTTCGTCGCCGGAACATGGATGCACTGCACACTCCTATCGTTGGAGAAACCCCCGAGGCTCGTGCCTTGGAGGACGCGCACCTGGCAAACTTGGCCGAGCGCACTCGACTAGAGAACCTCTAGCGAGCACTCGACGAGCGTGCGCGACAACGGGTTCCAGAATCCAGTCGACGTCAGCTCTTTCCGCCCCCGCAGGTATATCGAACTCCGATTCAGAATTAAGCAGCTGCAGCCCGTATAGCAGAGTCGATTCAGCCTTCCCAGTCGGAGGCCCGCAGAGGCTTGTTGCAGATCAGAGTGTTACTCCGGGCAGCAGGAGACCAGAATTCCGCTGTTTCTCAGTCGCGGAACAGGATTCACAGCAGATCCATTGCTGCAGACACAGTCCAGTCGGCTCATAGCCCGAGATCGCCCCCAAACCGTGAGGGACGTGGGGACCAGCGCAATCAGTACGGGAACCATGAGCAGTATGATCACCGATTCGATCGTGACGATCGACGTCGAGTGCCCACCCCTCCCGCGAGGAGCGGGTCGTATGTGCCTCGACAGCAGGATGACAAGCGCCCTCATAGTGTTGGGCGAAGGATTCCAGTCGACCCCAGGGAACCAGGCTTTGATGCGAGATCCATTCTCGTTCAAGGTTTGGTCGACAGGAACAGAGCTCACCGAGAAGGTCACGACAGAGATGCACCTACCAGCAGCAGAGTACATGTTTCGGGGCCAGAGTGCTTTAGTACAGCCATCAGGGCCGCTGTGATTCCTCCCAACTTCAGGTTGGCGACTTGTGTCAGTAAGTTCACTGGTGAGTCCAAGCCCGATACTTGGCTTGAAGACTACCGAGTTGCCGTTCAGATTGGCGGTGGCAATGATGAAGTGGCCATGAAGCACCCGCCTCTCATGTTGGAGGGCTCGGCCAGAGCGTGGCTGAATCAGTTAGCACCCAGCAGCATTTACACTTGGGAAGACCTCGCCCGAGTGTTTGTCACCACATTTGAAGGAACATGCAAGCGACCGGTAGGGCTGACGGAACTGCGGTCTTGCGTGCAGAAGCCGAATGAAACTTTGAGGGATTACATCCAGAGATGGATCACGTTACATCACACGGTAGAGAATGTGCCTGACCACCAAGCAGTCTGTGCCTTCAAAGAAGGCGTCAAGTATAGAGAACTGAATTTCAGATTCGGTCGAACCGGAGACATGTCTCTGAATCGGATGATGGAGATTGCCACCAAGTACGCTAATGGTGAGAATGAGGATCGACTCAGGTGTGGCAAGCTCAAGTCAGTCGCTCAAGAAACCGGAGGAGGAAATTCCAATCGGAAACAGAAGCGGAAAGCCGAGCCAGCTGCTCCTGGGGAAGCCTTGGCTGTAACTTAAGGAAAGTTTAAGGGGAAACCCAAAGGACCTTGGAACCCCAAGAAAGTTAAAGACCAAGATGGAAATGATGTGTTGGATTTGCCATGTCACATCCACACCAAGAAAGATGAAGAGGGTAAGTTCATTTACCCAAAACATACCACTCGACAGTGTCGGCTCTTGATCCAGCAGTTCCAGAGCAAGCAGCCCAAAGATAAGGAAAAGGAGTCGGACAAAGTTGAGGACAAGGAAGACAGTGATGATGGATACCCCGAGGTCAATTCCACCCTGATGATTTTTGCTGATGTTGAAAGCAAAAGTCGACTGAAAGTTATCAACCGTGAGGTGAATATGGTTGCTCCAGCAACACCCAGTTATCTGAAGTGGTCTCAGACTGCCATCACATTCGACCAGTCTGATCACCCAACGCACATTGCCACCCCTGGGAGGCAAGCTTTGGTGGTTGACCCAGTTGTTGAAGGCACTCGACTGACCAAAGTCCCGATGGATGGTGGCAGTGGTTTGAACATACTGTATGCTGAGACGTTGAAAGGGATGGGCATTCCGATGTCCAGACTCAGTACCGGCAGGATGAGTTTCCATGGAGTCATTCCTAGGAAGAAGGCTGAGTCACTCGGCCAGATTGCTCTTGATGTGGTTTTCGGTGATTCCAAGAATTACCGCAAAGAAAAGTTGACGTTCGAAGTTGTAGATTTCCAGAGTGCTTATCACGCTATTTTGGGCAGGCCGGCTTATGCACGCTTCATGGCTCGACCATGTTATGTGTATGTCAAATTGAAGATGACTAGTCCCAAAGGTGTGATCACTGTTACGGGCAATAGGAAGAAAGCAGAAGAGTGTTTTCAGAAAGGTTCAAAGATCGCTGATGCTGAGATGGCAGTGGTGGAGCTGCAGGAATACCAGAAGACTGCAGACCCGAGTGATTTTTTGCGAGCCAAGAAGCCCGCTACAGAATCAGCTTTTCAGTCGTCTGGCAAAATGAAGCCGGCTCACATTCACCCGACCGATCCCAGTGCTGCTCCGACTCATATCTCAACAACACTCGACTCCAAATAGGAAGAAGCGCTCATCCAGTTCCTCCGTGAGAACTGGGACATTTTCGCATGGAAGCCTTCTGACATGCCGGGTGTTCCCAGGGGGCTAGCTGAGCACCACCTATGAGTCGACTCAAAAGTAAAACCTATCAAAGAACATCTCCGACGGTCCGCCGTCCAGAAGAGAAAGGCTATTGGTGAGGAGGTGGCTCGGCTCTTAGCAGCGGAGTTCATCCGAGAGATCTACCACTCCGAGTGGCTCGCCAACGTTGTCATGGTCCCGAAGAAGGACAAGTCACTTCGCATGTGCATTGACTTTAAACATATCAATCGGGCATGCCCGAAAGATCATTTTCCTCTCCCCCGCATTGACCAGATAGTCGACTCGACTGTGGGATGTGAGCGATTGTCTTTTTTAGACGCCTATTCCGGGTACCATCAGATCCGTCTGTATGGACCTGACGAGATCAAAACAGCTTTCATCACTCCATTCGGGTGCTTCTGTTATGTTACCATGCCGTTCGGCCTCAAGAATGCCGGAGCCACATTCATGAGGATGATTCAGAAGTGTCTGCTCACTCAAATCAGTCGGAATGTGGAAGCATACATGGATGATATTGTGGTCAAGTCACGGAAGGGTTTCGACCTGCTGACTGACCTTGCTGAAACCTTTGCCAACCTCAGGAGGTATGATATCAAGCTTAATCCATCAAAGTGCACATTCGGAGTTCCTGGCGGAAAGCTACTCGGTTTTCTCGTTTCCGAACGGGGAATCGACGCCAATCCAGAAAAAGTTGGTACTATACTCCAAATGAAAAGTCCTGTGCGAGTGCACGACGTCCAGAAGCTTACTGGTTGCTTGGCCGCTTTTAAGTCGATTCATCTCTCGTCTCGGTGAAAAGGCATTGCCTCTTTACCAATTGATGAAGAAGTCCGACAAGTTCGAGTGGACTCCTGAAGCTGATGCAGCGTTTGCAGAGCTCAAAGCTTTGCTCTCCACCCAGCCGGAGCTTGCTGCCCCAATCACGGGACAATCATCAGTACGGTACTTACGGTCGAGCGGGAAGAAGAAGGAAAAGCCTTCAAAGTTCAGTGCCCGGTATATTATATTTCTAAAGTTTTGACCCCGTCGAAACAAAGATATCCTCATTATCAGAAGCTTGTATATGGGATTTATATGACCACAAAGAAGGTTTCTCACTACTTCTCTGATCATTCCATTACAGTCGTCAGCGATGCTCCATTGTCAGAGATCCTGCATAACAGAGATGCAATTGGTCGAGTGGCAAAATGGGCGATTGAACTCCTTCATCTAGATATCAAGTTTGAGGCAAAGAAAGCTATCAAGTCCAGGCAGTAGCAGATTTCGTCGCCGAGTAGATCGAACAGCAACTGCCGACTCAGGTTCACTCGGAGCGTTGGACCATGTTCTTCGACCGTTCCAAAATGTTGAATGGTTCCAGTGCCGGGGTGGTATTGGTCTCCCCCCGAGGAGATAAGCTCAGATATGTTCTTCAAATCCACTTTGATTCCTCCAATAACGAGGCGGAATATGAAGCACTTTTATATGGGTTGTGCATGGCCATTCCACTCGGCGTCCGTCGCCTCATGGTCTATGGAGACTCAGATTTGGTGGTTAATCAGGTGATGAAGGAGTGGGACGTCAGAAGTCCAGCCATGACTGGTTATTGCAATGCAGTGAGAAAGTTGCAGAAGAAATTCAAGGGGTTAGAACTTCATCACATACCCCGACTGAAAAATCAAGCAGCTGATGATTTGGCGAAAATAGGTTCCAAAAGAGAAGCCATTCCCAGCAATGTGTTTTTGGAACACATCCACACACCATCAGTTCAGGAGGATCCCTTCACTGAAGAAGCCCCGCAGCCAAAAAGTGCCACAGATCCGACTGAAGTTGAAGTTCCAGCTATGGTCGACCTAATCATGGAAGTCTTGGTCATCACTCCCGACTGGACAATACCGTACATCGCGTACATCCTAAGGAAAGAACTCCCAGAGGACGAAGAAGAGGCTCGACAGATCGTCCGTCTATCCAAGGCCTTTACAATCATAAAGGGATAGTTGTATAGAGAAAGCGCGACTGGAGTCAGTCAGAAGTCTATAACACCAGAAGAAGGTCAGATGATCCTTGATGATATCCACTCGGGGACCTGTGGTCATCATGCGTCCTCTCGGACCATTGTGGCTAAAGCATACCAAGCGGGATTCTACTGGCCAAGAGCGAATGAAATGGCGAAAGAGATAGTCGACAAGTGCGAAGGATGCCAGTTTTACTCCAATATGTCGCACAAGCCCGCGTCAGCCCTGAAAACCATTCCACTCGTCTGGCCCTTCGCCGTTTGGGGACTGGACATGGTTGGACCACTGAGAACGGGCAGGAGCGGCTTCTCTCATGTGCTAGTAGCAGTCAACAAGTTCACCAAGTGGATTGAAGCTAAGCCTATCAAGAATCTTGATGCTTGCACGGCTATCAGTTTCATCAGAGAGTTGATATTCAGATATGGAGTTCCGCACAACATCATCACTGACAATGGGTCAAACTTTGATTCCGACAAATTCAGAGCCTTTTGCACCTCTCAGGGCACACGAGTCGACTACGCTTCGGTTGCTCACCCCCAGTCGAATGGACAAGCGGAAAGAGCAAACGGCTTAATTCTCAAAGGACTGAAACCCCGATTGATGCACGATCTCAAGCATGCAGCAGGTGCATGGGTCGACGAGCTTCCATCAGTTCTTTGGGGATTGAGGACAACCCCGAACCGATCGACCGGAAGAACCGCATTCTTTCTGGTCTACGGAGCTGAAGCAGTTTTGCCGAGTGACCTGCTTCACAACGCCCCCCGAGTCGAGCTCCACTCTAAAGATGAAGCAGAACAAGCCCGGCAGGACGCAGTCGACCTCCTAGAAGAAGAAAGAGAAATGGCCATGATCCGATCGACCATCTATCAGCAAGACTTGCGTCGATTCCATGCCAGAAATGTGAAGAGTCGAGCCTTCCAAGAAGGAGACTTGGTCCTCCGAGTGGATCAACAGAAACCACACAAACTCACTCCTAGTTGGGAAGGCCCCTTCATAGTCACCAGAGTCCTCCACAATGGAGCGTACCACCTTTATAATGTCGATCGCCAGATTGATGAGCCACGAGCCTGGAATGCGGAGCTGCTCCGCCCCTTTTATACTTGAATTCTCACTCGGATGAGATGTAATAAGAAAAACTCATGTAGTTTATTTATCAAAGACAAGAGCGTTATAATTTTCCCAGTGATTGTTATTGTTTTTGTTTGCGTGAGAAATCCCCCAGTGGGTGGCTTAGCTGCGAATCCGTTTCGCCTAAGTTTGTAAAAATAATTTCCTACCGAGTGGTGAGCCAGCCTCTCACTCGGAGGCTTAGCTGCGAACCCGTTTCGCCTAAGTGTTTGAAAATCCTACCGAGTGGTGAGCCAACATCCCACTCGGGGGCTTAGCTGCAGTCCAGTACTCGCCTAAGTATTTGAAAATCCTACCGAGTGGTGAGCCAGCCTCCCACTCGGGGGCTTAGCTGCAGTACAGTACTCGCCTAAGTTTGAAAAATCCTACCGAGTGGAGAGCGACCCTCCCACTCAGGGGCTTAGCTGCAGTCCAGTACTCGCCTAAGTATTTGAAAATCCTACCGAGTGGTGAGCCAGCCTCCCACTTGGG
>NC_041392.1:67203224-67203813 GCF_002162155.2 Triticum dicoccoides
TCCCACTCGGGGGCTTAGCTGCACTCCAGTACTCTCCTAAGTATTTGAAAATCCTACCGAGTGGTGAGCGACCCTCCCACTCGGAGGCTTAGCTGCAGTCCGGTACTCGCCTAAGTTTGAAAAATCCTACCGAGTGGAGAGCGACCCTCCCACTCGGGGGCCTAGCTGCAGTCCAGTACTCGCCTAAGTATTTGAAAATCCTACCGAGTGGTTAGCAACCCTCCCACTCGGGGGCTTAGCTGCAGTCCAGTACTCGCCTAAGTATTTGAAAATCCTACCGAGTAGGGAGCCAGCCTCCCACTCGGGGGCTTAGCTGCAGTCTAGTACTCGCCTAAGTACGAAACACATCTCAATCCACAAGGACGACGAGGTGCAGGTCGACTACCACCTTCTCCTTGGGAGCTTCGCCACAAATACAACGTGCGCTCCATCTCAATCCACAAGGACGACGAGGTGCAGGTCGACTGCCACCTTCTCCTTGGGAGCTTCGCCACAAATACAACGTGCGCTCCATCCCACCTCGCAAGGACGATGAGGTGCAGGTCGACTGCCACATTCTCCTTGGGAGCTTCGCCATAAATACAACGTG
>NC_041392.1:67204051-67227964 GCF_002162155.2 Triticum dicoccoides
CGAGGTGCAGGTCGACTGACACCTTCTCCTTGGGAGCTTCGCCACAAATACAACATGCGCTCCATCCCACTCTGCAAGGACAACGAGGTGCAGGTCGACTGCCACCTTCTCCTTGGGAGCTTCGCCACAAATACAATGTGCGCTCCATCGCCGACCCACAAGAACGACGAGGTGCAGGTCGACTGCTACCTTCTCCTTTGGAGCTGCGCCACAAATACAAAAGTTGTCTCGAGTGAAGAATGAGTTCCACTCGACGGAGGATTCATGAAGATATTCAACGATAAACCAAGTTCAGATAAATCCTAAAGGTTCCGGACCACAGATCGAAGTGCTCGGGCATTCAGCCCGAAAGAGTTTAACGGTTACAAAAACCACTCGGCATTCCGAGGCAAATTTAAGGTGGGGCATAAAAGTTTGTTCACTCCGCAGGAGGAGGACTGGCAGGCCCGACGAACTCGTCCAGGTCGACGCCGTTGGTGATCCGAGTGGCTGCAGCGATGAAAGTCTCCATAAAAGATCGAAAGTCATGCTTCTGGGTGTTGGCGACCTTGATTGCTGCCAGCTTATCTTGTCGCACCTCCTTGCAGTGGACACGAACCAAAGACAGAGCCACATCAGGACCACACCGGGCAGAAGATTTCTTCCACTCCTGCACTCGATCAGGGATCTCGTTAAGTCGAGTCATCAGGGACTCAAGATCATTTTGGAGCGTGGCCTCTGGCCAAAGTGCCGTGTCGATCCGTGATGTGGCGACCTTCAGTCGAGCCAAGTAGTCCACAACATCGTCGATGCAGGATTCCAGTCGGAGCAGATTCATGGCCGTTTCATCTTTCACGGGAGAATTGATTGGGTCCAAACCTGGCTCAATCCGCCCAGTCTCCTCCTCGAAGTTCTGGCAAAACTCTGCATTCACGATCCAAGGATAAGTCAATTTTCGTACGCTGAGTCGACAAAAAACATCAGTCGGAACAAAATGTGTACCTTCAAGCTTGATGAACAACTTCTTGGCAAGGCTCCTCAGATAGCTCTCCAGATCGTCCCTCCTGCGAGCGATGCCTCCCATCTTCTCGTACAGGTTGAGATTGTCCTTCAAGCGCGTGCACTCCTTGTTGGCTTCGTTCAGAGCAGATTTCATCTTGGTGTTCTCTTCTTCCAACTGGCCGACCGAAGCCAGTTTCTGTTCAGCCAGAACGGTTCTGTTGTCAGCTTCCTTTTGAGCAGTAGCCAAATCCCGATCCTTCTTCGCCAGAGCTTCTCTCAGTTTTTCTGCAAAGAAATGGTGCTTGATTCAGAAAGAGCAGAAGGGTACTCAAGCCTAAGACAAACCAGTCGACAAGCTCATCTTACCATTGGCGTCGTCCTTGGCCTTTTGCAGCTCTGTCTTGGCCAATTCCAAGTCAAGGTTCAGTTGGATCTGCTGTTTCTCCAAGTCAGCAAAGCGAGCTCCAAGATCACAAGATTTATGCAATCAGGGAGGAGAAGTTATTTTACAGCGAAAAATGACAAAGACAATAAACACTAAGACTATGGTCGACTGCCCGCAGTCCACAATAGTCTCGGGGACTACACCCAGTGGGTGCAGTTTGCGTGCCCCCACCGGTTATGATCCCACTTGACCGGCCCGCCGGAGTCGAGTGCAGGGAGTAAAAAAAGGAGAGAAAGAAGAACTTAGACCACAGTCGACTGCCAGCAGTTGACCACGGTCTCAGGGACTACACCCAGTGGGTGCACTTGGCGTGTCCCCACCGGTTCTTATCCCACTCGCCCAGACCGAGTAGAAGAGACAAACTACCAGTTCAGTTTACACTCGACGCGACCAGACTACATCGAGCGAAAGAATCAAAATACAAAGACTACAGTCGACTGCCAGCAGTCCACCATAGTCTCGGGGACTACACCCAGTGGGTGCACTCAGCGTGCCCTCACTAGTCCAAAAATTCAATCGACGCACCCAGTGGGTGTACAGATGCAAAGATTTTCGGAAAGAGAGTCTTTAGATAGCATATCCTAACAGAACAAGCGGTGACCAACTAACCTGAATGTTGCTTTGGAGAACTGAGCTGGCGTCGTAGGCGGCCTGACTGGTGTCCCGCACCGTCTTCATCTTCTCCATCATAATGCCCGCCTGGCGTATGGCTTCCTTGGCAGCATTCACTTCGTCCTCTAGGACATGATGGGTCGCAAAAACTGAAGGTGGGTCGACAGGGGCCTGAGCAATCGACGAAGAAGGCAAGGCACTCGACAATGGCACGGCGAAGGTGACAGAACCCCGATTTGCATCACCGGCGTCCTGAACGACTGGTTCGGCCCTCGGCGTCGACTGTGGCACCTTGCTTGCAGGAGCTTACCTATTTTTCCTCGTCAAAGGCCTCTCGGGCTCTTCATCATCATCATCGGGGAGGTCAATAACGTTAGGAGCTGTTCAAAGTTCAATCGCCAAAATCACATCACCCAATGGTACACATTGCAGTTGAGTCGACCAAATAAAGACAGAATGGCAGAAATCATACCCAGATTAGAAGTGACCGCATCCTCCATTACCTCATCCTCGTCCCTATAAGATGAGGTCCCGGAAGTAGCAGCGCTGCCAGTTCCAAAGTTCGTCTGGTTAAATCAAGAAAAACTAACAGCACGGGGCGTCGAGTGAATACAAAGGGAGACACTCACGCAGAAGCGACGGGGATGTCAATCTTAATCTTCGGCAACGCCTTCCGAAGCTTCGGCTCTGCAACTTTGGGATGCTTTGACGCTTTTTCAATTGGGGTTGGTGAAGAGGTCCGAGGACGCTTTGAAGACTGACCAGCCTAAGCAATCGCCTTTCACGGGCGCTCGGTCGTTCTTGGTCAAGCTTGGATCGCCTCTCCCTGCGAGGAGGCGACTCGACTTCTTCTTCGTCACTTGAGTCGTCGCTTTCTTCGTCCCCTTCACCATCAGAACACCATTCGCCACTGTCGCCGCCACTCGCCTCTCCTTCCAGGTCTTGCGACGTAGTATAGACAGCTGCGCGAGTGAATTCAGATTACAATCAAAAGCTCAGAATCGGACCTTCTCTGGTACATGGGACTGGTCGAATGGAGGAACTTTCCTGGCTCCCCTGGGGTTGTCCTTATTTCCGGTCATGCCCGACAGCCACTTCTCCAGTATGTCGTCATCGACCTCCTCCGAGTGAATCCGAGTGGAGTCGTCAAGACCCGAATACATCCACATCGGATGGTCTCGGGCTTGAAGAGGCTGGATGCGCCGCTAAAGGAAAACCTCCAAGAGATCCATACCGGTGACCCCGTCACGGATAAGCTGGACCACTCGTTCGACCAGCACCCTAACCCGCGCCTTCTCCTCTGGGAGCACCTTCAAAGAGGAGGGTTTCCTCACTCGGTCCATGGTAAAAGGAGGGAGGCCAGTCGACTACCTTGGCGTCGGGTAGTTTTTGCAGTAAAACCAGGTCGACTGCCATCCGCGAACCGAGTCAGGAAGAATCATGGATGGAAAGGAACTTTTCCCTCTCATCTGAACACCAAGACCCCCACACATCTGAATCACTTGTGTTCTCTCATCACTCGGATTGGACTTTTTCACCGTCTATGAACGACAGGTGAAAATGTGCTTGAAAAGACCCCAGTGAGGCCGACAACCCAGGAAATTCTCGCACAAAGACACGAAGGCAGCGAGATACACGATTGTGTTGGGAGTGAAGTGGTGGAGTTGTGCCCCAAAGAAATTCAGAAATCCCCGAAAGAAAGGGTGAGGAGGCAAGGAAAATCCACGGTCGACGTGGGTGGCAAGGAGAACGCGCTCACCCTCCCGAGGTTGCGGCTCGGATTCCTTCCTCTGAAGCCGCGCCGATCCATGGGGGATCAGCCCTCCTTTGGCTAGGTCGTCGAGGTCTTCTTGGCGGATCGCCGAGCGGATCCAGTCACCCTGGATCCAGCCCTTCGGCAGGCCGGCTCGCGAGGAAGATCCACCCCGACTGGTCGCCTTCCCCTTCGCCTTTGTCGTCGCCTTCTTCGCCCGCTCCAGAGCCGCCGTCTTCTCCTTCCCCATCGTCTCCGGCGAGACGCGTACGGAGCGGTGGCGCTGGGGCGAGAGCGAGCGCGACGGAGAAGCCTGAAGAGGAGAAGAGGAAATGGGAACGCACTGTTCGAGAAACCCAGGCCCGACGCCTGATATGAGGTCGCTTTCGAGTGGCTGACTGGTAGGCCCAGGCGGTCCTGTCAAATCCCGTAACAATCGCGCGCGCGATACATGGCGAAAAAGGTGGCATGGGGATCGAGGCGGCTCCGCCCTATCCCATCCGATTACTGCGGCCTCCCCCGTCCCGCGCGCTTCCTGAAATTTGAATCCCGCGAAATCTGCGGGCAGCAGAACAACTTGTCAGACGGAAGATCTCCTCCACGCTGTCACTCAGATCCTTTCAAATAAAGAAACTCACTCGGCAAAAAACTAAGAATTGATCAAGGCGACTAAAAAGGAAGTTGCTGTCACCACTCAGGTTCATTGATCCGAAACAAGATATGCTCATGGCATGAAAAATGAGTCAGAGAAGTTCTCAACTCCTTCCCCACTCAAACCTCGATCCATTCGGGGGCTAATGATGAAGCTATGTACCTAGGGTAGGGTCATGGACCTGTCCCAACTGCCCTACCCAAGGACATCTCTAGAAGAAATCACCTTTCAATCGACTTGGAGGTGTTCCACTCGACAGACTCGAAGACACTCGACCAAGAAGCAATCACTCGACCAAGATCCAACCACTCGACGGCCAGGAGACCTAAAGGTACTCCGCACGCTAACGGTCGGTTATTAAGTAGCTTTTATGGTCATCATAGCACTTTATTAGGGGCGTTACCAGTAACGTCCGACCTTAATGTATTTAAAACCCTGCACAACTGAGGGCCAGAGGGGTCTGGCGAACTCTATATAAGCCACCCCCCTCCTTAGTCTAAAGGGTTCGCACCCCTGTAATTCATAGACGCATAATCCAGTCGACCGCCTCCGGGCTCCGAGACGTAGGGCTATTACTTCCTCCGAGAAGGGCCTGAACTCGTAAACCTCGTGTGCTTACAACTACTCCATAGCTAAGATCTTGCCTCTCCATACCTACCCCCCTACATTACTGTCAGACTTAGAACCACGACACCCGGGGGGTAGGCGCGCCCCCCTACCTCGTGGCTTCCCTGTTGGTTGCTTGACGTAGGGTCCAAGTCTCCTGGATCATGTTCATTCCGAAAATCACGTTCCTGAAGGTTTCATTCCGTTTGGACTCCGTTTGATATTCTTTTTCTGCGAAACTCTGAAATAGGCAAAAAACATCAATTCTGGGTTGGGCCTCCGGTTAATCGGTTAGTCCCAAAAATAATATATAAGTGAATAATAAAGCCCAATAATGTCCAAAATATAAGATAATATAGCATGGAGCAATCAAAAATTATAGATGCATTGGAGATGTATCAGTACACTTCAGGAATATATCGTTTGTATGTAAAGCACATGGAACTATTCACCATTGTAATATACCGTAAACTCCACAATATAATGGAGGAATTGATTGTCTTTTATACTCCCTTGTTTCTTTGGAGAGAAGCATTGCACACTCTCGTTTGTTGAATCATTCTAGATTTAGCACAGCCACTTGATTGGAAGGAAATCTTCTATTTTGCATGAAATTCTCAGTTATTACAAAGCGCACACCATGAATTTTTCATGGTTATTCTAGTGGATCAAAGTGTGTTTTCTCCTTTATCTGGAAAAGGAACACTGGTGGAAAGTAGGAAAACAATCATTTTTATAATCAAGGGTGGAATTATTGACAATCATACCGGAATATAATCTTGACACCAAGGAAACTACAAGTGACACTCCCAACATGACATGCTTAGGATAAGTGGGAGGAATTAACTTGGAATGTAATCTCTGGATAATTGTTATGTGATTTTTGGGGGAAGTCACTCTAAATAGTAGAGGAAGAATCCTAAGAAGGCTTAAAAAATTTCATCATTGTCAACTATGGGTGGAAGAAATGCGGGAAGGAATAAACTCAATGAGGAATTATATAGTTTGGGAACTTATTATCATACCAAACAACCGCACACCCATTGTTTGTAAGTGTATTTTTATTTATTTGTGAGGAATTTTATTTCATTAGAATATTATAATGTCACACTTTCTATTAAGTTCTTTGCACAAAGGAAAATATACTTTATGGAAACTCTCTCTCCTGGAATATAGGGAAGAGGAACTAAAGACATGGTTTGCTAATTGAATATATTCATGTATGGTCTTATAGCAAGCTTCACATCAATGGAATAGTTGGTCATATGGTTTTCTAAATGAAGCAAGGCGGTCATCTACAAATGTAAGTGTAAAGTATTTTGCATTGTTATTGTATACGTTAACATTGTTTTGTTGTTTGCAATGGTAAATTCACATTGATGGAAGTGAAAGCTTGGTCATCTTTTAACTTTCATATGAAAGGAATATTTGAAACATCCTATGTTTTACAAGTGGAAATACATAGAAAATATTTTGAAGTGTTTCTCTATGGAAAATTGCAAATATATTAAAATACCTTTGATAAAGGGAATCATACTCAGTGAGGAATTATATTTCAACTCCTAAGGGAAGATGGACTAATGAATGCTACTGGAATAGATATGTATCTTCATTGTATTATCATACTTTTGCTACCAGAATGTATGCTGCACTCAAGCAGTGGAAGGTTAGACGAGCAGCTAAGGGAATCTCACACATCATATAAGACTGTGGAAAGTGCATCACAATCTGTCACTTGTTCTGAAATTTATATTAAAGTTTAAACACATTGAGGAAGTTATTACTGTATCTACGAGATGAGAAATAAGTCCAGGTACGCGTATTAAATTATTATTTTTAGTACTAATATAGTGCAGGTTCACTGACCGAAGTTAGGGAATTCTTTTCAAACATGGTTACTGATGGAACTTCATTTACTGATTGGATTTGATATTTATGTGGTTTTGAAAATTTATTCAACACGGTTGTCATATATTTTGACTTAATGTGGAATTATTCATATTATTGATATATGTGACTGAAAATAATTGATGCGAAATTTCACTTGAGGAAACAAAATACTTAAGGTGCCTATAAAGGTGGAATTACACTCGAGGAAATAATACTCTATGCTGGAATAATTAGACGAAAACTAAGGTCTCTAGTGATCTTAAGTGTCACAGCAAGGAAACATACTAACGGAAGGTATCACTATATATTTCTTTGGATTTTCAATGTAGTGTTAACCTGGTTGCTGGCCCCTTGACTAAGCCTATTAGTCACGAGGTATTTGGTAAGCATGTTAAGGCTATGGGTTTACGAATATTTGAATGATCGTTTTGGACAAGTGGGAGATGCTGGAATTATGTGTCCTGCAACTATATTCAAATTGCTTGGAATTGTTAATATTCGAAATACCTTATTATGGAACTATACATGTATTTATACATGGAAATGATTTACATGTTTAGCATGGAATTGTTACTTGCTAGAATGTACTTAAGTAGTATATGCTTAAGGAAGCTGGTTGATTATCAGTGGAATACAATATACTCCCTCCGTTCCTTGATATAAGGTGTATAGATTTTCTAGAAAAAACCCAAAATATAAGGTGTATTGCGTTGCACCACTCGTTTGGATAATTTGTTTAGGGATTTTATTACATTTTCATACATTAGGCAAGCTCCTGTATTTTCTCATGCCAATTAGTCGGGTGTAATCTCGCCCAAAACTTGTGAAATTTTCCCTCCACGTACATTCTTTAATTTTCGTGCCAAAAACTATACACCCTATATTTAGGAACGGAGGGAGTACTATTTATATTGGAAAGACTACCCGGGTACCCTGATGATTGGAAGGAGCTAGATGGTGTAATTAGATTACAACCCTAATGTTGATCTACATAATTAGAGTAATTTACATTCTATTATGGCGCGTTGCTCACAAGCGCGTGCTCCGGGGACATAATGGGTAGAATCCGTTAACAGACAAATATGATCGTGGTTAGTAATTTGATCTGGAATCTATCCCGAAAACTAGTGAAAAAACTAGGAATCTTATATTTGTATAAGAGAGGGACTATTTGAAAACACAGTATAAGAAGGTCCCTACCCACTAATCTCAGACATGTGAATTGTGAGCGGCATCATAGATAAACGCAAAGGAATAGGGGTAGACTGCAAAGCTTCCCTTTCTTTTGTTTTCTGGGAGGACGTAGAATACAATTTTTTGTATTTGTTATTCATGGAACTAGGAAGCCATACAATATTTCTTGGCTGTCGATCGCTTTCTGAAGGAAAAGAAATTGCATGGCTCCTGCTCATCTGCCGCCCGGACGTTATTAATTATAGCAGAGAATTAGTCCAGTGAGCTATTATCACTCTTTGCTAGTGTCGTGATCAGAGTTATTGTTTCTTTCAATAGTAAAAAAAAGACCTGTCTAATTAGATAGAATCACGATTTTTTTAAAAAGGACGACATTTTAGAGATGATCATGGGCTAGCCCCAGCAGGCGTATGCACCACCGACGGATACGAGTTACTTAAATTGGTATGAAAAGAAACAAGTCTAAAATGGTGTCTGACTCAGCTTAGATCAAAACACGAGAAAAAACAAAGATACAATACGACCTCAAGGTTAGGTGGCGCCGCGCAAACCTTCGGCATTTAGCTTGGGCTCCGCTCCAACCCCGTCGGTTTATATCAAGGATGCCCATGTTCTTGTGCGTGTGGACCGCATCTAAGGCCAACTCCAACGCGTGACATCATTTGGTCCTGACATGTCTATTTAGGACGAAACAGACACAAATCGCGCCCCAATGCACGGAGCAAACGAACACCAGTGTGTTTTTTATCCGTCGTCAACGCATTTCTGGCTAAAATTTGGGTCACGTTTGTGTCAAAACGAGTGTGAGGCCTTCTCCTCCCCTGGACCGCGTGTTGGTGAAACAGTCCCTCTTTTCTCTTTCCCTATGCGGTCGGCCCCTCCCCCCTGCCCCCGCCATAGTCGCCGCTCATTTTCTGTCCGCTTTCTCGCTGTCCATCCTGGCCGCCCAAACTCAGTCCATTGCAATAACCGGTAAGGCCATTTGCAGAAAAGTGCAATCTCAGTCCAAACTTCAAAACCGCGGGCAATCTTGGTTGGAGTTGTGTGGCGACTACGATGTTCCTCAGTAGAAATAATGTTTCCCACATTTTATCCCCGTCCTGATGGTGCTCTACTGTCGTCGTAGGGCGTGGGGAGGTCTGTCTCCATCGGACCTTGCGGAATTCGGTCGATCTTCAGTGGATCTATTTGGTTCCAGTCTTTGTCCGTCTTCGCTTGGGCGTTTAGAGACTTGATCCTTCGGATCTACGACTTTCTTCATCGGCGATGGTTGCTGCTCTGGTGTGCTTGTCCTATCGGGTCTTAGCACGATGACTTTCCGACTGTCTACTACAACAAGATTTGCCCGGCTCCGACGAGAGAGGGGCGATGACGGTGCCTCGCCTTCGGCTTGCTCCAGTGTCAGTAGTCGTCACTAGGTGGTCCACGGACCTGGTTGTAATTTTATTACCTCCGGTGTTCTTTGTACTGCCATGATTAATGATGAATAAATTGAAAATTTCTCATGCAAAAAAAAGTATGGCCCAATGATTAGGGAGTGTTGAACTATCCGCTTTGTTTCGAAATATTTGAAGTTTTAGATTGTTTGCTCAAGTCCATAGGAAAATACATCAACATTCATAACACCCACCGTGAGTATTATATATGATTTTATGGGTTTTTGCAAAAGAAAAATTTATAACTTGATCAAACTTCATCGCAAAAAAAATCATCAGAAAAAAAAACTTGAAAATTTTGACTAGACGAACTGGGGCTTCAAATATTTTGAAACGAAATAGATACTTTGTCAAACTGCCATCTCTTGAGCAGTTGACAGAAACGGTCTCTCGTCCGATCTTGTGTGGATCAAACATCAACACGCACACACTTGACACTTGAAACCACAATTCTCGGCAAGGGAATTGACCCAGACCCAGACTCAGACCAAGCACAACCCGTGCTCGGTCAAATCCATCACCCACTCCTCCGCGGCCGCCCGACCTATAAATACCCAACTTGGTCGGTCCATGGCTTCCATCCCCAACCACCTTCGTCAGTTCATCAACACGACACGGGAAGCAGCAAAACCTTGGAGCCACTTCGCCTTCGAAACCCGCTGCAGTCCAGTCGCCAGCCTCCAGGGAAGCATGGCGGCACTCCGGGCCCAGCGCCTCTTCTTGGTCCAGTCTTCCTCATCCCCTTCCACTTCCACAGCGCGGCCACGACGCAGCAACGCTGCCACCTGTCGCGCCGCCCTGCGTGTGCCTTCTGGCATTCGCACAACGCAGGACGACCTCAGCCTCAAGCTTGAATGGATTGAGCCGGAGGCGACGCGCCCCGGCCTCCTCGTCGGCGGACGTGTCCGTCGAGAAGCTCCGCGCCATCGCAGACGCGGCGGCGGACCGGGCGGAGATGCACGACATTGTTGGAAATATGAGCAAATTACTACGAGATTTAATCCGAATAAACAGAAGATAAATTATGACCACAACAGTAGAGATTAAACTAATCATGTGAACTAGCATAGCAGATGAACATATCACATCTAGGGCACATACTAGAAGCATGAATTCTACCACGATCTCGAATAGGAAGGATAGAATCACATACGATGCAGCGGGTGCAGCACCGCTGGTGTTGATGTTATCGCCCATGTCGTCGAGGACGAGGTTGCCGAGGTCCGGGAAGAAGTCGTCGTTCGCGAAGTCGTCGCTGCCAGCAGTCGCGCGAGTGCGCTCCCCAAAAACCTGATCGCCCCTCTCCCGTACAGGATCACGAGAGGCGGGGTTCTGGAGGCCTGCTGTCCCTTCTCGCGTTGCACGTCGGAAGGAGGGATGGAGAAGACTTGCTTGGCGGCGCAATGATCTGGAACGGTGGTGAGCAACCATACGAAGCGGCGGCGGCTAGGGTAGACGGCTGCCTGACTATATAGTGCGGGCCGGGTAGGTCGTGGGAGTAAACCCCACGTCCGAGTCGTCACGATCCAAAAGAATCGGAAACGGTTCAGTAATTAACGCGTCCGTTAATTATTAATTAATGACTCATTAATTTTTCTATGCAGCTGAAACTCATGTGTGTTGAGCCTCTCAAGTATGTCAGACGGCTCGAGTGTCTTGAAATCAGGACGTTCTTGAATCATCAGGGCTAGGGTGTCAAACGAACTGTCAAGTGATCTCAGTAGTGTCTTGACGACTTCATGCTTGGTGATCTCAGTAGCGCCGAGGGCTTGAAGCTCATTTGTGATGTCACTGAGTCGGTCAAATGTGAGCTGAACATTCTCATTGTCATTTCGCTTGAAGCGGTTGAAGAGGTTGCGAAGGACACTGATTCTCTGATCCCTCTGGGTTGAGACGCCTTCATTGACCTTGGAGAGCCAGTTCCAGACCAGCTTAGATGTTTCCAAAGCACTCACACGGCCATAATGTCCTTTGGTCAGGTGAACACAGATGATATTCTTGGCAGTAGAGTCCAGTTGAACGAACTTCTTGACATCAGCAGCAGTTACACCTTCTCCAGTCTTGGGAACGCCGTTCTTGACGACATACCATAGGTCGACGTCAATGGCTTCAAGATGCATGCGCATCTTATTTTTCCAGTAGGGATATTCAGTTCCATCGAAGACGGGGCACGCAGCGGAGACTTTAATTATCCCTGCAGTCGACATAGCTAAAACTCCAGGTGGTTAAACCGAATCACACAGAACAAGGGAGCACCTTGCTCTGATACCAATTGAAAGTGCGTTATATCGACTAGATGGGGGTGAATAGGCGATTTTTATGAAAGTCTTCAAAACGTGAAAGTTATGAAGACAAACGATAGAAATAAACCTATTACCCCGCAGCGGAAGGTAGACTACACTAGGCAAGCCATAGTCAAGTATTCAGTAGAGTGAAAACACAATGACTAATAGCAGCAATGTAGTAAGGATCGGGTAGGAAGATATTATGAAGCCAAACAGAAAACGCAGTCACTCAGTGAAGATAAAAGATAGTGCAATCATACAATGACTTCACAAGGAGTAACAGTAAGTAAAGGGAAGGGAAGATGAAACCAGTGACTCGCTGAAGACAATGATTTGTTGGACCAGTTCCAGTTGCTGTGACAACTGTACGTCTGGTTAGGGCGGCTAGGTATTTAAACCTTAGGACACACAGTCCCGAACACCCAGTCCTGAACACGCAGCTCAGGACACCCAGTCCTCACCGTATTCCCCTTGAGCTAAGGTCACACAGACCCCGCCCAATCACTCTAGTAAGTCTTCAAGGTAGACTCCCAAACCTTCACAGACTTCGTTCACCGGCAATCCACAATGTCTCTTGGATGCTCAAAACGCGACGCCTAACCGGCTGGAGGATGCACAGTCCTCAAGTGTAATAAGTCTTTAGATCACACAGACAAGAAGACTTAAGTGATGCCTAATTCTCTTTGGCTCTGGGTGGTTAGGGCTTTATCCTCGCAAGGAATTCTCTCTCAAAGGCTTCGAGGTGGGTTGCTCTCAAACGACAAAAGCCGTACTCTGAATCTGAGCAGCCAACCGTTTATGGTTGTAGGGGGTGGGCTATTTATAGCCACTTGGCAACCCGACCTGATTTGTCCGAAATGACCCTGTGTCACTAAGGAACTGACACGTGTTCCAACGGTCAGATTTCAAACTCACACGACAACTTTACTTGGGCTACAAGCAAAGCTGACTTGTCTGACTCTGGACAAGATTCGCTCTCATAGTCTTCACTCGAAAACATAGGTTTTGGTTAGGCATCACTTCAGTCATTCTTACTGGTTCTCTTGGACCCCACTTAACAGTACGGTGGTTCCTATGACTCAACACAGAAGAAAGAGAACTACGAAAGATCTAAGTGTTCGAGCTCCATAGGTTTCATGTGGTGTCTTCTCTTGTCATAGTCTTCAATGTGAATATCTTCATATACCACCTTTGACTTCAATGTCTTCATACATTTTTAGGGGTCATCTCTGGTAGGAAAACCGAATCAATGAGGGACTTCTACCTGTGTTATCCTCCAATTCTCACAAACACATTAGTCCCTCAACTATGTTTGTCATCAATACTTCAAAACCAACTAGGGGTGGCACTAGATGCACTTACAGCACCGTCGCCCCTCGAAGCAGCCCAGGAACTCAACGAGCTTCGGCCGTCGTGCCGTCGCTTCCGGCAACAGCTGGACCCAGGATCTTGAGGACGAGATGCGAGGCATCCTGAGGGTCATCAAGGCCAAGGACGAACAGGAGTTCCTGACGATGGGCAAGCTGGTGCTCAACCTAAACAAGGGCCAGCCAACATTTCACACTAGCTTGTTTCTGTTCATACAAATTTAAGAGCATCTCCAACAGCCGCGCCAAAAGACGCGCGCGCGATAAATTGGCTTTATAGCGCGCGCGGGACGTTTACACGTGCTCCAGCGGTGGCGGGAAACTAGCGCGTGCGGGAAAAGGCGTCCGCTCGCGCGCTACATTTGGCGCGCTGCGTCCGGCGCGCCTATAAATTGCAGCGCCTCCATCGCCCTTTGCCGCTCTCTCCGTCTCTCCATCGCCCCTGCCGCGCTCTGCCGCCGACACGCCACCACCGCGCCACGATGCCGCCTCGGCGCCGGGGAGGTACGGGCTACCGCGGCGTCCGCGTGCGTCCATCCGGCACCTACTCCGCCGAGATTTGGTCGGGCGGCGGCATGCGGCTCCGTCTCGGAACTTTCGACACCGCCCAGGAGGGCGCCCGCGCGTACGACGCTGCGGAGTGGCGCCTCCTGCGGTCCCGTCAGGACATGAACTTCGCCGACGTGGCGACGCGGGAGCGCGCACAGGAGTTGGCGCCTTTCCCGCGGCTTCTCACTGACGAGGATCATTGCAAGCATCGGAGGCGGGAGCATCGTCTCCGGCTGGCCGAGATGGACGAGCAAGCCATGGCGCTGTGGAGTCATCGCTTTCCGGAAGACACCAACGAGGAACAGTTCTTCGCCCAGAGGAGGGCGAGGAGGGCGAAGAGGAGAGAGGAGCGAGCCGACTATCGCGAGGACAAGCGAACGCGGAAGGCGGTTGCTAAATACAACCAAGCGCTAGGAGATGCGTCCTCCTGGAACTCCGACGACGAGCGGTTCCTTGACGCCTACGCTCCGACGTCGGAGGAGGACATCACTGAGACAGAGTCCGAGTCGGACGAGTAGTAGTAGGAGAACTATCTACGAAATCAAAATGTAGTAGGAGAACTATCTACGAAATCAAATATGTAGTAAAAAAAACTAAAATATAGCGCGCCTGCTGGAGCGGCATGGGCGCGCTTTAATTTGCGGCGGCCGCTGGAGCCAGCGCACCGCTGCGCGCAAAAGCTAGCTAACCCGGCGATGTATCGTGACTTTTAGCGCGCGGCGCGTTGCGCGACTGTTGGAAATGCTCTAAGTAACTCGTTTCCGTCGGTGCATACGCCTGCCGGGGTTTAAGCGATCATCTCTGAAATGCCGTCCTTTTATTAAAACTGTGATTAGATCTAGTTATAGACAGGTCTTTTTCTTATTATAAAAGGAAACAATAACTCCGATCACGACAGTAGCAAACTGTGATTTAGTAGCTCACTGGACTAATTCTCTGGTATAATAACGTCCGGCCGGCAGATGAGCAGGAAACATGCAACTTCTTTTCCTTCAGAAAGTGATCGACAGCGAAGAAATGTTCTACGACTTCCTAATCCCATGAATAAGAAATACAAAAAAGATGCATTCTACGCTTCTCCCAGAAAACAAAAGAAAAGGAAAGCTAATCTAACGACCCAATAATCAACCTGTTGGAGTTGGAATTTTTCAGAGCCGTCTGACGTACGGCAACGGCAGGGTCAATTCAAGGCCAAGAAGTTTTCAAGTTCAACATTCCCAAGTTGACGGCTGATGAATATGGGTGCCACTTCCTACGATTGCAGACACCAGGAAATAGCAAACCCGATTCAGATTCTGCGTGTTTCGACACAATAACGTCGGTTGGGTTTCACGTATTTTGGCATGGATTCGGTTTGTAGCGAAACAGCCAAGGAAAATGGCTTCAGACAATTTTATAGCCGATGCATCCTTTTTTGTAATCACCAAACTACCTTTTGGCAGACTGTACTCGTGTGTATACTTGTTGGCAGCGTGGCAAACCTCGAATCGCAAACCTCTAGAATGTGTTTCTTTCTCGTTTATTTGCTGCAGAGATTTTTCAGATCAGATGGATAATCATATGTCAAGCTCTGAACTTAGAGAGGGGTTCAGAGATGATTAAAATTCGAAAATCTTCAGATATTTAGCCCGAAATTCAGATGGGGTTTGCTAGGATTTGTATTAAGCCCGACCTACTCCAGCGGGCAGCAGCGACTAGGGTTTGTACCTATTACGACTCGATGCCTCTCTCAGTGACCATGAAGATTAGTCTGACATGCAAACTTCTGAAAGAAAAGCATCAGAATTCCTAATTCCATTTTAAGCAAGCGGCCGTAAGTTGGTCTCTACTCTCTACAACTTCGAAGACTGTTTGGCCTTAGCCAGCAGTCCTGAATTTTGAACCGAAATATGATTCATGTGAACAAATATCTGGTCCAAGCAAACTAACCAAAATATATGATTCATTGACAAATCCGACTCATAAGTTAAAGAAATGAGTAAAACGAAGCAAAGTTTGATTTTGAGTCAAAAACTACAAAATCTAATTATTGAATTTGTAGGGCCTTGCCCTCTCCGAGAAGGAGAGGGGGCCCTTTCAGAAATTCTCAATGACCCGTGAGGGCCAAAGAGGGGGTTTGGAAATAGTTTTCAACCAGCAATTGACGTGCCTCGGTATTACCTCACTAGCTGCGTCATTGCCCCAAGCGCAAAGATGCCTTTTTCAATTCGCCCAAGGACCCTTCTTATACCCAGCTCCCCCCTTGCCACCTCTCTCCGTGAGCGAGGTGGGACTAATCAACCGGCAAACAAACTGCCGCTATCAAACAGGGCCCAAGTGTGAAAATACAAATCCTTGTTTCCTTCAAATCCGTTGGCATGGCCTCTGAATCCCCGACCTCTCCCCATCCATATGTGCCCTCGTAGACCCCTAGACTAGATCCATATGTGCCGAGGTGGTACAAGCAGTGTTGCTCGCAGGGAACCCGGCGCTGCGGTGTACGTCCGGCACCTTCGTCCCCAGATCCACCGCGCTCCCGTTGGCAGATTAAGAGCATCACCTTCTCTGTGTCTCCATCTGTCTGGTGTAAGCAGCCCCCTTTTTAGGATATATATACTAGTTTGATGGCGTCTATTCTGTTTCTTCTTTCTTGAACAATTTAACATAATAATTTTTGAACATTGTCTATTCTGTTTCTGTCACATTGCGACTGTGATATGTTTCCTTCTCAACCTTTTTAGGATATATACTCTATGTGCTCTGCTATGGACTTGTAAGAAAGCAGATTAGCCCTCGTAAACCTTTTTATTGTGTTAAGCTGGAGGAAGATTTGGTAAAAACTGTCTTTTACTTGAAATAAAAAGGAGGAAACATTTTACTATATATAGTTCTTATACTATGTGCAGGTGCTGGTATACACTATACAACATTTCCACATTTTCCTATGTGAAATCACCCTAGTCTTTGATATGTTCTGTGATGTACTCCCTCCGTTCCTAAATATTTGTCTTTCTAGACATTTCAAATGACTACTACATATGGATGTATGTAGACATATTTTAGAATGTAGATCACTCATTTTACTCTGTATGTAGTCACTTGTTGAAATGCCTAGAAAGACAAGTATTTAGGAACGGAGGGAGTAGTAGCCATCCAACTTGGAGTGTGATCTGTTTCTTATGTGATTTTGATGTTGGTTTACTACATTATAAAAATATACCTGATTCATTTAATTTGGTGACCTGTAAGTACTTACTACAGTATGTGCATTAGGACATGAGAAGTCGGCATTCTTGCCTGAGAGTGGCTTGAGACTATTTTATAGGTGATGCATCCTTTTTTTGTAACCATCAAACTATCTTCTGGCGGACTCTACTTGCATGTATAGTTGTTGATCGCGTGGTGAACCTCCCACTGACAAATAGTCGAACACACCACAGCATTTATAATCTCTAGAATGTGTTTCTTTCTCGTTTATTTGCTGCAGAGTATATCCGGATCATAAAATTAGTTAGATCAGATGGATAATGATATGTCAAGCTCTGAACTTCGAGGGGTTCAGTCGTTCAGAGGTAAGCAAAGTTCAGAAATCCTCAGTGATTTACCCCTAATTCAGAGCGGGGTTGCTTGGGTTTGTATTAAACGAAGAGGAAAGTAGAACCCGACCCATTCCAGTGGCGGCGAAGGTTTATTCCTATTACAATTGATGCCTCTCTCGGTTGGAAACCCATGGCTTTATAGCCATTACAGTCCAAGAGTTGGTAAAGTAAACAAGAAGAGATGAAAATGACAGTTGAAGGTACACTAATTGGCGCCTAAAGGGGTAATTCAATCGTAGCCGTCCGATTCTATCTGACACCAGCTACTCTGCTTCACTTCAGTTGGTACTTCTTCACCAGGGCTTCTCGACCATTGATTCTCGAAATGGACGATCTCGTTGGTTGTAGCTCAGGGAAACAATAACTGAAGGTGTCATATCCGTCAGATATTCAGATGAGTCCTGACATGATATCATTAATCTTTTGGTTTGTATATGAAGAGATAAAATGATCTACCTGTAGAACTGGTGAGCAGTCTGTTGCTCTGTCATCGAATCATACTGATTTTATTTTAAGGTCGCTAGTTCATACTATATTTTTGTTCCAAATTACTATTGATGGCAGCATAAACAAAGATACTACACTGCCATGGTACTACAAATAATATGTGTTCAGATCTGAACAAGATTCCTCACAAAGTCACACTTGTCGTTGGTAAGTTTTTGCAATTAGCCCGAACAAGGTTTCTTACTCATGCAACAACAACTGATTACCCCATGGTCCTACTATCTGACATCCGTCCATCGAAATTGCTGATGTTTGGTGCTCCCATTCAACAGATGCAGATCTTGGTCAAGACCCTTGCGGGCAAGACGATCACCGTCAAGGTCGATCCAGGGGACAGCATCTACGTTGTCAAGGCGAAGATTCGGGATCAGCAGCGCCTTATGTTTGGCAGGGAGGAGCTGAAGGATGGATTAACTCTGGCTGATTACAACATTGAGGATGAATGCACCCTTCACTTTGACCTGCGGCCCTAGAGAAGGAAGATGCTAATCTTGATTAAAATGTTGACAGCCAAGATCTTCGCTCCTGAGGTCGATAACTTGGAAACAGTCGACAGTGTCAAGGCTAAGATCCAGGTTGAGGAGGGCATTCCTGTGGGCCAGCAGAGGCTCATCTTTGCCGGGAAACAGATGGAAGACTTTCGCACCCTGGGGGAGTATGGCGTCAAGCAGCAGGACAAGATTCACCTCGTGCTCCGCCTCCGTGCCTGACTAGCGAGTGCTACCAAGACATTCTTCCCAGTATGCTTCAGATCCTTTCTGTTTTGCAAATTGTCCAGCCATGCAGAAACCTGGCGTAAGAATGCACGATAGTATGTCAGAATTATTTGCTACCTACAGGCTACAATCAGTATACTCGAAATGTATGTCATGCGCCTTCTCGCACATCGTCCTGTGGTGCCAGTGACAAAGTAGACATGGCTCAAGAGCCCGGGTTAATGTTGTTTGAAGTATTTGCACGAGCACTCTGATATCAAGAATCGAAGCTTTTGCTACTGCATGCACTACGTTTTTCAGTATCTGTTACGTACTCTGCTTTTTTCGCGTGCTCTACTTTGGTTGCATCCAAAGAAGAATTATGCGGCTGACTGCTGAAATTTATCCTGCTAATTTCTTTATAGCATGGAGTAGCTTCCTTGGCTTGCTTATTTTGCTCGAGGGTATTTCAAGAATTTACACAAGTCTGCAGTAATGGTCCAAGTACATTACCACATTCACTCAGAATTTCAGAAACACACACGAGCATTGCATATGTTTCTAAATTTTGACAACCATATTCATGTAAAACAGCGCTCACAGTACTATATTGGACAGTGTCTCTCTCTAAACGGCACAGGGAGTATTTCTTACAGGAAACTTGAGAGGCTTTAGATCTTTGTGTGTAAAAAAAAATAAAAACAACCAACTCAGCAACTTACTCTTCACTGCTAGAGATGAGAAGGCCTCAAAAGCGTACACCAATACACAAGAGTTTTAAACTTCAATCAACTTCTTCCCCTCACTGCCGCGCAATGCTCCTCGCGCAACCAGGGCAATTTGTACCACGCAGACGGAGTAACACATCGAGGCACGAGTTCTCCAGTCCACCACGCCACATTCCGCTAGGGTGAGACCATCCTTCAGCTGGCTTCCCCGGAAGATGATGCGCTGCTCGGACGCGGTAATCCCCTTCAATTCTTGGAGCTTCTCCCTGAATATGTCGACGGTATCTGAACTCTGGACCATAAGAGGAATTGTGGGGTTCTTGCGGGCAATAGGCAGCCTGACAGAAACGAGCATCCACCCCGACCCAGGAAGGGCGAGGTGGAGGGTGGACCCCTCGCAGACTCCATAGCCATCTAGGCCATGCCCATCCTCTAGCTGCCTCCCGTCAAAGACAAGGGCCAGCTGGGATGGCGGCGGGATGCCCCACGTAACATGCATCCTTTTCTTGACGCCCTCTACGGTGTCTGAGCTCTCGACCTCGAGGGTTAACCGGCCATTCGGCATCTTCGGAAAGATTTGCATCGGTCCTCGTGTCGGCTTCGGGAGAAGGGCGAGTTGGACGACAGATTCCTTGTCAATGCCGTAATCTGCAATGGTGCGTCCTTCCTCCAGCTCCTTGCCATCGAACATGAGGCGGTGGTCGGACATGGGATCACCTGACTCATCGTGGATCCTCGTCTTGACATAGTAGATAGTGTCCAATGGATCGGCGTTTACCGATATGGTCTCGCCGGCGAGTGTCGTCACAAAGAGTTGCATCTGCTGCACACAACAAATATCAGCAATTTCGATGGATCAAAGGGCAACAGAGGAAGCAGCAAATAATTTCACACCAGATCGACAGTCTTGACCTACGTGTATGTTGCACAGGTGATCAAGACATCTTGTTCAGATAAGTCTGTCTGGTTTAATGCCTGCAACGCTACAACCGCCGACCATTTTTTCTAATAAAAGAAGGGCTTCACACCCCTCCGATTTTCATCAACGAAAACCACAGCATTCTCGGGCTACAAAGAGCCAAACTGCCCCCCACCCCCACCCCCTACCGCCAGCAAATTCCTACTCTTAACATTCGAGCATATCAAGTTATTACATTCATTTAGGCTAAAGGCCTCAAAACTTTGCAAAATACAGGGCAAAAGAAAACAAAGAAACAGGTAGAATAAGCAGTCTAGTCGCCCTCTAGGAAGAGATCTTGTCATTCGAGCCGCACCACATTTATTCTCCATCCTTGAGAGGCCACATAACCTCACTTGCTACCTGTTCTAGTAATCTTGCCCCCAGCTCCAACACCTTTTTTTGCTGCTCCTTTATCTGCAAAATAGACCAATCCACCATCCAATGTGTCATTGCTTTAATTATAGTCATAGGGTAAGAGACTTTTTTCATTTAAAAAATAATCCCATTCCTGGCTTTCCATAAAGCCCAACATAGAGTAGACACCCCCACCAACACTAGTATTTTAATCATCTTTCTTGAAAGAATCTAGCCAAGAGCATTCTTGCGTTGACAAAGGTGTTTTTCTCAAACCAAATGTGCATTTGATTAAGCTCCAAATCAGGGAGGCAGCTGAACAAGTAAAAAATAAATGATCAACTGATTCATCTTTCCCACAAAATACACAATTTTTCCCCTTTCCACCCACTCTTCAATAACGAATCCCTCGTGAGAATGCTTTTCTTTTGACGCCTAGCCAAAGAAAAACTTTAATTTTGGCTGGCATTTTGATTTTCCATAGGAATTTCTGTGGGAATCTAAGTTCATCAGCCACCAGTTTCCTATACATTGATTTAACAATAAATTTACCATATGCATTAAGGGACCATTTGATTTTATCTTTATCACCCTTCATTTCAATTTCCTCACACCTACTTTTTAGACTATTCCATAGTTCTAGGGTTTCCCCATATAAAGTCCTCCTAAATCTAAATCCCCTCCATCCTTTTTGAATGGCTTCAGCTACTGTAATGTTATGATCAAAGCACAAGTCATAAATTCTAGGATAAGCTTCTTTAAGGCTTTTATCATCAACCCAAATATCTTCCCAAAATCTAGTATTTTCCCCATTTCCCAGTTCTTTTCTCAGAAATCTGTAAAAGGTTTCTTTAATTTTCATCAAACTGGACCATAACTGAGAATCTCCATGTTTTTAGTGCCCCTGGATAGGCATCTATCTCCCCCATATTTTCTCACCTTGCCACAGTCCCTCACCTGTCTCCATTTTCCAGAACCACTTAGCAAGCAGAGCTATATTCATCATTTCTAAATTTAGGATTACTAAGCCACCCACATCTTTGGGCAAGCAACAAGTTTCCCACTTAACCAAGTGATACTTCTTAACATCTTCATCCTCTTGCCACACTAGCCTAGCTCTATAAAAATCCACTTTTTTAATCACTCCTTTAGGTATAGGATAGAAGGACATCATAAAGAGAGGTATATTAGTCAGGCAAGCCCGCACTAAAGTAATTCTCCCAGCTATGGATCCAAGCAATTTACCTTGCCAACATCCACATCTTTTTTCTACCTTCTCAGTCACACAATTCCAATGAACATTTCTGAGTCTGGATTCAGAAACTGGCAGTCCTAAATATTTCAGAGGGACTGTCCCCATTTTGCATGTCAATATTTCCTGGTATAAATTTTGCTTCTCTTTTGCTTTTCCAAACAACATTAATTCACTTTTATGAAAATTAATTTTAAGTCCAGACATTTGTTCAAATGCTCCCAATACAAATTCCAGATTCTGCACACTTTCCACATCATCTTTAAGCAGAAAGATTGTGCCATCCGCATATTGTAGCATGTTTACTCCTTTATTTTCTCCATTCCCTAGGGTTCCTTTAATAAAATCATTCTCTAAAGCATTATTCATTAATATGGCTAACGCATCAGCAGCAAGATCAAATAACAGGGGAGACATAGCATCTCCTTGCCTAAGTCCTTGAAAGGTTTTAAAGTAAGGTCCAATTTCATCATTCACTTTCACCCCAACATGCCCTGCCCTCATGGTTTCCATTACCCAATCACACCACTTGTTAGGAAAATCTTTGGCCCTCAACATCTGAATCACAAAAGGCCATTTGATTTTGTCATATGATTTTTCAAAATCTACCTTAAAAATTAGTGCATCATGTTTCTTGCTATGAAAAGTGTTCAAAGCTTCATGCAGGATCACCACCCCTTCCATGATGTATCTCCCTTTTAATGAATGTTTTCTGGGTTTTGGATATAACAGGGGACACACACATTGTTAACCTATTCATTAGCACTTTTGTAATGATTTTGAAACTAACGTTCAACACACATATAGGCCTGAATTTTTAATTTTTTTAGCATCTGTAGTTTTTGGCACTAATGTAATGATGCCATAATTCAACCCGACAATATTAATTTTTCCTCTAGCAAATTCTTCTATGAGAGCTTTGAGATCCCATTTCACCAAATCCCAGAATTCCTGATAAAAATCAGCAGGAAACCCATCTGGTCCAGGGCTTTTATTTTTTTTCATTCCAAACACCACTGTTTTTTTCATTCTAGTGAAGGAAATATGCCCTAGAGGCAATAATAAAGTTGTTATTTATATTTCCTTATATCATGATAAATGTTTATTATTGATGCTAGAATTGTATTAAGCGGAAACTTAGTACATGTGTGAATACATAGACAAACAAAATGTCCCTAGTATGCCTCTACTTGACTAGCTCGTTAATCAAAGATGGTTAAGTTTCCTAGCCATGGACATGTGTTGTCATTTGATGAACGGGGTCACATCATTAGAGAATGATGTGGTGGACTAGACCCATCCGTTAGCTTAGCACTATGATCGTTTAGTTTATTGTTATTGCTTTCTTCATGACTTATACATGTTCCTATGACTATGAGATTATGTAACTCCCGAATAGCGGAGGAACACTTAGTGTGCTATCAAACGTCACAACGTAACTAGGTGATTATAAAGATGCTCTACAGGTGTCTTCGATGGTGTTTGTTGAGTTGGCATAGGTCGAGATTAGGATTTGTCATTCCGATTGTCGGAGAGGTATCTCTGAGCCCTCTCGGTAATGCACATCACTATAAGCCTAGCAAGCAATGTGACTAATTAGTTAGTTGCGGGATGGTGCATTACGGAACAAGTGAAGAGACTTGCCAGTGACGAGATTGAACTAGGTATGATGATACCGATGATCGAATCTCAGGCAAGTAACATACCGATGACAAAGGGAACAATGTATGTTGTTGTGCGGTTTGACCGATAAAGATCTTCGTAGAATATGTAGGAACCAATATGAGAATCCAGGTTCCGCTATTGGTTATTGACCGGAGATGTGTCTCAGCCATGTCTACATAGTTCTCGAACCCGTAGGGTCCGCACGCTTAATGTGCGATGACGATATGTATTATGAGTAATGTGATTTGATGTACTGAAGGTTGTTCGGAGTCCCGGATGAGATCACGGACATGACGAGGAGTTTCAAAATGGTCGAGACATAAAGATTCATATATTGTAAGGCTACATTCGGACACCAGAATGGTTCAGGTCGTTTCGGATAAGTTTCAGAGTACCGGGGTTA
>NC_041392.1:67228152-67250945 GCF_002162155.2 Triticum dicoccoides
GAGTTGGACTAGGGCTAGGGGGGGCAGCCCCCCTTTCCTTCTCTTCTTCCTCTCCTTCCTTCTTCTCCTACTAGGACTAGGAAAGGGGGAAACCTACTCCTACTAGGAGTAGGATTCCCCCCCTTGGGCGCGCCCCTTGTGGCCGGCCCTCCTCCTCCTCCCCTCCTTTATATACGGGGAGGGGGGCACCCCTTAGACACACAAGTTGATCTTTAGCCGTGTGCGGTGCCCCCCTCCACAGTTTTGCACCTCGGTCATATTGTCATAGTGCTTAGGCGAAGCCCTGCATCGGTAACTTCATCATCA
Source organism: Triticum dicoccoides (assembly GCF_002162155.2). Taxonomy (NCBI): domain Eukaryota; kingdom Viridiplantae; phylum Streptophyta; class Magnoliopsida; order Poales; family Poaceae; genus Triticum; species Triticum dicoccoides. The sequence continues at coordinate 67,228,459 of NC_041392.1, forward strand.
CCATTGACACACCGTCGTGCTGACGGAACTCACCCTTGGCCTCAGCTGGATCAAGAGTACAAGGGACGTCACCGAGCTGAATGTGTGCAGATCGTGGAGGTGCCGTGCGTTCGGTACTTGATCGGTTGGATCGCGAAGAAGTTCGACTACATCAACCACGTTACTAAACACTTCCGCTTTCGGTCTACGAGGGTATGTAGACACACTCTCCCCTTGAGGGAGTCCTGGACTAAGGGGTCCTCGAGCGTCCGGCCTGTTAGCCATGGGCCGGACTGATGGGCTGTGAAGATACGAAGACCGAAGACTGCACCCGTGTCTGGATGGGACTCTCCTTGGCGTGGAAGGCAAGCTTGGCGACCGGATATGTAGATTCCCTTCTTTGTAACCGACCTTGTGTAACCCTAGATCCTCCCGGTGTATATATAAACTGGAGGACTTAGTCCGGAGAGGAGAGACTCATGATCATAGCCATACAAGCTAGACCTCTAGGGTTTAGCCATTACGATCTCGAGGTAGATCAACTCTTGTAATACTCATACTCATCAATATCAATCAAGCAGGACGTAGGGTATTACCTCCATAGGGAGGGCCCGAACCTGGGTAAACATCGTGTCCCTTGTCTCTTGTTACCATCGACCTTAGACGCACAGTTCGGGACCCCCTACCCGAGATCCGCCGGTTTTGACACCGACATTGGTGCTTTAATTGAGAGTTCCTCTGTGCTGTCGACAACAAGATCGATGTCTCGCCTTGTTCTCAAGGATAATATCACCACCGGAGGAACGCTGGCTCCAGGCCAAACCCTCCTGTTGGGCAACTTTACCATGACTGCCCGTTCGGTCATTAAGCCGACGATGACCTCTCGGGTCATCGAAAACCCCCTTCTTATCAACTCTGAACACTCCAAGCAAATGGATCCAGCGGAGCTTTCGTCTTTAAACGAGCTCCTAGATCGCATCACCGCCCTGGGGGTCGCTACGGACTACGATCGGATTGGGCTTAAACCCGATCAGAGAGAAATCAAATCTCCGTCGATCACCCACCAGATAGCAGTAGTCGAGGAGCGAGTCGATAACTCTTCCTCCATATTAAGGACTGACTATGTCCGGATCTCCGGTCTCAAAGAGCTGAACACCTACCCGCGAGGTGAAGCATCCTGCCCTCCGAACATAGAATTGGACGACAAGCCTAAGAAATTAGTGGACATCCCGGAGCCCGACCTGCTAAGTTCGCAAGACCTTCAGACTCCGGATCCAAAACTGGGGCAGGATTCAGATTTAAATCCACCCACCCACTCGAATACAAGCGCTCTCATGAGCATAAAACAGCAGTCTCAGGAAACGGTCCACCACTTCTGGGCCAGATTCCTTCTTGTCAAAAACAAGATTAAAGATTGCCGCCACGAGGAAGCGATCTCAGTGTTCCGCAACAATTGCAGGGACGAAGGAATCCTCAACGCCATCAACCGCCGTCGCATCCTACACTTCGCTGACTTGGCAACTATCGTACAAAAGTACAGTGCAATGGAAAACACTTGGAAAACTCAAGCAACTCATTGGGAATCATCGTTCCCCACTCAACCCCTCATTCAGGCAAAAAGGGCGCACCCTTGCAACACGCCCGGTGTTGGGGATATTACTACGGGAGGTAAACCGGCCTTGGATAGCCGGGTTGACTCTTTGAAGATTAGAAGCCCATGAAGATGTAAAGATGTTGGCGCTTTACGGAGGGCCCAAAGGCGAGTTACAGTATGTAAATGTAAACCGGCCCAGTCATGTAACTTGTATAGTAAGATAGAAAGAGAGAGGCCGAACCGGATACGTTTATAAACCGGCTTCGGGACTCTGTAGCCCGGCGGGCGTCAACCTATGTATATAAAGGGACGACCCGGCCGCGGTTTAGGGACAGAGAACAACAACTCGAAAGCCATACAAAGCGGATTCGCTCCCTGGCCTTCGAAACCCTAGCAATACCAATCACAACTAGACGTAGGCTTTTACCTTCATCGAAGGGGCCGAACTAGTATAAACTCCTGTGTCCCCTTGTCCGGTTTAACCCCTTTAAGCTAACCCGTTGCGATGGCTCCACTACTAAGTCCTTTCACGAGGACATCTGCCGTGACAAACCCACGACAGTTGGCGCCCACCGTGGGGCTATCGCACGATGGTTTCGAGTTCTTGAAGGGCAGCTTCGATGGACTTAAGGGATACACTGTGGGCCGGATGACGAAGAGTCACCGCGGCAAGCTCTACATCGACAACGCAGGATGGGGTCTCGAGGCCGATTCAATCGAATACGGGTACCGGGTCCCCTTTGGTGGGATTCACGTCTTCATCGGCAAGATCGGTGAACCGGCCCCCGAGCCGGACATCTGCACCGACATCATCGAAACGGCTCGGCGTGCAAGTCCTTCGCCAGTTCAGCCCGAGGCAAGGCATGTTTTCGTAGGTGTCGTCCATGGATCAGGGCATGAGGACGGACCGGTGTCCGAAGGAGAAACCATAGTCTGCTCTGATGACGAGTCTTCTGGAGAAATCGAATTGTTTTACCAATTGCAGGACGGCCGGATTGAGGGAGGATCCGAGGGCAACAGTATTCCGGATTCCCTCGGTCTGCCAAACCGGGCCGCCATCTTCATGGCCGGCACACAATCGGAGCCTCATTCATCTACCACCGCAGCAATACTCTCCGGTTCAACGACGGCCACACCAGCAGGGGCAGGAAGCTCGGCGCCACCTCCGGCCCAAGTCTTATCTGATTTGTTCGACGCTCTGGCAACATTGATGTCCGCGGAGGTAGACACAGCAGCCAGGATCAGCACGACGCGGAGATTGCAAAGGTGAAAGATCAGATAGCCCAGGCCAAGGCGGACCTGGCAGCAGAGAACGCCAGGATGGCTACGGAGCGGGCCGAGTTGGAAGCACAGGCTTACCGGATTAGACTGGATCAGAATGCTTCAGAGAAAGTCCTGAGAAGAAGGTACCGATCACGTCTCCCGTTGGTTTATGAGCCGCAGAATCTTTTGAACACGCCAGGTGCAGGAGCTAGTAACCAACCCACACTAAACCAGGCGGGGGCGCCGGGAGCAGGAGTGCCGGTTCAGCCGCGCACGACGGACCTGCCTCCCCGGAACAACGTTGTACCATCAACGCTGCCCGGGCATTATTCCAACCCGTTGGACAACATTGTGGCCGCTGCGTCATGCCTGGCGGCCCTCCCAACAGACGGCGAGTCACCAGTTGTAGTGGAAGCACGTCGGGCCAGGGATCTCCTTCAGACATCACTAAATCAACAGCAAGCATATTCACACAACCGTGAGAGGATTCACTCCACTCCCCGCCCAAGCCGGAGTTATAGCAGACACGTGGAAGACAAACCGGCCGTTTCCAGTAGTGCACGCCGTCGAAATTCGCCATGAGGGAACAACCCGGCTGGGGGAGGTGCTAATGCGCAAGATGTTGTGGATCATGGCCGCGCACGTCGAGAGGCCGAGTTGACAGCTCGACACGAGGCATGGCAGCATACTCCGGTTCACCCCGCTGCCTCCGTGGAGCCAGGGGAGATGTTCAGTTCCTTAGGGGTACCGTGTTTATCTCCTGCTTTGCTTAATGTGCGACTACCCAAGGATTTCAAGGGACCTCGTAAGGTACCAAATTATACCGCCGATTTGCAGCCAGAGGCATGGGTAGAGAGCTATGAGATGGCAATGGAGATGTTATATGTGGACGAGGCGGTGTGTGCTAAATATTTCACCATGATGTTGGAAGGAACAACTCGCACTTGGTTGAAGAGCTTGCCGACCAACTCTATTGGATCATGGGTCGAATTGAAGCACCGGTTTATCCAAAACTTCAAGGATATGTGTAAGCAGCCGATGTCAATTGTAGATCTGGCCGCTTGTGTCCAAGAGGAAGGGGAGTCCATGACCCATTGGGTCAAATGGGTCTCGGCGATTTTGCATTCGTCAGATCGTATCAACGCAGACACCGCAGTGTTAACGTTAGAGGGTAATTGCGGTTTCAAACCATTGAAACAAAAGTTGGGAAGGCTCAAACGTCACTGCAACGACATGTCAACACTCATGGCCGCTTTGGTTAAATACGCCGATTCAGATAATACCAAGGATCCGGATTCAGAGGAGGACAAATCGGAGAAGGGTAAGAAGACCAGCAATGCCAAAGGCCAGCAACACAATCCGGCAGGCCATGGAAACGCTGGTAAGCGCAAGGCTGACAGTGGTTTGGACTTTGTCACAAATACCAACGCGCAGGAGAATGGCCAGCGCCGTAAAGGCAAGCAGCCCCAGAGGGGTGGAGGTCCGGGCAACAATTTGGAGCTTTGTTAAATCAGCCCTGTCCAAAGCATGGATCAAAGGAGAAACCGACATCACATCTCTGGAAAGATTGTTATATCATGCAGGATTTCAAGAATTCCAATCTGTTCCAATATGACAATGGCCCGCCCGGCGGTTCAGGAGGAGGTTTCCATGGGCCGGGTTACGGAGGCGGTGGTTCCGGTTCAGGGTTTCCAGGCAGTCAAACCGGACACGTCAATCAAGGACACCAAGGCAACCAGGGAGGTTACAACCATCAGGGGAGTCAGCAGCAGCAGCAGCAGTCGGGTTATCAGAGCAATCCCAAACAGCTGAACAGTGGGCAATATCATGTCTTCACTACTAGTTTGTGCAAACGTGATCAGAAGCTTCACAAAAGAGTACTCAACTCTGTTGAGCCGGCAGTACCTCAGTATTTACGCTGGTCGGAGCAACCTATTTTGTGGAGCAGAGAGGATCAGCCGCCCCGGGTTGATAATCCAGGTCATTTGGCCTTGGTGGTAGCCCCTCAAGTTGGGGGATACAAGTTCACTAAAGTGCTCATGGATGGGGGAAGTAGTATCAATATTTTGTATTATGATACATTCCGCCATATGGGGTTGACAGTTAAGGATCTTAAAGCGTCGAATACGGTATTTCATGGTGTGGTTCCTGGTAAGTCTGCATATCCTGTTGGTAAGATAGCTTTGGAGGTAGCTTTTGGAGATGACTACGATTCAAGGTCAGAAATAGTGACATTTGAGGTGGTGAATATCAAAAGTCCGTACCACGCTCTGTTTGGGCAGCCGGTTTATGCTAAGTTTATGGCAAGGCCATGTTATGTTTACCTGCAGCTTAAAATGCCAGGTCATAAGGGGACTATCACAGTACATGGAAGTAGAAAGATTGCTTTGGAGTGTGAAGAAGGCGATGCGGCTTATGCTGAGTCAGTTTGTGCCACGGAGGAGTTAACATTCTATAAGGAGCAAGTTGATCCGACAGACATGACCTCCTTAAAAAAGCCAACCACGGAACATGATCCAACATTGAAGTTCAAATCAGCTACAGACACTAAGATGGTTGACTTTGTCCCTGGCGATTCATCCAAACAGTTCAGCGTCAGCGCTAACCTGGATCCCAAATAGGAAAGCGTGCTCATCGAGTTCATCCATGAGAATCGGGACATCTTTGCATGGAAACCTTCTGACATGCCGGGTGTACCGAGAGAACTCGCTGAGCACACACTCAACATTGATCCGAAATTCAAACCGGTCGGACAGTTCCTCCGCCGCTTCAACGAGGAAAGGCGCAAGGCTATAGGTGAAGAGGTCGCCCATTTGTTGGCTGCTGGGTTTATTGTTGAAGTTTTTCATCTAGAGTGGTTAGCCAATCCGGTGCTAGTTCTTAAGAAAAACGGCACTTGGCGCATGTGTGTGGACTACACAGATTTAAACAAGGCTTGCCCTGTAGACCCCTTTGCTCTCCCTCGCATTGATCAGATAATTGATGCCACGGCGGGTTGTGACCGTTTGTGTTTTTTGGATGCTTACTCTGGTTATCATCAGATCAAAATGGCAATTAAGGACCAGGAGAAGACAACCTTTATAACTCCCTTTGGAGCCTTCTGCTATGTTTCCATGCCCTTTAGACTCAAGAGTGCCCAGGAAACTTACCAGCGATGTGTTCAGAATTGCTTTCATAAGCAAATTGGGCGCAATGTCCATGCATATGTAGATGATATTGTGGTCAAATCCAGAAAGGAGGATACGTTGATAGATGAACTACGGGAAACTTTTAACAATCTCCGGGTCTACAAGATGATGCTCAATCCGGAGAAGTGTGTTTTCGGTGTCCCGGCAGGCAAGCTCTTAGGCTTTCTGGTTTCAAATAGAGGCATTGAGGCTAATCCGGAAAAGATTGCAGCGATTACGTCCTTGGCTAAACCGGCGTGTATTAACGATGTGCAACGTCTGGCCGGCCGGATTACAGCCTTGAGCCGGTTTATCAGCCACTTTGGAGAGAAGGCCATTCCCATATATCAGATTCTCAAGAAAACGGATAACTTTGTCTGGAGTGAAGCAGCTGATAAGGCGTTTGAAGATCTGAAGAACAGCTCGTCGAACCGCCCGTACTGGCAGCACCGATCGATAAAGAGCCCTTATTATTATATGTGGCTGCTAATGCTCGGGCTGTCAGCGTAGCCATTGTGGTAGAGCGCAAAGAGACTGACAAAGAGTATCCGGTTCAACGACCGGTTTATTAATATCAGTGAGGTGCTCATTGAGTCAAAGCAGAGGTATCCGCATTGGCAGAAACTGGTGTATGGGGTGTTTATGGCAAGCCGGAAGCTCAAACACTATTTTCAGGGCCACCCTATCACAGTGGTCAGTTCAGCTCCTCTGGGGGACATCATTCAAAACAGAGAGGCAACTGGCCGGATTGCCAAGTGGGCCATTGAGCTTGGACCCCACAGGCTCAGATATATACCCCGCACGACAATCAAGTCCCAAGCACTCGTAGATTTCATCAATGATTGGATGGAGATACAGGCACCTGAGGAGAAACCAGATAATACATATTGGACTATTCATTTTGATGGGTCCAGACAGCTAGAGGGTTCGGGGGCTGGAGTCGTATTAACTTCCCCACGAGGTGATAAGTTTTGTTATGTCCTCCGTTTAATGTTCCCTTGTACTAACAATGCAGCTGAATATGAGGCTTTACTCCACGGTCTTCAGATGGCTAAAGAGATGAATTTGAGCCGGGTTAAGTGCTTCGGCGATTCAGATCTAGTGGTTCAGCAAGTGTCTAGCACTTGGGATTCTAAGGACCCACTCATGGCTGCATATCGATGAGAGGTGGACACAGTGGCTGGTCACTTTAAAGGTTATCAGGTGGACCATATAGACCGGCGGAAGAATGAAGAGGCGGACGCTTTAAGTCGTCTTGGTTCCCAACGTAAACCGGTTCCGCCCAATGTCTTTCTTGATGTGTTGCACAATCCGGCAGTCAAAATACCAACCGAAGAAGATTTGGCTGTTCCACATCCGGAGGCTCAATTGGTGGCAGCTTTGCATGCCATACCGGATTGGACGATCCCATATCTGGATTACATGAACCGGGGCGAGTTACCAGCTGAGGAAACGTTGCCTCGACAGATAATCCGGTGTTCCAAGTCCATGACCATACTCAATGGGGAGTTACATCGTTACAGTATTTCAGGAGCGATTCAACGATGCATTTCTCCTCAAGAAGGTTGTGAGATTTTGCAAGAAATTCATGAAGGGGATTGCGGTCATCATGCTGGTTCAAAGTCATTGGTTGCTAAAGCTTTTTGCCACGGTTTTTACTGATTGACGACCCATGCTGATGCGGAGGATTTAGTCAAAATATGTGATGGATGTCAAAAGTTTGCCCGCCGTGCGCACGTTCCGGCTCAAGAGTTGCGGATGATTCCAATTACGTGGCCATTTGCCACTTGGGGGCTGGATATGGTTGGACCCTTCAAGCGGTCCAAGGACAAGAAGACCCATCTGTTAGTAGCAGTTGATAAATTCACTAAATGGGTAGAGGCAGAGCCAGTCAGCAAGTGTGATGCAGCCACATAGGTTCAATTCATCAAAAAGGTGATATTCTGGTTTGGCTTTCCACATAGCATTATAACAGATAATGGCACTAACTTGTCAAAAGGAGAGATGGAAGAATTCTGTCAACGTGAGCACATCCGGCTTGATCTAGCATCAATGGCTCACCCCCAATCTAATGGTCAAGCGGAAAGGGCAAATCAAGAAATTCTGCGGGGTATCAAACCAAGGCGTATGGTTCCCTTAAAGCAGACGCCGGGTTGTTGGGTCGAGGAGCTACCTTCTGTGTTATGGAGCATCAACACCACACCCAATAGATCTGGTTACACGCCTTTCTTCATGGTTTATGGAGCAAAGGCAGTTCTTCCTAGTGACATCCATCATGATTCGCCCCGTGTGGCAGCTTATGTTGAAGCTGATAATGAGAAGGCACGTTAGGATTCTCTGGATCTGTTGGATGAAGAGCGAGATATTGCAGCAGCGCGTTTGACGATTTATCAACAAGATCTTCGACGTTATCACAGCCGCCGGGTTAAACCTAGAACCTTTCAAGAAGGTGATTTGGTGCTCCGGCTCATCCAGGATCAGACTGATATGCATAAGTTATCCCCCCCTTGGGAAGGACCCTTTGTGGTCAGCAAAAATCTCCACAACGGATCCTACTACCTCATTGATGTTCGAGAGCATGAAGACTCACGTCAATCATAGGAGGAGACAAAGCGGCCATGCAACATAGCTCTCCTTCGGCCTTACTATACTTGAAGCCATAGGCTTTTTCACCTGTACATATTTATGACAGTGTATATACCATATAATAAACCGGAGCCTCCGTTATAAGCAGGGTATTTGTTCTTTCTTATATCATATGTGTGCTTTTACAAGTTAACGGTCAAAGCAGAGTCTTTGTTAAACCGGATTTAGCAACTGCATAAAGATAAAGAAAATCACTAGGGGGCTTGGTCATGTTTGAACCATAGCTACACCTCTTGATAGGCTTTTCAGCCACACAATGACAAATTTGTGGAGCCAAAGAGAGTATTGTGCACTGTACAAACTCAAACATAGGCACACGCTGAGCATCGCTCACAAAGTTACTTGGGGGCTCTTTTTTGCAGAGCAACAAAGAGTTTGAAAGGACCCTCGTAATTGGCTATCAAGCCATGGCTTGGAAGCCTGGTGTATTCACCTAAAACCCCGGGTTAACGTGCCTTCATCAAGTAAGCCACTCCTATCCAGGTAATCCTGGCATGACCCATCGAACGTTTGATAAGTCAATCTTTTACAGACCCTGAACTTGTCATAGTTAAAATGGTGATTGGTTAATTGGAGGCCCATCTTAAAAGGCTTTGTTAAATGGTTTAACTCAGAGGCCTGGAAGCCCATGAAAAGCCTCGATTTGGAGCCTGGTAGCTCGTAAAAAGCCTCGCATATTTTCCTATTTGCATTTTGTTTGTTGACAATCATAAGTATTTTTTGATAAACCGGCATCCTTGATCCGGCTTGCTTTCCAACCACCAGCTTTTGGCTCATGATCAGTTATAAACCGGTGGTCACTGACCCGGTATGGTTTGACTAAATCACCAGTGTTATAAAGAAAATCCGGTAGGTATACCGGTCCGGTTTAATAGATAGACCGGCATTTTGAAGATGAGATTATCAAACGTATCGGGTTGGTGTTAAACACCTTTGCTGTATACATGTTTGTTCACTCAATGAGGTATGTTCTGTACATTATTTTTTGTACAAACACTTGGTTATTCAGCTCAAGTACTATATACTTCTTGGATATTATGGCATGTTTAGCGGTAAACCGCTAGACACTTTTAAGTTTTTTGTACCCAGGAAGGCAAGTCATCATAGACTATGCATAAACTATATCCTGAAGGGCGGCACAGATTGTCACAAAGGGATATGAAGCATGCTCGATGGCATGGCACATAAACAAAGTTTCAGCTGTCCTATTACATGAAGCTTTAAAGCGGCTCAACAGTGCCATTGTTTTTCACAGTAGCCATATAAACCGGCAACCAGATCAGGACTCTTCATCATGACGGTTTGACGGTTGCAGATCAGTTGGTGCACGCACTTCTTCATCCCTCCGGTTAAAGCTCGGAATACTGCTTCTTCATGGATTAGATCAGAAGGGTTAATATCAGGGGCATAAGTGTGCTTACGAATCGGAGGCACAAGTTCTTCGACTTCATGGATCTCGGCCGGCTATCTTTTCCCTTCTGCATCATAAAACGATTGAAAATGGGACAAATCAGTGTCTTTAGCTAATTTGCTGGCCGCTGGCCGCATCTGTTTGGCCAACCGCCGAAGATCATCATTGTCAAAGTTTGAGCCGTCTTCTTTAACGCTTGGATACCCTTTAATGATATCCTCCGCTTCAAGATCTGGAATCCAGGCCTTGGCTCGAATAAGGGCAGTTAATGCTCCGGCTCTTGCAGCGGCTCTTTTCAACTCGGCAATACGCGCCGATAACATGCCCAGCTTCTCAAGTGTTTCCATAATCAATGTTGGTGCCGGTTTGTTATAAGCTGCTGTAATAATGGCTCGCTGAGATCTAGAGTATAGCTGCTCAACCAATGTGTATGCCGCTTTGAGCTTCATCCGCATATCTGCACCAAGATGAGTGATCCGAGTTCCTGCCAAAGATTTTTTCAACATCGTGGTCAGTTTTAAGATTCATTGACTGATACAACATACATAAGCAGATACTTACCAAAGATAGCAGAGGTCATAGCATTGATTTGGTGCTTCAAACCGGCTAGTTCTTCAGCCACCGGTTTTAGGGCTTCCTCGGCATCTACGGCTCTTTTGGTCAAACCGGACTTTTCTGTTTCCCATGCAGCATGATCTTGATTGAAGGATTCTTTCAATTTTTCCATTCCGTCCAGGGCCTGGGTCAGCTCCTCTTTGGCTTTTGCAGCTTCGGCTTGTTGCGACTTCACATTTTCTTGCAAGTCAGAGTTTTTGGCATCTTTGCTTCTAAGTTCAGCCTGCAACATTGAAGGTATCTTCAACAAAACAACATATATATGCACTAAGTATAAAGCATATAATAAGTTATCCACTTCATACTTGGGGGCTAATGCTTATTTGCTCTCAAATACTACCTTCTATGCAAGTCTCCAGAATAATGCAAGCATTATCCTTGACACTTGGGGGCTAATGTACGTTTGTTCTAAACTGGCGGTGTGGATTAAAAACCGGATTAACTTGCCAAGTTAAACCGGCCTTTGGGGGCTATGCTACAGAATGTTATCTCATTTTTCAAACATGAGTTTTATTTATGATTGAAGACACGCCTTGGCAAGGATTAATGATGGGATGCTTAAAGTGTTACAAAGACCCGGTTTATGATTGACAATCATAAAACGGCTCTTGGGGGCTACTTGGAATAGTATTTCAGCTATAAATCAATGTGCAAGGGAGAAGAATTTACCTCATATCGTTCTTTCATCAAATTCACCAAACCGGCTTCATAATCCCGGTTTGAGTGCAGACGGTTCAAGAAGCCGGAATGAAGCTCAACAGTGTTAAGATGAGCATAGTTTGATAAGTCGCTGCTCCATTTACCTTTATCCCTGGCAATTTGCTCTTCTTTGGCACTATGCTGAGCCAAAATGACGGGATGACCAGGAGAACTGTGGCCGGCTCCAGTAATAATAACGTCACCTCCTTGGCCTTCAGGATTTTGGGCGGATGATGGTGGAATTTCAATGTCTTTCATTGGATTAGCCCGGTTTGGTTCTGCCGGTTCAGCATCAGGGGCGGCAGGCTCAACATCTGTGGGTTCGTCGGTATGTTGGCCATCAAGGGGCGGATCATCAAACGTTGTTTCAGGATGGAGGCCTTCCGGTTCACCTGTTTGCTCCGGTTCAACTCTTGGTTCTTCTTCTTCAGCAACAGGGTCTTCTGGCGGATTGGTGACCCGAGCTTTCTTGCTAGGTCTGGCTTTGGCCCTGCAAACAGAATAAAAAGGGTTAACATCCTGTTCAAAAGATGTAGGACGCATTGAAAGGAAAGGTTTTTCGTAACTCACCCAGCCACAGTTTTCAAAGGGGGGAGTTGAGTTGTTGTCGATTCACCAGAAGAGGAAGGAGGTGTCACCTGATAATTTGAATCAGACGGATTAAAAGGCTGTCTGAAATAACCTGCCTTGGGGTAAGAATGGTCAGAAGTAGGAGAGACCTTAGACCGACGCTTCCGAACCGGAGTATCAGGTAAACCGGTAGAGGTGACCTGTTGGCCACTGTGCCGAGTTGTCCAGCAAGCCTCGTGTTGTTGAGTCTTCAAAATAAATGTTGGATCCAAGTGAGCAAGAGGATGAGAAAAGCTTACTTTCCGGATTGTTTGGCGAGGTTTTGTGTTGGCATAGATTCTGAACCGGAGGAAAGGGTAATTACCTCTACGTCCTCAGCCTGACTAGCTTCGGCCTCCTCCTGAGGAAGATCATTGTTAACAAGATGCATAAAAAGGGAGCCAAGTGAGTCAAGTTCTACCTCAGCTTCTGGGTCATCAGTATCATCATCAAGCTCCATATTAATCCGGTCAGCCGTTTTCCGCTTTGACGTCCGTTTTACGGCTTTGGTCTTCAGGCGGGTTGGCTTGGCCATTTGTATCCAGTTGGCTTTGCCGCTTTTTCTATGGATTTCCGTTTCTAGAAGGGGTCATCACCCTATACATATAAAAAGAAGGGTTACAGCTTGTATTAGTCAAAGATATTAGAGATGAAGAGGAAGTGTAATGCTTACAGCAGGCGATTTGTTCTTGGTGTAGAAGGGACTCAGGCCGGTTTGACTACAGACCAGTTCCGATTCATTCAGAATCTTCTTTACACCTTTAGTAATTTCTTCCTCAGATAATTGGATGTTGCAGTGGCGTTGAGGATCGTCAACCTCACCGGTATATTCGCACATTAAACCGGAATGCCGGCTTAGCGGCAAGATTCTCCAGGATATCCAACAGCGTACAAAATCCACACCTGTTAAACCGTTTGCCATAAAGGCCCAGAGCTTGGCGATTTGAGTAGCATATTTTGCCCTTTCCGAGGAGCTCAGGCATTGTGGCATTGGGTGTGTATTGGATAATCTATGATCTCGGAAGCCGGGGAGGGGATTCTCATCTTTAGGCGAAGTGTCTCTACAATAGAACCATGTTTGGTTCCATTCCTTTGGGTGGCTATGGTGTTTGGCATGAGGAAATTCCACTTCTTTCCGCTTTTGAATCGAATCACCACCAAGCTCTGTATTCGGGCCATTCACAAACTCTGTGCGCCGGTTTAAGTGAAAGAAATCCCGGAACAATTCTGCAGTTGGTTCTTCCTGTAAATAGGCTTCACAGAAGACTTGGAAATTGCATAAGTTGGAGACTGAATTGGGACCAATATCTTGTGGATGCAGTTGGAAGCTGGCAAGCACATCTCGATAAAATTTTGACCCTGGCGGTTTGAAACCACGGCCTATATGGTCAACAAAGATTACCACTTCGCCTTGTCTTGGGTTGGAGGATTCTCAGTTCCTGGGACTCGCCATTTGATCTCCGTTTTCTTAGGCAGAGAGCCGATGCTAACCATCTCATCCAGTTGAGCCTTAGTAACCCAGGAACGAGCCCAGTTGCAGGCAGTGAATTGTTTGTCCATTGCAAAGCGAACAAACTGAAAATGAAAGGCCGGTTTATAAATTATGCATGATCATACACAAGAGACAAGGGAGTAAGAAACATACTAATATAATAAATGGTACAACCCGGAGACTAGTATGATGAGAAAGAAGGTAATGCTGGCGCAGGATTGATCAGACACTGTTAAACCGGAGTGTAATTATGAAGGTAACATGCTCTTCCGGTTTATCAGAGGGCTAATGGCATAGACTATTTATCAAATATCAAATCGCTTATATTGGTGCAAGGAGAAACAGATTTCACAGTGATGTATAAAACTTTCGGATCTAGAGATAAGACAGAAAAGCAAAAATAATTGGATCATGAAGGGGTGCAGAACTGAAGCAATTTTTGATAGACAGATCAGTTCTTTGCGCATAAAGATTTGTGATGATCATGGTAGGTAAGCTACGGTAAGAGATGTATCAAGCATGAAGTGTCCATCTATTAAAGGAAGAACATGGAAGAATAAGCACTGGTGAACTTCATAAGAACTGCGAGGAAATATCGAAACCCTAGAACAGATCTATGGTGAAAAAAGCAGAGAACTTACCGGAGCTAGTGAGGAAGCGGAAGGGCGCCGCAGTTCTCTGGTGCGTTCAGGGCGATGCAGCGGCCGAGATCGGAGCAGAAACGATGGTCGACGGTGGCGGCGGAGTTCCACAGGCTGAGCGGCGCGATGAAGACGACGCGAAGAGGCACGGGGGGGGGGGGAACGGTGAAAATGACCCCTCGGTCCTATTTATAAGGCAAAGTGAAAAATGGCAAGTGCGGGAGTTGAGGAGTCCAAAAAATGGATAAGTTAATAAAGGTGTCGCCTCGACAACTGGATATATATTAAATAAAGAAATCTCCGATATCAACGGATGGATGACGTCAGGATGGTTTATCGTAATTTTGAAGTATGACGTCACGGCGGTTTACAAGATCAAAAACGAAGACAAGAGAGAAGATTTTTTCTAAAGTGTGGAAGATTGACATGAACAAGTTCAAACCAATCTGGGGCCTAATGTTGGGGATATTACTACCGGAGGTAAACCGGCCTTGGATAGCCGGGTTGACTCTTTGAAGATTAGAAGCCCATGAAGATGTAAAGATGCTGGCGCTTTACGGAGGGCCCAAAGGCGAGTTACAGTATGTAAATGTAAACCGGCCCAGTCATGTAACTTGTATAGTAAGATAGAAAGAGAGAGGCCGAACCGGATACGTTTATAAACCGGCTTCGGGACTCTGTAGCCCGGCGGGCGTCAACCTATGTATATAAAGGGACGACTCGACCGCGGTTTATGGACAGAGAACAACAACTCGAAAGCCAGACAAAGCGGATTCGCTCCCTGGCCTTCGAAACCCTAGCAATACCAATCACAACTAGACGTAGGCTTTTACCTTCATCGAAGGGGCCGAACTAGTATAAACTCCCGTGTCCCCTTGTCCGGTTTAACCCCTTTAAGCTAACCCGTTGCGATGGCTCCACTACTAAGTCCTTTCACGAGGACATCTTCCGTGACAAACCCACGACACCCGGCTCAATAGTAAAGAAATGCAAGTCCAGTATAGGGCGCAGAACCATTCTGGAAGGATGGCTCGATGGGCCATGCAAAATACACGCAACACCGGATAACATACCAACACATAGCCTTAGAGCATGTTGGATACTCCGGCAAGTGGCCAAGAGCAGCGAGGATATCCTCACCAAGAATAGCCCAGAACAACAGCCCCCAGAGGATAACGACCCCAAAGTACTGACGGTCTTCAAGACATTCAGCTCAAACAATAGGCGCAAAAGAGCACTACGCGGACTCGCCGAAGTCTATCAAATAGCAGCGATAAACCCTTGGAACGATACGGCTATAACTTTTAATGCCGGCGATGAACCAAAATACAGGACAGTCCGAGCACCAGCCGCCTTGGTCCTCAGTCCAATCGTGGATGGCTTTCGGCTCACCAAGGTCCTCATGGACGGCGGCAATGGACTAAACCTCATCTACGAGGGTACACTCCGCAAAATGGAAATAGACAGGAGCCGCATTGAACAAAGTAGCACGACCTTCCGAGGAATTATTCCCAGTCGGGAGGCACGGTGTGCGGGAAAAATAACACTCGACGTGGTATTCGGCATGCCAGAGAATTATCGGTCCAAAGAAATAACCTTCCAAGTGGCCCCTTTCTACAGCGGATATCACACCCTCTTAGGGCGAGATGCATTTACGCGCTTCCAAGCGGTACCCCATTATGGATACATGAAGCTTAAGATGCCTTGGCCCAACGGTATAATCACTCTAGCTAGTGATCCGGACATAGCACTCCGCCCTGAGAATAAAACCGCATCCTTGGCCCTTGAGGCATTATCTGAAGCCCTCGGGGTCGAAGAATTAACCGCGCTGCACTCCACGATGGATAGGGATGATGTGGTCCTAGACAAATGACCCAAATCCACCTCCTTCAAACTAGCAGAAGAAATAGTCAAATTCCAAGTCCATCCAACGGACCCCAAGAAGACAGCATCCATCGGAGCACAATTAGACCCAACGGTCGACGCCGCGCTACGAGAGTTCTTGCGCGAGAATTGAGATATATTTGCCTGGCACCCTTCTGGTATGCCAGGAATCCCACGCGAGTTGGCCGAACACAGCCTCAATATATTAAAGGGATACAAACCGGTCAAGCAAACACTGCAGCGCTTTTCCGAACCCAAACGTCAAGCTATGGGGGAGGAGCTAGCCAAACTAACTGAGGCTGGATTCATCAGAGAAATAAAACATCCGGACTGGCTAGCAAACCTGGTGATGGTACCAAAGAAGGACAAATCCTGGCGGTTGTGCGTCGATTTTAAAGACCTCAATAAGGCTTGCCCTAAGGATCCCTTCCGCCTCCCCTGCATTGATCAGATCATTGATGCTACCGCTGGACACGACTCACTGTGTTTTCTTGATGCATATTCCAGATACCATCAAATCAAAATGAAGGAGTCCGATCAAGCTGCAACAACATTCATTACCCCATATGGCCCATTCTGCTTCAAGACCATGCCCTTCGGGCTCAAGAATGCCGGTACCACATACCAACACATGATTCAAACATGCCTAGAGAAACAGATCGGCAAGACAATTGAAGCTTATGTGGACGACATCGTCATAAAAACTAGGCGCGTCGAAACATTAATAGACGATTTACATCACACATTCTATAACCTCCGCACGTATGACATTAAGCTCAATCCTGAAAAGTGCGTTTTCGGCGTCCCCGCCGGAAAACTGCTGGGCTTCATTGTTTCCAACAGAGGAATTGAAGCAAATCCAGCCAAAATCCGAGCTCTATCACAATTGGCTATGCCAACAGACCTTAAACTACTCCAAAAACTCGTGGGTTGCGTGGCAGCTCTAAGCCGCTTTATGTCCACATTGGGAGAAAAGGCACTGCCACTCTATCGCCTTCTACGGTGAACCGATCACTTCGAGTGGACGGACACGGCAATAGCCGGACTGGAGGAAATAAAAACCCTTCTTGCGAGCAACCCAATCCTGGCCGCGCCAAACGTCGGTGAACCGATGTTGTTATACATATCGGCAACACATCAGGTGGTGAGCGTCGTGCTCGTCGTCGAACGAGAACAGGACGGACACAAATTCCCTCTTCAGAAACCAGTATACTACGTATCCACTGTCCTTACACCATGCAAATCCCGGTACCCCCATTATCAAAGGATAGCATACGCGGTCTTCATGGCATCCCGAAAGCTCCGTCACTACTTCCAGGAGTGTTCGATCATGGTGGCTTCTGAAGTACCACTCAACGACATTATAAACAACCGCGATGCCACGGACCGGATCGCCAAATGGGCCATTGAGCTCCTTCCATTTGATATTACATACAAATCACGTCGAGCTATTAAAACCCAAGTACTGGCTGACTTCGTTGCCGAATGGACAGAGGCCGAACTCCCTAAAGAGTACGGCGCATATTCCAATTGGGTTATCTATTTCGATGGCTCCAAAATGCTGGCAGGGCTAGGGGCGGGCGTCGTCTTAACGTCACCAATTGGAGACGTCGTTCAGTACGTACTCCAAATACTATACACAGACTCCAACAATGCAGCCGAATACGAGGCCTTATTGCATGGTCTCCGGATGGCTGTCTCCATGGGCATACAACGCCTAGAAGTGCGTGGGGACTCAAACCTTGCAATATCTCAAATAAATGGAGACTTCGACGCCAAAGATCCAAAGATGGCAGCTTACCGTAATGCCGTCATAAAAATTTCGGCCCAGTTCGAGGGGCTCAAGTTCCACCATGTGGCTCAAGAAAGTAATCAGGCGGCGGGCGTCCTCGCTCGTATCGGCGCTAAGCGCGACCCTGTTCCACCCAATATATTTCTGGAAAGGCTTTTTAAGCCATCCATGGTATGGCAGGGGGAAAACGGCAACACTAGTTTGGATCCGAACATAACCCCAAATTCCGAAAACACCGACATCATCGGAGGCTCAGCCGCCGACATAACACCGTCGACGCATCTCATCATTGCAGTCATTGCTCCATGGACCGAACCCTTCCTAGCCTACCTTAACAAGAAGGAGATTCCTGAGGACCAGAATGAGGCCCGCTGCATCGTCTGGCGATCAAAGGCCTACAAGGTTCATGATGGAGAGCTCTACAAGAAAAGCGCTACCAGAGTTCTTCAACGATGTATCTCCGAGGAAGAGGAGAGGCAGCTCTTGGCTGAAATTCACGCCGGACTCGGCGGTCACCACGCCGCAGCTTGGGCCCTTGTTAGCAAGGCCTTCCGTATAGGGTTTTATTGGCCAACGGCCCGAGCAGATGCATAGGACCTTGTCCAACATTGCGTCGGATGCTAACTGATAACCCACAAGTATAGGGGATCAATTGTAGCCTCTTTCGATAAGTAAGAGTGCCGAACCCAACGAGGAGCAAAAGGTAGAACAAATATTCCCTCAAGTTCTGTCGACCACCGATACAACTCTACGCACGCTTAACGTTTGCTTTACCTAGAACAAGTATGAAACTAGAAGTACTTTGTAGGTGTTTTTGGATAGGTTTGCAAGATAATAAAGAGCGCATAAATAAAAAGTAGGGGCTGTTTAGATAAAGACACAATAAAGTAAATACAGCGAGTGTGGAAAAGTGGTGGTAGGAGTTGTGAAATTGTCCCTAAGCAATTGACTACTTTACTAGACCGATAGCAAGTTTTATGGGGGAGAGGCCACTTCTAGCATGTCATCCCTGACTTGGAATTCTATGCACTTATGATTGGAACTATTAGCAAGCATCCGCAACTACTAACGTTCACTAAGGTAAAACCCAACCATAGCATTAAGATATATTGGTCCCCCTTCAACCCCGTATGCATCAATTTCTATGCTAGGTTGAAGCTTCTGTCACTCTTGCCCTCCAATACATAGTCCTATCAACATACAACTAACCCTATCGTGTGATCCACGCGCGCGCTCATATGATGAGCACCAAAGGATAGCAACATAACCACAAGCAAATTAAATCAATCATAGCAATTCATCAACCACCGATAGGACAACGAAAATCTACTCAGACATCATAGGATGGCAACACATCACTGGATAATAATATGAAGCATAAAGCACCATGTTCAAGTAGAGGGTACAGCGGGTTGCGGGAGAGTGGACCGCTGTAGATAGAGGGGGGAAGGTGATGGAGATGTTGGTGAAGATGGTGGTGGTGTTGGTGAAGATCGCGGTGATGATGATGGTGGCCACGGCAGCGTTCCAGCGCCACCGGAAGAGAAGGGGAGAGGGGGGCCCTTCTTCTTCTTCCTTGACCTCCTCCCTGGATGGGAGAAGGGTTTCCCCTCTGGTCCATGGTCTTCATGGCATGGGAGGGGCGAGAGCCCCTCCGAGATTGGATCTGTCTCTCTGTCTCTCTCTGTTTCTGCGTTCCCCCTCGGCTTCCCTTTCACCGTTTCATATATATATGGAGATCCGTAACTCCGATTGGACTGAAATCTTCGCCGAGATTTTTTTCCTGAAAATTATCTTTCCTGCGGCAAAAGAATAGCAGCAAATGCCTTATGAGGGGCCCATGAGGGCCAGGGCGCGCCCAGGGGGGTGGGGCGTGCCCCCTGCCTCGTGCCCCCCTAGGGAACCATCTCACGTGGATTTTTCTTCCCATATTTTCCAAATATTCCAAAAATAATCTCCATCCGTTTTTATCCCGTTTGGACTCCGTTTGATATGGATTTTCTGCGAAACAAAAAACATGCAACAAGCAGGAACTGGCACTGGGCACTAGATCAATATGTTAGTCCCCAAAAATAGTATAAAAAGTTTCCAAAAGTATATGAAAGTTGTAGAATATTGGCATGGAACAATCAAAAATTATATATATGACGGAGACGTATTAGCATCGCCAAGCTTAATTCCTGCTCGTCCTCGAGTAGGTAAATGATAAAAAAGATAATTTTTGATGTGGAATCTACCTAGCGTAATCTTGACCACATATCTAATCATGGCATGAATATTAAGATATGAGTGATTCAAAGCAATAGTCTATCATTTGACATAAAAACAATAATACTTCAAGCCTACTAATAAAGCAATCATGTCTTTTCAAAATAACATGGCCAAAGAAAGTTATCCCTACAAAATCATATAGTCTGGCTATGCTCCATCTTCAACACACAAAATATTCACATCATGCACAAACCCGATGACAAGCCAGGCAATTGGTTCATACTTTTTAACGCGCTTCAGCTTTTTCAACCCTCACGCAATACATGAGCGCAAGCCACGGATATAGCACTATAGGTGGAATAGAATATGATGATGGGGGTTATGTGGAGAAGACAAAAAGGGAGAAAGTCTCACATCGACACAGCTAATCAATGGGCTATGGAGATGCCCATCAATTGATGTCAATGCGAGGAGTAGGGATTTCCATGCAACGGATGCACTGGAGCTATAATTGTATGAAAGCTCAAACTGAAACTAAGTGGGTGTGCATCCAACTTGCTTGCTCATGAAGACCTTGGGCATTTGAGGAATCCCATCATCGAAATATACAAGCCAAGTTCTATAATGAAAATTCCCACTAGTATATGAAAGTGATAACTCAAGAGACTCTCTATATGAAGAACATGGTTCTACTTTGAAGCACAAGTGTGGTAAAAGGATAGTAACATTGCCCCTTTTCCTTTTTTTGTTTTTTTGAATGGGCTTCTTTTGGCCCCCTTTTTTATTTAAGCTTATTTGGCCTCTTTTTTTTGGGGGGGGGGGGGCAATGCTCTAATAATGATGATCATCATACTTTTATTTACTTACAACTCGATACTAGAACAAAGATTTGACTCTATATGAATGCCTCCGGCGGTGTACCGGGATGTGCAATGATCTAGCGTAGCAATGACATAAAAAATGGACAAGCTATGAAAATATCATGCTAGCTATCTTACGATCATGCAAAGAAATATGACAATAAATGCTCAAGTCATGTATATGATGATGATGGGAGTTGCATGGCAATATATCTCGTAATGGCTATCGAAACGCCATGATAGGTAGGTATGGTGGCTGTTTTGAGGAAGATATAAGGAGGTTTATGTGTGACAGAGCGTATCATATCACGGGGTTTGGATGCACCGGCAAAGTTTGCACTAACTCTCGAGGTGAGAAAGGGCAATGCACGGTACCGAAGAGGCTAGCAATGATGAAAGGGAGAGAGTGCGTATAATCCATGGACTCTCATTAGTCATAAATGAAGGAAATATGCCCTAGAGGCAATAATAAAGTTATTATTTATTTCCTTATTTCATGATAAATGTTTATTATTCATGCTAGAATTGTATTAACCGGAAACATAATACATGTGTGAATACATAAACAAACAGAGTGTCACTAGTATGCCTCTACTTGACTAGCTCATTAATCAAAGATGGTTATGTTTCCTAACCATAGACAAAGAGTTGTTATTTGATTAACAAGGTCACATCATTAGTTGAATGATCTGATTGACATGACCCATTCCATTAGCTTAGCACTCGATCGTTTAGTATGTTGCTATTGCTTTCTTCATGACTTATACATGTTCCTGTGACTATGAGATTATGCAACTCCCGTTTGCCGGAGGAACACTTTGGGTGCTACCGAACGTCACAACGTTACTGGGTGATTATAAAGGAGCATTACAGGTGTCTCCAAAGGTACATGTTGGGTTGGCATATTTCGAGATTAGAATTTGTCACTCCGATTGTCGGAGAGGTATCTCTGGGCCCTCTCAGTAATGCACATCACATAAGACTTGCAAGCATTACAACTAAAATGTTAGTTGCGAGATGATGTATTATGGAACGAGTAAAGAGACTTGCCGGTAACGAGATTGAACTAGGTATTGGATACCGACGATCGAATCTCGGGCAAGTAACATACCGATGACAAAGGGAACAATGTATGTTGTTATGCGGTCTGACCGATAAAGATCTTCGTAGAATATGTAGGAGCCAATATGGGCATCCAGGTCCCGCTATTGGTTTTTGACCGGAGATGTGTCTCAGTCATGTCTACATTGTTCTCGAACCGTAGGGTCCGCACGCTTAACGTTACGATGACAGTTATTATTAGTTTATGCATTTTGATGTACCGAAGTTAGTTCGGAGTCCCGGATGTGATCACGGACATGACGAGGAGTCTCGAAATGGTCAATACAAAAAGATTGATATATTGGAAGCCTATGTTTGGATATCGGAAGTGTTCCGGGTGAAATCGGGATTTTACCGGAGTACCGGGAGGTTACCGGAACCCCCCGGGAGCTATATGGGCCTTAGTGGGCTTTAGTGGAAAGGAGAAAGGGGCAGCCCAAGGTGGGCCGCGCGCCTCCCCCCTCCCCTAGTCCTATTAGGACAAGGAGAGGTGGCCGGCCCCCTCTCTCTCTTTCCCCCCTCG
>NC_041392.1:67251215-67288189 GCF_002162155.2 Triticum dicoccoides
TCCTTGGCCGGCCAGCCCCTCCCCTTGGATCTTTTATATACGGAGGCAGGGGACACCCCAAGACACACAAGTTGATCCTTGAGATCGTTCCTTAGCCGTGTGCGGTGCCCCCTGCCACCATATTCCACCTCGATCATATTGTAGCGGTGCTTAGGTGAAGCCCTGCGATAGTAGAACATCAAGATCGTCACCACGCCGTCGTGCTGACGGAACTCCTCCCCGACGCTTTGCTGGATCGGAGCCCGGGGATCGTCATCGAGCTGTACGTGTGCTAAGAACTCGGAGGTGCCGGAGTAACGGTGCTTGGATCGGTCGGATCGGGAAGACGTACGACTACTTCCTCTATGTTGCGTCAACGCTTCCGCAGTTGGTCTGCGTGGGTACGTAGACAACACTCTCCCCTCTCGTTGCTCTGCATCACCATGATCTTGCATGTGCGTAGGAAATTTTTTGAAATTACTGCGTTACCCAACAGTGGCATCCGAGCCTAGGTTTTATGGTTTGATGTTATATGCATGAGTAGAACACAAGTGAGTTGTGGGCGATATAAGTCATACTGCCTACCAGCATGTCATACTTTGGTTCGGTGGTATTGTTGGATGAAGCAGCCCGGACAGACATTACGCGTACGCTTACGCGAGACCGGTTCTCCCGACGTGCTTTGCACATAGGTGGCTTGCGGGTGACAGTTTCTCCAACTTTAGTTGAACCGAGTGTGGCTATGCCCGGTCCTTGCGAAGGTTAAAACGGAGTCAAATTGACAAACTATCATTGTGGTTTTGATGCGTAGGTAAGATTTGTTCTTGCTTAAGCCCGTAGCAGCCACGTAAAACTTGCAACAACAAAGTAGAGGACGTCTAACTTGTTTTTGCAGGGCATGTTGTGATGTGATATGGTCAAAACGTGATGAGATATAAGTTGTTGTATGAGATGATCATGTTTTGTTAAAGTTATCGGCAACTGGCAAAAGCCTTATGGTTGTCTCTTTATTGCATAAGATGCAAGCGCCAAATAATTGCTTTACTTTATCGCTATGCGATAGCAATAGTTGCAAGAGCAATAGTTGGCGAGACGACCGTGTGACGACACATATATATAGATCAAGATGATGGAGATCATGGTGTCATGCCGGTGACGATAGAGATCATGATAGTACTTTGGAGATGGAGATCAAAGGCGCAAGATGATGATGGCCATATCATGTCACATATTTTGATTGCATATGATGTTTATCTTTTATACATCTTATTTTTCTTAGTTTGATGGTAGCATTTTAAGATGATCTCTCACTAATTATCAAGAAGTGTTCTCCCTGAGTATGCACCGTTGCGAAAGTTCTTCGTGCTGAGACACCACGTGATGATCGGGTGTGATAGGCTCTACGTTCAAATACAACGGGTGCAAAACAGTTGCACACGCGGAATACTCAGGTTATACTTGACGAGCCAAGCATATACAGATATGGCCTCGGAACACGGAGACCGAAAGGTCGAGCGTGAATCATATAATAGATATGATCAACATAGTGATGTTCACCAATGAAACTACTCCATCTCACGTGATGATCGGACATGGTTTAGTTGATTTGGATCACGTGATCACTTAGAGGATTAGAGGGATGTCTATCTAAGTGGGAGTTCTTAAGTAATATGATTAAATTGAACTTAAATTTATCATGAACTTAGTCCTGGTAGTATTTTGCAAATCATGTTGTAGGTCAATAGCTCGTGTTGTTGCTTCCCTGTGTTTATTTTGATATGTTCCTAGAGAAAATTGTGTTGAAAGATGTTAGTAGCAAAGATGCGGATTGGATCCGTGATCTGAGGTTTATCCTCATTGCTGCACAGAAGAATTATGTCCTTGATGCACCGCTAGGTGACGGACCTATTGCAGGAGCAGATGCAGACATTATGAACGTTTGGCTAGCTCAATATGATGACTACTTGATAGTTTAGTGCACCATGCTTAATGGCTTAGAATCGGGACTTCAAAGACGTTTTGAACGTCATGGAGCATATGAGATGTTCCAGGAGTTGAAGTTAATATTTCAAGCAAATACCCGAGTTGAGAGATATGAAGTCTTCAACAAGTTCTATAGCTAAAAGATGGAGGAGAATCCCTCAACTAATGAGCATGTGCTCAGATTGTCTGGGTACTACAATCGCTTGAATCAAGTGGGAGTTAATCTTCCAGATAAGATAGTGATTGACAAAATTCTCTAGTCACCATCACCAAGTTAGTAGAACTTCGTGATGAACTATAGTATGCAAGGGATGACGAAAACGAATCCCGAGCTTTTCATGATGATGAAATCAGTGAAGGTAGAAATCAAGAAAGAGCATCAAGTGTTGATGGTTGACAAGATCACTAGTTTCAAGAAAAGGGCAAAGGGAAGAAGGGGAACTTCAAGAAGAACGGCAAGCAAGTTGCTGCTCAAGTGAAGAAGCCCAAGTCTGGTCCTAGGCCTAATACTAAGTGCTTCTACTGCAAAGGGACTGGTCACTGGAAGCGGAACTACCCCAAGTGATTGGCGGATAAGAAGGATGGCAAAGTGAACATAAGTATATTTGATATACATGTTATTGATGTGTACTTTACTAGTGTTTATAGCAAACCCTCAGTATTTGATACTAGTTCAGTTGCTATGATTAGTAACTCGAAACGGGAGTTGCAGAATAAACAGAGACTAGTTAAGGGTGAAGTGACGATGTGTGTTGGAAGTGGTTCCAAGATTGATATGATCATCATCGCACACTCCCTATAATTTCGAGATTAGTGTTGAACCTAAATAAGTGTTATTTGGTTTTTGCGTTGAGCATGAATATGATTTGATCATGTTTATTGCAATACGGTTATTCATTAAAGTCAGATAATAATTGTTGTTCTGTTTACATGAATAAAACCTTCGATGGTCATACACCCAATGAAACAAGTTCATTGGATCTCGATCGTAGTGATACACATAATCATAATATTGAAACCAAAAGATGCAAAGTTAATAATGATAGTGCAACTTATTTGTAGCACTGCCATTTAGGTCATATTGGTGTAAAGCGCATGAAGAAACTCCATGCTGATGGGATTTTGGAATCACTTTATTATGAATCACTTGATGCTTGCGAACCATGCCTCATGGGCAAGATGACTAAGACTTCGTTCTCCGGAGCAAGCAACTGACTTATTGGAAATAATACATACTGATGTATGCGGTCCGATGAGTGTTAAGGCTCACGGCAAGTATCGTTATTTTCTAAACTTCACAGATGATTTGAGCAGATATGGGTATATCTACTTGATGAAACATAAGTCTGAAACATTTGAAAAGTTCAAAGAATTTCAGAGTGAAGTGGAAAATCATCGTGACAAGAAAATAAAGTTTCTACGTCGCGGAGACAAATATTTGAGTTACGAGTTTGGTCTTCAATTAAAACAATGTGAAATAGTTTCACTACTCACGCCACCTGGAACACCATAGTGTAATGGTGTGTCCGAACGTCATAACCGTACTTTATTAGATATAGTGCGATCTATGATGTCTCTTACCGATCTACCATTATCGTTTTGGGGTTATGCATTAGATACAGCTGCATTCACGTTAAATAGGGCACCATCTAAGTCCGTTGAGACGACACAATCTGAACTGTGGTTTGGCAAGAACCCAAAGTTGTCGTTTATTAAAGTTTGGGGTTGTGATGCTTATATGAAAAAGTTTCATCCTAATAAGCTCAAACCCAAATCGGAGAAATATGTCTTCATAGGATACCCAAAGGAGACTGTTGGGTACACCTTCTATCACAAATCCGAAGGCAAGACTTTTGTTGCTAAATTCAGAGTTTTTCTAGAGAAGGAGTTTCTCTCGAAAGAAGTGAGTGGGAGGAAAGTAGAACTTGATGAGGTAACTGTACCTGCTCCCTTATTGGAAAGTAGTTCATCACAGAAATCTGTTCCTGTGACTACTACACCAATTAGTGAGGAAGCTAATGATGATGATCATGTAACTTCAGATCAAGTTACTACCAAATCTCGTAGGTAAACCAGAGTGAGATCCGCACCAGAGTGGTACGGTAATCCTGTTCTGGAAGTCATGTTACTAGACCATGACGAACTTGCGAACTATGAGGAAGCGATGATGAGCCCAGATTCCGCGGAATGGTTAGAGGCCATGAAATCTGAGATATGATCCATGTATGAGAACAAAGTATGGACTTTGATGGATTTGCCCGATGATAGGCAAGCCATAGAAAATAAATGGATCTTCAAGAGGAAGACGGACGTTGATAGTAGTGTTACTATCTACAAAGCTAGAATTGTCGCAAAAGGTTTTCGACAAGTTCAAGGTGTTGACTACGATGAGATTTTCTCACTCGTATCTATGCTTAAGTCTGTCCGAATCATGTTAGCAATTGCCGCATTTTATGAAATCTGGCAAATGGATAAACAAAACTGCATTCCTTAATGGATTTACTAAAGAAGAGTTGTATACGATGCAACTAGAAGGTTTTATCGATCCTAAAGGTGTTAACTAAATAAGCAAGCTCCAGCGATCCATCTATGGACTGGTGCGAGAATCTCGGAGTTGGAATATACGCTTTGATAAGTTGATCAAAGCATATAGTTTTATACAGACTTGCGGTGAAGCCTATATTTACAAGAAAGTGAGTGGGAGCACTACATCATTTCTGATAAGTATATGTGTATGACATATTGTTGATCGGAAATAATGTAGAATTATTCTGCAAAGCATAAAGGAGTGTTTACAAGGAGTTTTTCAAAGAAAGACCTCAGTAAAGCTGCTTACATATTGAGTATCAAGATCTATAAAGATAGATCAAGACACTTGATAAGTTTTTCAATGAGTACATACCTTGACAAGATTTTGAAGTAGTTCAAAATGGAACAGTCAAAGAAAAAGTTTCTTGCCTGTGTTACAAGGTGTGAAGTTGAGTAAGACTCAAAGCCCGACCACGGCAGAAGATAGAAAGAGAATGAAAGTCATTCCCTATGCCTCAGTCATAGGTTCTATAAAGTATGCCATGCTGTGTACCAGATCTATTGTATACCCTACACTTTGTTAAGCAAGGGAATACGATAGTGATCTAAGAGTAGATCACCGGACAGCGGTCAAAATTATCCTTAGTGGAATAAGGAAATATTTCTCGATTATGGACGTGACAAAAAGGTTCGTCATAAAAAGTTACGTCGATGCAAGTTTTCACACTGATTTGGATGACTCTAAGTCTCGATCTAGATACATATTGAAAGTGGGAGCAATTAGCTAGAGTAGCTCCGTGCAGAGCATTGTAGACATAGAATTTTGCAAAATACATATGGATCTGAATTTGGCAGGCCCATTGACTAAATTTCTCTCACAAACAAAACATGATCACTCTTTGGGTGTTAATCACATAGCGATGTGAACTAAATTATTGAATCTAGTAAACTCTTTGGGTGTTAGTCACATAGAGATGTGAACCAATCACATAAAGATGTGAACTATTGGTGTTAATCACATAGCGATGTGAACTAGATTATTGACTCTAGTGCAAGTGGGAGACTGAAGGAAATATGCCCTAGAGGCAATAATAAAGTTATTATTTATTTCCTTATTTCATGATAAATGTTTATTATTCATGCTAGAATTGTATTAACCGGAAACATAATACATGTGTGAATACATAAACAAACAGAGTGTCACTAGTATGCCTCTACTTGACTAGCTCGTTAATCAAAGATGGTTATGTTTCCTAACCATAGACAAAGAGTTGTTATTTGATTAACAAGGTCACATCATTAGTTGAATGATCTGATTGACATGACCCATTCCATTAGCTTAGCACCCGATCGTTTAGTATGTTGCTATTGCTTTCTTCATGACTTATACATGTTCCTATGACTATGAGATTATGCAACTCCCGTTTGCCGGAGGAACACTTTGGGTGCTACCAAACGTCACAACGTTACTGGGTGATTATAAAGGAGCATTATAGGTGTCTCCAAAGGTACATGTTGGGTTGGCGTATTTCGAGATTAGAATTTGTCACTCCGATTGTCGGAGAGGTATCTCTGGGCCCTCTCGGTAATGCACATCACATAAGCCTTGCAAGCATTACAACAAAAATGTTAGTTGCGAGATGATGTATTACGGAACGAGTAAAGAGACTTGCCGGTAATGAGATTGAACTAGGTATTGGATACCGACGATCGAATCTCGGGCAAGTAACATACCGATGACAAAGGGAACAACGTATGTTGTTATGCGGTCTGACCGATAAAGATCTTCGTAGAATATGTAGGAGCCAATATGGGTATCCAGGTCCCGCTATTGGTTACTGACTGGAGATGTGTCTCAGTCATGTCTACATTGTTCTCGAACCGTAGGGTCCGCACGCTTAACGTTACGATGACAGTTATTATGAGTTTATGCATTTTGATGTACCGAAGTTAGTTCGGAGTCCCGGATGTGATCACGGACATGACGAGGAGTCTCGAAATGGTCGAGACATAAAGATTGATATATTGGAAGCCTATGTTTGGATATCGGAAGTGTTCCGGGTGAAATCGGGATTTTACCGGAGTACCGGGAGGTTACCGGAAACCCCCAGGAGCTATATGGGCCTTAGTGGGCTTTAGTGGAAAGGAGAAAGGGGCAGCCCAAGGTGGGTCGCGCGCCTCCCCCCTCCCCTAGTCCTATTAGGACAAGGAGAGGTGGCCAGCCCCCTCTCTCTCTTTCCCCCCCAAGGAATCCTATTCCAACTAGGATTGGGGGGGGGGGGGAGTCCTACTCCCGGTAGGAGTAGGACTCCTCCTGCGCCCTCCTCCTTGGCCGGCCAGCCCCTCCCCTTGGATCCTTTATATACGGAGGCAGGGGACACCCCAAGACACACAAGTTGATCCTAGAGATCGTTCCTTAGCCGTGTGCGGTGCCCCCTGCCACCATATTCCACCTCGATCATATTGTAGCGGTGCTTAGGAGAAGCCCTGCGACAGTAGAACATCAAGATCGTCACCACGCCGTCGTGCTGACGGAACTCCTCCCCGACGCTTTGCTGGATCGGAGCCCGGGGATCGTCATCGAGCTGTACGTGTGCTAAGAACTCGGAGGTGCCGGAGTAACGGTGCTTGGATCGGTCGGATCGGGAAGACGTACAACTACTTCCTCTATGTTGCGTCAACGCTTCCGCAGTCGGTCTGCGTGGGTACGTAGACAACACTCTCCCCTCTCGTTGCTATGCATCACCGTGATCTTGCGTGTGCGTAGGAATTTTTTTGAAATTACTGCGTTACCCAACATCTTTACCTCCATATACTTATTGCAAAAGTTTATTAGCCCTCGAAGAAAAGTAATACTACGCATGCCCCTAGGGGGATAGATTGGTAGGAAAAGACCATCGATCGTCCCCGACCGCCACTCATAAGGAAGACAATCAATAAATACCTCATGCTCCGACTTCATTACATAATGGTTCACCATACGTGCATGCTATGGGAATCACAAACCTCAACACAAGTATTTCTACAATCCACAACTACCCACTAGCATGACTCTAATATCACCATCTTTATATCGCAAAACTATTGCAAGGAATCAAACATATCATATTCAGTGATCTACAAGTTTTATGTAGGATTTTATGACTAACCATGTGAATGATCAGTTCCTGTCATCTCTCTAAATAGATATAAGTGAAGCAAGAGAGTTTAATTCTTTCTACAAAAGATATGCCCACGCTCTAACAAATATAAGTGAAGCAAAAGAGCATTCTACAAATGGTGGTTTTCTATGTAAAGAGAAACAGGCAATCCAAACTTCAAATGATATAAGTGAAGCACATGAAGCATTCTATAAAGCCATACTCAAAACATATAAGTGAAGTGCATAGAGCATTCTATAAATCTACCAAGGACTATCTCATACCAGCATGGTGCATAAAAGAAAAATGAAAACAAAATGCAAAAGACGCTCCAAGATCTGCACATATCACATGAATGAAACGAATCCGAAAACATACCGATACTTGTTGAAGAAAGAGGGGATGCCTTTCGGGGCATCCCCAAGCT
Organism: Triticum dicoccoides; assembly: GCF_002162155.2. Lineage (NCBI taxonomy): Eukaryota > Viridiplantae > Streptophyta > Magnoliopsida > Poales > Poaceae > Triticum > Triticum dicoccoides. The sequence goes on from NC_041392.1 coordinate 67,259,274, forward strand.
TAGACGCTTGAGTCTCCTTGAATATTTACTTGGGGTGCCTAGCGCATCCCCAAGCTTGAGCTCTTGCCTCCCTTCCTTCTTCTCATATCGAGACCTTCTCGATCATCGAACACTTCATCCACACAAAACTTCAACAGAAAACTCGGTAAGATCCGTTAGTATAATAAAGCAAATCAATACTCTAAGTACTGTTGCAAACCAATTCATATTTTGTTTTTTGCATTATAGCTATGGTATTATAACTTTTCCATGGCTTAATCCACTGATATAATTCGATAGTTTCATCAAAACAAGCAAACTATGCATCAAAAACAGAATGTGTCTAAAACAGAACAGTCTATAATAATCTGAACATTCACCATACTTATGGTACTCCACAAATTCTACCAAAATTAGAAAAATAAAAAAAATTGTATAGAAAGACAATGCAAAAAGAATCAGAACCATTTGACGTTCCAGTAAAAAATTTAAAATCGCACACTACAACCAAAGTTTCTGTCCTGCACCGTACAAACCAACAAGCAAAGTAAACATCCTAAAGGCCAACCTTGGCACATTATTTTTATTTTAAACTTTATAAAAGCACATAACATACATAAATGACTCTCTAAAACTTCTAGGTTGTCTCCCTGGTAGCGCTTTCTTTAAAGCCATTAAGCTAGGCATATAGTGCTCAAGTAATGAATCCACCTGGAGCCCAAGGTATATCAAAGCCAATTTTAATTAACAATGAATTGTAATTTAGTAGTGAGCACAAAGTAACATATATCATACAACAACGAAGTCTAACTCTCTTCCTATCCATCGGCATGTCATCAAAGAACAATTCATGCACACATAGTAAAGGTCAATGCATAGTATAAACAATTTCTTGCAATTTTATCGTATTGGAAACATAGAGAGGTGGAGATATAGTTCCTCTCTCATAATAATTGCAAGTAGGAGCAGCAAACACATGCATATTATATTCATCAAAATCATCATGTGTAATAGTACAACGCAACCCATCAATATAACCCTTAATAAGTGCAAACTTCTCCGATATAGTGTAGTCGAGAGAATCCAAAAGGATAATAGGACTTTCATGTGCGGGTGCAATAGCAACAATTTCATGTTTAACATAAGGGACTATAGCAATTTCATCTCCACGAGCATAATTTATATTGGCATCTTGACCACAAGCATAGCAAGCATCATCAAAAAGGGATATTTCAAGAGAATCAACGGGATCATAACAATCATCATAGCAATCATCCTTCGGTAAGCACGAAGGGAAATTAAACAATGTATGAGTTAAGGAGTTACTCTCATTAGAAGGTGGGCACGGGTAGCTAATCCGCTCCTCCTCCTTTTGTTCTTCGCTCCCCTCATCATATTTTTCATCCAATGAGATCACAGTGTCATCAATTTCTTCTTCCATAGACTCCTGCAAAATATTAGTCTCTTCTTGGACAACAGAGACTTTCTCAATAAACGCATCAATATCGGCATTGAATTCATAATTCTCATAGCAATATTTAAGGATAGCTAAATTTTCAGGTCTATAAACTGAATCATCAAAAAATTCACACTCTTTAAACAAAGATTCAATTTCATAAGCACCCATAAAAGCAACAAATTCTTCTATTTGTTCCACATCATAGTAATCATATATACCATTAGCATAAGAAGCCAAGGTTTTATCATTATTAAATTTGCATGAAAAGGGAAGGTGTGGAGCCTTCATCCTAGAGCAACAAGTATAGTCATATCTCAAGCAAAGTTGCCGAGCATACCAATGCAACATATGAATTTGATCCCATAATAGTTTCCCTGTTTGTGTCAAGAGATAATCCCTAAAGTATTCATGTTGATCCAACGTGTCTCCCGTTATATAATTGAATGGGGTTTTCTCAGGATTATCAAAGTAGTACATGATATCTTTCACATAATGAGCATCGAGGGTTTTAGGAGGTTCCCCATCTCCATGAGTAGCAAGTAAACCTATTTTTTTTGGTATTTCGTGTTCCATATCCATAACTAAAGATAGAGAACAACTTAGAACAACAAATAAAAATTACTTAGTGATAAAGCAAACAAGCACACACGAGAATATTCACCCCACGCTATGACTCCCCGGCAACGGCGCCAGAAAAAGGTCTTGATAACCCACAAGTATAGGGGATCAATTGGAGCCTCTATCGATAAGTAAGAGTGTCAAACCCAACGAGAAGCTAAAGGTAGAACAAATATTCCCTCAAGTTCTATCGACCACCGATACAACTCTACGCACGCTTAACGTTCGCTTTACCTAGAACAAGTATGAAACTAGAAGTACTTTGTAGGTGTTTTTGGATAGGTTTGCAAGATAATAAAGAGAGCATAAATAAAAAGTAGGGGCTGTTTAGATAAAGACACAATAAAGTAAATACAGCAAGTGTGGAAAAATGGTGGTAGGAGTTGCGAAGTTGTCCCTAAGCAATTGACTACTTTACAGACCGATAACAAGTTTTATGTGGGAGAGGCCACTGCTAGCATGTTATCCCTGACTTGGAATTCTATGCACTTATGATTGGAACTATTAGCAAGCATCCGCAACTACTAATGTTCATTAAGGTAAAACCCAACCATAGCATTAAGATATATTGGTCCCCCTTCAACCCCGTATGCATCAATTTCTATGCTAGGTTGAAGCTTCTGTCACTCTTTCCCTCCAATACATAGTCCTATCAACATACAACTAACCCTATGGTGTAATCCACGCGCGCGCTCATATGATGAGCACCAAAGGACAGCAACATAACCATAAGAAAATCAAATCAATCATAGCAATTCATCAACCACCGATAGGACAACGAAAATCTACTCAAACATCATAGGATGGCAACACATCACTTGATAATAATATGAAGCATAAAGCACCATGTTCAAGTAGAGGGTACAGCGGGTTGTGGGAGAGTGGACCTCTGTAGATAGAGGGGGTAAGGTGATGGAGATGTTGGTGAAGATGGCGGAGGTGTTGGTGAAGATCGCGGTGATGATGATGGTGGCCATGGCAGCGTTCCGGCGCCACCGGAAGAGAAGGGGAGAGGGGGCCCCTTCTTCTTCTTCTTCCTTGACCTCCTCCCTAGATGGGAGAAGGGTTTTCCCTCTGGTCCATGGTCTCCATGGCATGAGAGGGGCGAGAGCCCCTCCGAGATTGGATCTGTCTCTCTGTCTCTCTCTGTTTCTGCGTTCCCCCTCGGCTGCCCTTTCATCGTTTCGTATATATATGGAGATCCGTAACTCCGATTGGACTGAAATCTTCACCGAGATTTTTTCCTGAAAATTAGCTTTCTTGCGGCAAAAGAATAGCATCAACTGCCTTATGAGGGGCCCACGAGGGTCAGGGGCGCGCCCCCTGCCTCGTGCCCCCCTCGGGAACTGTCTCACGTGGATTTTTCTTCCCATATTTTCCAAATATTCCAAAAGTAGTCTCTGTCCGTTTTTATCCCGTTTGGACTCCGTTTGATATGGATTTTCTGTGAAACAAAAAACATGCAACAAACGGGAACTGGCACTGGGCACTGGATCAATATGTTAGTCCCCAAAAATAGTATAAAAAGTTTCCAAAAGTATATGAAAGTTGTAGAATATTGGCTTGGAACAATCAAAAATTATAGATACGATGGAGACGTATCACCTACTCTTCACCAACCAAAGCCATATGCCCCCACCACCTTACAAACAATCCCCATCACTTGGCCTTTTGTGGTCTGGGGACTCGATATGGTCGGACCCCTTAAAGGAGGAAGCCATAAGAGAACGTATTTGCTGGTCATGGTGGATAAATTCACTAAGTGAATAGAGGCCAAACCAGTCAAAACGGCCGAAGCGGGGCCAGTGATAGATTTCATATTCGGCGTGGTACACCGTTATGGTGTCCCGCACAGCATAATCACCGACAATGGCTCTAATTTCACAGCCGATGAAGTAAAAACCTGGTGTGCTAATCTAGGCATTAAGCTCGATTACGTCTCGGTCTATCACCCACAGACAAACGGTCAAGTCGAACGGGCTAATGGTCTTATTATGAGAGGCATCAAACCTAGACTAGTGCGGTCTCTGAACGAATCAGACAAGCACTGGGTGGAGGAACTTGACTCCGTACTCTGGGAGCTGTGGACCACGCCCAACCGCACTACTGGATATACATCTTTCTTCATGGTGTACGGTGCAGAAGCAGTGTTACCCTGCGATATTATTCATGACTCACCTCGAGTGCGCATGTACAAAGAGAGAGCAGCCGAGCTTGATCGGCAGGACAGCCTAGATGCCTTAGAGGAGAAGTGCGTTGTCGCAAAAGCCCGTTCCACATTTTATCAACAGCATGCTCGCAGGTATGAAAGCAAAGAAGTGCGGGCCTAGACTTATAACGTTGGTGAACTCGTTCTACGCCTGCCGGAGAAGAAAAAGGACAAACTCAAGCCCAAGTGGGAGGGTCCCTTCATCATTGACGAAGTTCTCATCGGAGGAACGTACCGCCTGCGTGATGCGTCAGACAATCACCTAGAGCCGAACCCCTGGAATGCGGCCAGACTACGATGATTTTACGCCTAGCACCGAACTTTGTGTTCGTCTCCTCCCTCCTGTTATTAATTTTATTTTTTCTCTCTTTTCGTTTTTTATCTTTTTTCGTTTTGCTCTTTAGCCTTACGGTTTTAGTACGGCTAGACCGTCCTTACCTGATGCGTACATCTTTACATATGTACGTTCTTTATAACTAGGGGCTTCTCGTATAGGAGCTTGCTATTATCCTTTGAGCATCAAGCTCACCACATCTGCGTTTTCCATATGTACCTTTTCTTCGCCATTATATGCATCGATATGACTTAAGTTTTGGCCAAGCTGGGTTGCCTGGCTCTTGTGCTTATGCTCTACGCTCCCGTTTGTTCGGCTAGGGCATAAAGGGAGCACCTCTGCGATTGTTACTACCGGGTCATCCGGATGTGTACCTCAGACTAGGTGAAGCCGAAAGCTAGTGTTCTTAAGGGAATATTTGGTCGGCAAATTAAAGATGTTCCCGCATTCATTCCATTATGAAACCCCAGAAGTTACTTACTCTGTGATTTTTTCAATCACAGTCCGGACATGCACATTAAATGCATGCACACCCAGGGAAAGGAACCCTTAACGGAACTATTCTCTCTGGAAGATGTTTCTTACATAATGTAATATAACATAACTAGCCAGATACACATTATCTATTCTGTAGGAGATATGCCCTAGAGGCAAGAATAAATGCTATTACTTATCTCCAACTTCATAATTATGTTTATGTTCCATGCTATAACTGTTATGGTTCTCGAGTCTGCAATAACACGAGGCTTGAAGGAAGACTCATATGCACGTTTGGAATAATAAACAATAAGAAGTATTCCTAGTCTGGCCTCTAAGACTAGATCAAGTGTTGCATGATGATTCTGTTTTCCTGGTCATGGGCATGTCTATGCCAACAACTTTGAGGGCACAATGTTAAGAGAACATTTGTGTTGAATCGACCCGGATTGATGTTATGCTATGAGATTCGTTCGTCACAAGTTAATGGTACATAACACAGAGATGGTTAACGTTTGCATAATTCCTTAGACCCTGAGGGTATTGAGTTTCTTCATACTTGCTTCATGAACTTTGGGGTTTGTTAAACGTCATCCGCAAATAGGTGGCTATTACGGCAGCTTACGGGTTCATGCAAAAGTGTGTCAAGTAACTTGATAGCTCAAGATTGGGATTTTCTCCTCCGACGATGGAGAGATATTCTCGTGCCCTCTCGGTGTTACGGTATCCATCATCGTCTGGCCAGACACAATGTGATTTGATCACAGGGATGCCGCAACACGGAAATGAGAAAAGAGAACAAAACCGGTAACGAGGTAACTAGCATAGTGGACAAGTCGTTGATCCACGGGCATGCAAGTAAATCTCACCTCAGGTATTTGTAACATATCACGAAGCAACAGTAATAGCACATGGCAACTGGAGGGTCACTCGAATATTCATTCGTGTGGGTATAGGGGTCAATATGGGTGTCCACGGCTTCGATGTTGATCATTGATCGGAAGGGGTTCCAGGTCATGTATATACTTCACCGAACCTATAGGGTCACACGCTTAAGGGTCATCTATCTGCTGAATACTAGACAGGGAGTCTGAGAGAAAGTCACCGGAAAAGTTTCAGAGACAACGAAAGAGTTCTGGAGAGAGAACACCGAAAGAGTTTCGGTAAAACCGAAAAGTTGTTTTGGAATCTATTATTAGGTCAAAATGGTTTCGGTACTTGCCTGGAAATTCTTAGAGGGCCCCAGAATTGGTCTAGGAACTTTTGGGAATTTTCGGAGAGAAAAACCGAAAATGTTCCAGAGCTGCTATAACCGCCGTTGTTGCTTTTCGCTGATAAAAATCACCACACCGGAAATGTTTCGGATCATGCCCAGAAGAATTTTAGAGGGTGCCAGAAATGTTCTGGGACCTTCCGGAATTTTTCAAAAAAAATTGTTTCATGGAAAACATCTTGTCTCAGCACGAGGGGACAAGATCCCACGAATCGGGGGTTACATGTTTGGTGGCTTTTTGTCTAGGGAGCACCCATGTTTCTAGGAGACATGTTGGTGGCTTGTTGGAGGGCCCCCCATGGGAGGGGACAAGGTTGTGGCTGGCCAAGGGGGTGCCTCCATGGTGTCCCCTTGGTGCCCCACTTGAGTTACCATTTCACCCTTCATGTGGGACATGTAGCATGGGTGTTTTGGTATTTCCTCCACCACCCCACCCCTTGCCTGGGCCTATAAAAGGAGGAGAAGGGGCTGCCATTCTCCTCATCCCTTCTCACATACAAGTGCCATGCAATGATCTGGCTTCTCTCTCCCTTCCCGCGAAATAGTTTCGTAGAGCCGAAAGGCTGTCTGGGTTCCGACAGGAACTAGTTCCGACAGAAAGCCCTGCCGGATAGATGACACCGTATGTGTGCAAATCTGTAGAGAGATCGTAGTTTCGGTCTTAGTACGTGAGTGCCTCCCGAAGGGCTGTCCGTGCGACCGTCCGTGTTTCGATGGTCCTCCCGAAGGGCTGTCCGAGTGACCCTTCGAGCTTCAAAGGTCCTCCCGAAGGGCTGTCCGCAACACCGTCCGGGGGCTATTCGACCGCCTCCCGTAGGGCTGTCTGAGGAGCAGATGAGGTATACATCCTTGCGGTTGGGAGGTTGTAAATCCTAGCTGCGGGGATCTGCACCGCCGATCGTCATCGACTCTACTTCCCGCTGCGCTACGAGTCGGTAACGAAAAAGATCAAACCATGTATGCAGTCTCCATAGTGGTCCTAGGCTGGTGTGTAGGTCGGAAATTTTTTGTTTTCTACTGCGTTACCCTATAGTGGCATCAAGAGACGTGCTATGCGTAGATGCAGGTTTCGATCTAGAATACATGGATATCTATGGGTATTGTATAATATAATTGGGTAGTAGATGAGATCTATTGCGGAAAATTATTTATGCGGGTGACAGATGATATCTGTTACCCGACATTCTTGTTGCTTCCCTAGAATTTGCGTTTGCTCAATCTCGAGACAGCATGGTGGAATTTGACAAAGTTCTTGCAATCCGTGATCCTGATTGATCATGGAAGTGCTATCAGTTCTTTGGGTTCTGCCGTAGTCAAAAGAAAGATGAAATTCGCAGATGAAAGGACATTGCAGATATGATCTGCACGGGGGTCACGCATATGACGAAGTTTAGTATGGGGCTCGAGATTTAATTATCTCGTGTTTCATACACCCCGAGATGTTAATCTAGCAACTTGAATAATCACACTTGATGATAAAACGTTGGTAGCTGCGGTTTAAGTCAAAACCTTAGAAGCCACGTAAAATAAATTTTTGCATAAACCGGTTAGAGGCGTCTAACTTGGTTTTGCAGGATGTGCATGTGATGTGGTATAGCAATGCTCATATTCAATTTGATTATGTATGAGATGACTATATGATGTAATTAACATGACCTGCGTGTCATGATTCGACATGATGGTTGGAGCCATATGATTGTCACTTTAATGACCTGGGTGTCAACCTTAAGTAATGCACTTATTTTATTAGCTATAGAGATAGCAATATTATCTGGTTCATCGACAAGGTGGTGGCAATCTTCATGAAGGTGAACAGTGACGCGAATGCCGAAGACGAAGAAATGAAAGACTTCTCCGTCAGAAAGGGCTATACCATATCATGCTATTATGAATTGCCTGAGATGTTTATCCCTTATGATGCACCCTTCTTGATTACGCGGTAGTCGCTTTTTATTAGGGTGATCTCTCACTAAAATATCAAGTAGTTAGTGTTCTCCCAAGTGTAGCACCGTCATGGCACCTATCTTTTCGGGGTGCGCCATGGATGCATGGGTATGAACGATTAGAGAAGTGTGAGGCGGGTGAGGTCAGACTTCGCAGCAAGATCACTTGGTTGTCTTGACGTTCATGGCAGGATCGTCCTGAGCTCGGAACACACACATCGAAAGATGAGCAAGAGTCACATAGAGATGTGATCGGCAAGTTGGCCTACCCATTAAAATTCCCCTTATGAGATGATGATTCTATGGCGATGAATTGAAGGCTGGATCTTGTATCACTCAAAATTAATTATGAGAGATATTGATTTGAGTGGGAGCGCACTATTGAATTAACATGTTTAATTCTCAGTGCAATTAATTATGAACATTGTCTAAGTGTTTCTTGCAAAGTAGTTGTAGAATAATGGCTCGCGTTTCCACCTTCCCTGTTAAAATTGAATAGCTGTTAAATATCTGGTTAAAACTTTATGATTGGTAACGTAATGTGAGGATTGTCCTCAAAAGTTCCGAGAAGGACTTTGTCCTATCGCATGCTTTCCGTATCCTCCCGCTAATACTATGGATCATGTGACTCTCATCCTTCGATCCAAAAGCTAGAATTATGTTACGGTCAAGTGGAATATGTTTGCTTCCATGAAACCCAAACTTCGAAGTTGGGATAGTTATATGATATTCATGGAACTGAAAATTATTTTCAGATACAAACAAAGCAATGTTTGTTTGCAAGTATTAGTAAAAGTGTTTACTATGCATTTGACTGTTGGGAAAGGGATCTAAAAGAACGCCTGTCATATAATGAAAGGTGAATAAAACAACAACTTAAAGAGAAAGGAAGTGTCCAAAGGGTGTTAGTATGACTTACACGCCTAGTAAGTTTGGGGCTAACGCCACTCTTAAGTTGGGTGCTTATTTTGCGAGTAGGATAAATACTAAAAGTTAAATTCTTAGAAGTATAAAGGCAGAAAGAAAGATGACTGGAATATCCAGCTCATGTATGAATGTCATACAAGTTTTTGATGTATTGTAGGCTAGTCAAAGATATAGTTCTTGGGAATTATGGTTAAACATGTTAATCACTAATTCTTGGGTATTGTGAGTTAATCACAAAGATACCCGCTCGATTGCATTCTGTTGCGAATCAATGTAAGAGCTACTATGGCCTAAAAAGACTAGCCAGAAATGAGGTTAAGGTATACACAGGGAACATAGTAAATGTTACTATACCTTCCATCGGTGTATTGCCATCTGTATTTATTTTCATAATTCATTTAGAGTTTTACAAACTCTAGCCCATTGCATAAGGTATCTTGCAAGAAGGTTGTTCATAAGATAACTTTTTATGTTCAATGTTATGAATAACACAAGGGCCATACTTTCATTATGAATGAGATGTATGTTATGAATATTGATAATAATATAATACCTCTGGGTTTACTTTCATAATTCATTTTAGAGTTTCATACACTCTAGCCCATTGCACAATGTTTGTTGCAAAAGAGTTGTTCATAAAACCAGCAATTGTTGTTAAGTATTATGAATAACATGAAGGGTCATGCTTCCATCCAAGATGGGATGTATGTTATGAATATTGATGGTAATATGATACATCCATAACGCTGACGCTAAATGTCACGAGACTATGAGAATACCACACATGTGTGGCACTGCATTTGGTCACATTAGAGAAACCCACATGGAAAAATTCCATTATGATGGATTTTGAAGTCGTTTGATTTTGAATCATCTGACACTTGCAACTTTCCTCCAAAAAGTGAAGTGACTGAGATACCGTTCACAGGCCATAAGGAACGAGCAACAAACTTATTGGTGATCATACATTTTGATGTGTGTAGTTCAATAAATGTCGTTGCAAGTGGTGGATTTATGTATCTTCAAAAATGAATCAAGTAGATATATGGATATTTACTTTATGAGACGTAAGTCTGGATCTTTTGAAATCATTCGAAAGGTTTTCAAAAATGAAGTAGAAGTTATTGTAACAAGAAAATTATGTTTCTGCAATTTGATTGCATAAAGGAATATTTGAGTTACATGTTTAGCAAATGTCTGATGAGTTGTCAAAGGGGTTCCATAACTTGCACCTCCTGGAATAACACTACAAGTGGAAAGTCCGTGGAGATTTAATCTAACCATTTATGACATGGTAAGGTCAAAGATGACATAAATATATGTGCCATTATCCCTTTTAAAGTGATGCTTTAGAGACTGCGGCTTTTACACTGAAAAGAGCTACATCTGGTCTGTTGAAGCCATGGTATGGTACGCCCAACCATGTTATATCTTTTCTTAACATTTGGAATATGGGGCTTGTGTAAAACATTACAAACCTAGTCCAAATTAGACAAGTGCTACTTTGTAGGTTATACCAAAATGTTGGTTATTCCTCCCTCACTATACCGAGGCAAATAGTTTTTCCACGAAAAGGTGTGCTTTTAAAGAGAATGTTTCTTTCAAAAAGGTGAGTGGGAGAATAGTGCAACTCGATGAGATAAACAGTATCTTCGTCATCAGATCAAAGGAAAGAGACCTTGGAAGTAATTCCAGAGTTTCCTACTGCGACTGATACGGAAGTCCCTACAATAAAATGTATGAACTTCAGTCGAACTTGCAGCTGAACCACGTAGGCAAGGCTCGTGCAAACCTCTCAGGTGCGCAAACGAGATATTGTTGTTATACAACATTATACCTACGATACACAAGGAAGCATTGATGGGCCCTGATTCCGGAATTGGCTAAATGCCAATACAACCCGAGTTAGTTTCCATATAAGTGATTCAAGATTAAAACCTTGATACACCTTTCGGAAGACTTAGAGTCTAACGAATATTTATGGAACTTAAAACTGATATGGATAAAAATGTTTTATCCATAAAGCTCGACTTATAGAAATAACAAGTTCAAGAGTTGACTACAATGATGTTGTTTTCATCGTAGCGATGCTTAAAGTCGGTTCGGGTTGAACTAGCAATTAATACATATTTCAATCATGAGATATGAAACATGGATGACAATAGGATTTCCATCTGATGGAAATGAAACCAAGGACTTGCATGTGTTACAGTCCAAGGCATTTTGTCTATCCAGGGGATGCTAGTAAGGGTGCAAACTTCAGAGTTCCAGCGATGGATAGAAGAGAGCAAAATGGAGTTTGAATCTTCGGCTTTGATGAAATGGTCAAAGGGTTCTGACTTCATCAATGGGTAACGAAGATGCTTGTAATTCAAGAAAGTAAGTGGGAGCGTAATAATATTTCTAAAAACCTTGTGTGCTTGACACATTGTTAATTGGAAATAAATTTCTTAACACGAATTAGAACTTCATTTGAAAATATTTTTTTGATGAAGTGCTTAGGCTAAATAGCCTCAATATTAGGCATAATGATCTATGGCAATAGATTTACCTAATAGGGCTAAGCAATGAATACATATTGACAAGGTGCTAAAACCTTTTAGCATTTAAAACCGCCAAGGATTGATTATTGCCGGAGTCAAATGGAAGAGTTTTTTGCAAGACTCGGTGTCCCAAAACACTGATGAGCGAAATACATGATGCAGATTACACACACTTTTGTGTTTGGATTAATCATGTACTCCATGGTATGTAAAACAACCAGATATGTCCGATACTCCCAAGGTGTTGCGAGTATGGATACTAAAGTGATCAAAGTACTGATCGTGGGACAACAGTGAAAGATGTCATTGAGTACTAGAGTAAGTACTGATGATATGTTTTCTCACAAATGGAGATCATGAAGAGTTCGTTGTAAAATGTTACATCGATACAGTCTTCATCTTTTCTCCATGCGATTTTCGATTTAAGTTAAGGGTTTTGTGTAATACACAATATGGTGGCACGGTAGTTGGAAATTGTTCCCAACAGGATACTGTGACGAATTCTATAACAAATGACTAAGTATGTTGACGCTTTAGAAGCGATAAACAAGATGTTGAATCATATAGTTCATTCATGAACTTAGTATGGTTCCAAGATGGCTTTTGTCAATGGGACACTACTGCAGGTAGTTTCTCCATAACTCAGTCTGAGGAATCCAGGTTCGACCTGTGATTCACATACATAAAAGCCAAGTCCGCACAAAATATGAATTTTGTGAAAGCGTGAAAACGCGAGGATATGCAGAGATAGACGCGGAACTGAAGTTGTCAGATCCGATGGAAATCAGGCTATACCACATGCGAAGCAATTTTTACACCGCTATGCCATAGGTGCAAAGTGTATTAGCATTAACTAGATTATTGACTCTATTGCAAGTGGCAGTCTGTAGGAGATATGCCCCAGAGGCAATAATAAATGCTATTACTTATCTCCATGTTCATAATTATGTTTATGTTCCATGCTATAACTGCTATGGTTCTTGAGTCTGCAATAACACGAGGTTTGGAGGAAGACTCATATGCACGTGTGGAATAATAAATGGTAAGAAGTATTCCTAGTCTGGCCTCTAAGACTAGCTCAAGTGTTGCATGATGATTCGGTTTTCCTGGTCATGGGCATGTCTATGCCAGCAACTTTGAGGGCACAATGTTAAGAGAACATTTGTGTTGAATCGACCCGGATTGATGTTATGCTATGAGATTCGTTCGTCACAAGTTAATGGTACATAACACAGAGATGGTTAACGTTCGCATAATTCCTTAAACCATGAGAGTATCAAGTTTCTTCATACTTGCTTCATGAAATTTGGGGTTTGTTAAACGTCATCCGTAAATAGGTGGCTATTACGGCGGCTTACGGGTTCATGGAAAAGTGTGTCAAGTAACTTGATAGCTCAAGATTGGGATTTGCTCCTCCGACGATGGAGAGATATTCTTGGGCCCTCTCATGTTACGGTATCCATCATCGTCTGGCCAGACACAGTGTGATTTGATCACAGGGATGCCGCAACACGGAAACGAGAAAAGAGAACAAAACTGGTAACAAGGTAACTAGCATATTGGACAAGTCGTTGATCCACGGGGATGCAAGTAAATCTCACCTCGGGTATTTGTAACATATCATGAAGCAACAGGAATAGCACACGGCAACTGGAGGTTCACTCAAATATTCATTCGTGTGGGTATAGGGGTCAATATGGGTGTCCACGGCTCCGATATTGATCATTGATCGGAAGGGGTTCCAGGTCATGTCTATACTTCACCGAACCTATAGGGTCACACGCTTAAGGGTCATTTATATGCTGAATACTAGACAGGGAGCCTGAGAGAAAGTCACCGGAAAAGTTTCGGAGACAACAGAAGAGTTCCGGAAAGAGAACACCGAAAGGGTTTCAGTAAAACCGAAAAGTTGTTTCGGAATATATTATTAGGTCAAAATGGTTTCAGCACTCGCCTGGAAATTCTTAGAGGGCCCCAGAATTGGTCTGGGAACTTTTGGGAATTTTCGGAGAGAAAAACCGAAAATGTTCCGGAGCTGCTATAACCGCTGTTGTTGCTTTTCTCTGATAAAAATCACCACACCGGAAATGTTTCGGATCATGCCCAGAAGAATTTTAGAGGGTGCCGGAATTGTTCTGGGACCTTCCGGAATTTTTCAAAAAAATGTTTCGCGGAAAACATCTTGTCTCAGCACGAGGGGACAAGATCCCACGAATCGGGGGTTACATGTTTGGTGGCTTTTTGTCTAGGGAGCACCCATGTTTCCAGGTGACATGTTGGTGGCTTGTTGTGGGCCCCCCCACGGGAGGGGACAAGGTTGTGGCTGGACAAGGGGGTGCCTCCATGGTGTCCCCTTGGTGCCCCACTTGAGTTACCATTTCACCCTTCATGTGGGACATGTAGCATGGGTGTTTTGGTATTTCCTCCACCACCCCAACCCTTGCCTTGGCCTATAAAAGGAGGAGAAGGGGCTGCCATTCTCCTCATCCCTTCTCACATACAAGTGCCATGCAATGATCTGGCTTCTCTCTCCCTCCCCGCGAAATAGTTTCATAGAGCCGAAAGGCTGTCTGGATTCTGACAGGAACTAGTTCCGACAGAAAGCCCTGCCGGATAGATGACACCGTATGTGTGCAAATCTGTAGAGAGATCGTAGTTTCGGTCTTAGTACGTGAGTGCCTCCCGAAGGGCTGTCCGTGCGACCGTCCGTGTTTCGATGGTCCTCCCGAAGGGCTGTCCGAGTGACCGTTCGAGCTTCGAAGGTCCTCCCGAAGGGCTGTCCACAACACCGTCCGGGGGGCTATTCGACCGCCTCCCGTAGGGCTGTCTAAGGAGCAGATGAGGTATACATCCTTGCGGTTGGGAGGTTGTAAATCCTAGCTACGGGGATCTGCATCGCCGATCGTCATCGACTCTACTTCCCGCTGCGCTATGAGTCGGTAACGAAAAAGATCAAACCATGTATGCAGTCTCCATAGTGGTCCTAGGCTGGTGCGTAGGTCAGATTTTTTTTCTACTGCGTTACCCTATAGTGGCATCAAGAGACGTGCTATGCGTAGATGCAGGTTTCGATCTAGAATACATGGATATCTATGGGCATTGCATAATATAATTGGGTAGTAGATGAGATCTATTGCGGAAAATTATTTATGCGGGTGACAGATGAAATCTGTTACCTGGCATTCTTGTTGCTTCCCTAGAATTTGCGTTTGCTCAATCTCGAGACAACATGGTAGAATTTGACAAAGTTCTGGCAATCCGTGATCCTGATTGATCATGGAAGTGCTATCAGTTCTTTGGGTTCTGCCGTAGTCAAAAGAAAGATGAAATTCGCAGATGAAAGGGCATTGCAGATATGATCTGCACGGGGGTCATGCGTATGACGAAGTTTTGTATGGGGCTCGAGATTTAATTATCTCATGTTTCATACACCCCGAGATGTTAATCTAGCAACTTGAATAATCATACTTGATGATAAAACGTTGGTAGCCTTGGTTTAAGTCAATACCTTAGAAGCCACGTAAAATAAATTTTTGCATAAACCGATTAGAGGCGTCTAACTTGGTTTTGCAGGATGTGCATGTGATGTGGTATAGCAATGCTCATATTCAATTTGATTATGTATGAGATGACTATATGATGTAATTAACATGACCTACATGTCATGATTCGGCATGATGGTTGGAGCCATATGATTGTCACTTTAATGACCTACGTGTCAACCTTAAGTAATGCACTTATTTTATTAGCTATAGAGATAGCAATATTATCTGGTGCATCAACAAGGTGGTGGCAATCTTCATGAAGGTGAACACCGACGCGAATGCCGAAGACGAAGAAATGAAAGAGTTCTCTGTCAGAAAGGGCTATACCATATCATGCTATTATGAATTGCCTAAGATGTTTATCCCTTGTGATGCACCCTTCTTGATTGCGCGGTAGTCGCTTTTTATTAGGGTGATCTCTCACTAAAATATCAAGTAGTTAGTGTTCTCCCAAGTGTAGCACCGTCACGGCACCTATCTTTTCGGGGTGCGCCATGGATGCATGGGTACGAACGATTAGAGAAGTGTGAGGCGGGTGAGGTCAGACCTCGCAGCAAGATCACTTGGTTGTCTTGACGTTCATGGCAGGATCGTCCTGAGCTCGGAACACACACATCGAAAGATGAGCAAGAGTCACATAGAGATGTGATCGGCAAGTTGGCCTACCCATTAAAATTCCCGTTATGAGATGATGATTCTATGGCAATGAATTAAAGTCTCGATCTTGTATCACTCAAAATTAATTATGAGAGATATTGATTTTAGTGGGAGCGCACTGTTGAATTAACATGTTCAATTGAAGTCTGGATCCATCTTGGTATATCATGTTTTTACCATGGCCCAGGCTTCTCGCGCACCCTCTCGGCAGGCCGATATCTTCCACAGTCGGATACGCCGCCGCGCTCCTTGAACAGCTCTACAAGCTTCTCCATACTCCCTGGAGGGGAGTCGGATGGCCATAAGGCCTTGGCTACACTCCGCATTGCCTGTCGAGCTTTCTCGTGCAACTGCGACAACCCTTGCAGAAGATCTCTTGATGATCCGGACACCTCCTCTTCGGGGCGGCCCATCAACACACCTGCAATCACAGCTATATCAGCTACTGTTACTTCCAAACTGTTATAAGATAAATGCTGTCGCATATTGAATATGCCGCCTCGCAGTTTTTTGTTCTCCTTCACGGAGTCAGCTAGCTGAGCTCGCACATCTTTCAGTTCTTCGCCCTGTTTGGTGTTCAAATCCTAGAGCTTCTTTTTCTCCTAAACGACTTTTGTTAACACATGCTCACCCGCTGCTAGCAGTTTTTTTGGCTCCGTTTTCTTCGCTTCAAGCGGCATCCAGCTGCTCTCGCAGTTGGTATAACAATCCAATACAAAGATAAGCAATCAGATTAACATTATTAGTGTACAATTAGGATTTCTCGATGGAGGGAAACATTACTAGGGAATGCCTTCTTGGATTTCTCAAGTTTGGCATTGGCAGCAGACAGCTGGCTCTGACACTTTTCTAGTTCCTGAGTTAACAGGGTGTTCTTCTCCGTAAGCATCTGGTTGTACATTGATCCTTAAATTAGTTGTTTCAACTACTTTAAGTCTCGGGGGCTACTGGCATATGGTTATCATAGTCAGACAAAACAAACTTACCTGGACATCTTTTAAATGTTGTTTTGTGGCTCTGTTAAGCCCATCTCGAGCAGCTCGGATATATGCATCAGCCGAGCTGAAGGCGTTAAATGCCTCCTCTGAAAAGCCAAGGTCTTGTAAAATGGCTCTGCAACACCGACGATTCATGGCGCTCTCCACTTCCGAATTGGTGACGGATACGTCATCCGAATCCTCGGCTGGAGGACAGTCCGGCGTCACCCCCGCATCAGCCCCCGTCTTCACGGTAGGATCTGGATCCTGGCTGCGGGAAGTATGGCCGGCTGGACCCCCAAAAATATTCCGACACACCTTTTTCCTGATACAGGGTAAACGGAAATATCACAGTTGGATGTGACTGCCAAGGTGCATACTTACAAATCCATACCTCTTTGATGAAGGCTCGGCCGTATCTTCGTTTGCCTTCCTCTTAGAAGGCTTGCCTGGTATGGGGGACACTCTCTTCGGAGATGCTCCCGGGGCAGCATGGCACACCGAACGCTTCCTCTTCTAAAGCACATGACAGTGCGGTGGGTAAAGGGGGATGAGAAAACTCTTTTGGATAAGGTGTCTTCGGATTGCTTACACGTGAAGCAGGAAGGAGGTCGGGGTAATCAGCGATAATGGTTACATATGTACCATCGTAGCTCATTTGATAGAATATTCCATCCTCAAGTTCCACAAATATGTCCGGATCTTCCTCATATCCGGGGTCAAGATCCCGGTTGCGATTCTCCGGCTGAGGGGCAGGGTCATGGATCCCCTCGACAGCCTTTCGCCATTCCTGTTATGAGCAGATAAGATGCTGCCTGCCTAGAATGATTCAGGGACAAAAGTAAAATAGTGAAGCTGAACCTTACCCAGCTAGGAGGATTATACATGGAAAATCCATCTCGATATTGGAGACGGGAAAACTCATCCTTCTCCCCTTTATACAGCTCGGCTAGTATTTTAGCCAGGGCGGCGGGGGTCTTCGGGCCCTTCCGACCATAGCATGAGACGTCATCTTCCCCGTTATAATGCCACATGGGAAGCCCTCTATATTGGAGTGGTTGGACCCCCCCTGCGTTATAGAGATCGCCATTACCTCGACTTGACAATCCGGACTGGGCAAGCGCCTTAATCTTGCCCAGCAGCAGGCTGACCTCCGCACTATCCTCTTCCTCGAGGCTCCGAGGACGCCAATTATGGCGAGTGGAGCATTTGAAAACTCGGGGAGGCCCATGCGGACAGGGTCAGGTAGAGCGACGTTGTCGATGTAGAACCATTTGGAAGGCCACTATTTGGGAGCTTTCTTCGGCGTGCCGGACAGGTATCCGGTCCCGGTGATGTGCCACACTTCGGCTCCTCCCACTTCAAAAATTGACCCACCTTGATTGCGAGGGACGAGGCAAAACAGTCTACTCCAGAAATCAAAATGGGCCTCGCAACCCAAGAATAGTTCGCATAAGCGACATAACCCGCAATATGCAGGACAGAGGCCGGGGTAAAATTATGCCGCTGGAGGCAATAGTACTCCAGAAGCCCTCGGAGGAATGGGTGAATTGAAAATCCCATGCCCCTCAGCAAATAGGGGACGAAGCACACTCGTTCTCCCACAGACGGATTGGGGAAATCCTCCGCCTGGGTTTCGCTGTTGAAGGAGGCCAATCCTGCTCGAACAGGGACCAGGTCTGCATGGGGAGAAATCCCTGCATTTGCAGCTTCACCAATTGGCTGTGGGACACGGAGCACCTCTCACACTCGCCTCTCTCTAGGTTGGAATGGGAAGAGGAGTTGGGAATGTTGGCCATGTTGGAATAGTTTTGCCTGGCAGTATCTAAGGATTTTTCTCCGTGTGGTGCCGAAAGGATCTGATATCCAATCTCTTTAAATAGACACTCTTTCTTGCAGGGCTAGGGTGTTGTTTGCAAAAAAATGCCCTGACCATCCACATTCGCCCGACACGTGGAGGACGAGGTCATAAATGCACAGAAGATGAGGGGTGCGACATTGAATTGAAAGCCGAACACATTACTTGGAAAATGCCGGAGGAGGAACCCGCCTTGCAATGCCGAAGATAGTCTGTGCACCGGACACCTCGTCATTGAAGCCTGGTTTGGGGGCTACTGAGGGAGTCCTGAACTAAGGGGTCTTCGGGCGTCCGGCCTGTTAGCCATGGGCCGGACTGATGGGCTGTGAAGATACGAAGACCGAAGACTGCACCCGTGTCTGGATGGGACTCTCCTTGGCGTGGAAGGCAAGCTTGGCGACCGGATATGTAGATTCCCTTCTTTGTAACCGACCTTGTGTAACCCTAGATCCTCCCGGTGTCTATATAAACCGGAGGACATAGTCTGGATAGGAGAGACATATGGTCATAGCCATACAAGCTAGACCTCTAGGGTTTAGCCATTACGATCTTGAGGTAGATCAACTCTTGTAATACTCATACTCATCAATATCAATCAAGCGGGACGTAGGGTATTACCTCCATAGGGAGGGCCCGAACCTGGGTAAACATCGTGTTCCTTGTCTCCTATTACCATCGACCTTAGACGCACAGTTCGGGACCCCCTACCCGAGATCCGCCGGTTTTGACACCGACACCCCTCTCGTTGCTATGCATCTCCTAAATAGATCTTGTGTGATCGTAGGAAATTTGTTGAAATACTGCGTTCCCCAACAATTAGTTTCCATGTCTCTCATTGAGATATGGGCTTCTTCAGGATGTCCAAACAAATTTTTGTAAAAGCTAGTAATATATTTCATCAGTTCCTCCTCTCCTTCTATTACTCATTCCTCTTGCTCTAGGGATATTATTCTATTTTTTCTCCTTCTCCCATTAACCTTGGCCTGATAATATCTTGTATTTCCATCCCCTTCTGTGATTTCCTTATCCTTATATCTTTGTATTATTTTAATCTCCTCCTGCATCATCACCCTTTTCAGTTGTTCTCTTAGCTCTTTTTGCTCTTTTCTGTCAGCCGCAGTAATTCCCCTAATTTTAGTATTTTTATCTATTTCATCTAATCTTTTGACAATGTCTATTTTTATCTTTCTATACCAGGCATCCACATTCCTATTCCATCCTTTTGCCTTCTTCCTTAAATTTCTCATCCTGAGTTGCCATCTTTCTAATATATCTCCATAATATCTTTCATTCCAAGTTTTCTATACCAATTCCTTAAACCTGTCCCCCAAGGCCCAAGCATTCTCATATCTAAATATGTATTTTTTTTGGTTGTTCATCTCCTGTGTCCAAATAAAGAGGTGTATGATCAAACACCTCCCTGGCAAAAGCTTGAAGTATAGTGAGGGGATATTTCTCTTCCCACATTGGGCACATTAAAACCCTATCCATTTTTTCATAGGTCGGATCAGCCAAATTATTAGCCCAGGTAAATCGTCTTCCATTTAAGGGAAGCTCTCTTAGTCCAGCCTGTTCAATGATTGCATCTATTTATATCAAAAAGTAAATGATGGGTTAACCACAAAAAAGATAATTAGGCTAGAAAATCCCACAAAAATTAGAAAGATCCAATCGTTTATTTAATATATTAAAATTTTAGAGCCATTAGATGAGTTTGAAGTGAAAAAATTACCCATCATTGCCATTAATAAAGAAAAAACTGTTCGATCACTTTTGCCTTATTTAAAAGAGGAAAGCAAAACAGCCATCGTTACTAGATTTCGTTAAAATATCAAAGTCAAAGCTCAAAAAAAGTCCACGTAAAAAAGATCTTCAATAAAGAAAATATCACGTAAAAAAGATCTTCCATAAAAAGATAGCCTAGGACTAGGATTACGTGAAGGACATGTTGTTATTATTAAAAAAAGGGATGTGGCAGTAAGAAAAACTAGCGTAGGCCACGTCTTCTTTCCAGAAAGGACGTGCCATTGTCTTCAAAAAGAAAAAAAGATATTTTATTTATCTAATATTTAAAAGAAGGTGGCATTTATCTAATATATAAAAAACGTGGCCGTTAGAGACTAGCGTAGGAGGCTAATTCCTTGATTATGCAGGCATACATACACACTTTTTTTAAAAACTTTTGAGGGTACAATCAGGTTTCTCTTAATGTATAGACGCCTTATAAAAAAACAAACATGCATGCATTGGGCCCAAAGAAACACACGCACACACTGGCTGACCACGGTCAGATGTACTCTCTCTCCGTATTTAAATATAATTTCTTTTGGAGATTTTAATATAGACTACATACGAAGCAAAATAAGTAAATCTAAACTCTAAAATACATCTATACACATTCATATATAGTCTACATCACGTACAAGTACACAACTAGCAAGGCATTATCAATCCACCAGGCTTCTAGCTTGTGCAACTAGCGAGGCAGTAAGCTTGTACGTGCTATATATTTCGCAACCAAAAGCATCAAGCTAGAAATCGTGTCGTACAAAATACATAGGAAGGAACACCACATACGGACCCGGCAAAAGAAAAAAGAACACCACACATGGGACTTTCACCAATAATCTCTAAATATTTCTGATATTCTTTTTCTAGAATACGCACAAGCATGCGTATCATATATTTATAGGACAAAGGATAGATTACCCATCGCAAGTTACAACTAAGCCCAACGCCTACCACTCTTGCATCTTTCATCTTATTGTGCATTGCGAGGAGAATATAATATATTCAAGAGGTGTGTACTGCATAGAGGTTACAAAAATGATACTTATGTCTTGATTTTGCAACTATCAAAAAATTTAAACAAGATATTTGCAGTTCAACCTTGAACTTGAACAATCAAAATACATAGTGTACTTTCTAACGAGTGTATTCAATTATCCTGTTTCGGATTTTATCATTATATTACAACATATATAAGTGCTTAAAGTGATTCCCTAAAAAATAATGCTTGAAGTGATGTGTAATGGAGATCAAGAAACTACCAAAGTGGCAAATTTATAGAACCAAAAGGATTCAAAATTGTTAGAGCAAAAGATCATTATAAGGTGTTGGTATTAATCGGAGAATCGTTATAATATATGGTGCACACATACGGGTGTGTAAAGGATCAAGTTGAATTACTATGTCTCAGTTATGTAGATGCAATTGGAGGACATTTTTTCGTACCCCGAGTGGAATGAAAATAATTACAAGGGCAAAAACAGATAGTAAAATCATGCCACTTGGACAACAAATACATCCTAGAGAGGGGCATACCATGTCTACATTGAAGAGGAGGATGTATCAGTGACAAATTTAAGGGAAATAGACAAAAAGAAGTAGTACATGCATTACCACATTAAACAATAGAAGAAATATCGAGAAGAGTGTCATGAAACATGTTTACCTTCATTAAATGTTAAAACAAAATAACGTGATTATATGTTAAATGAAAAATAAAAACAAGTGGAGAAAGTTAATTTGTTAGGATTTGTATACAAAATAACTATCAAATTTACATTTTGGAGATTATATCAATTTCTAGAATGTCTTGAGTAAATGAGACATGATGAAGATCAAATATGAAATATTATTATTTTTATCTACCACACAATCATGATGAATGAATTGTTTTATTTCACACACTTCATTAATAATGTTTATTATTACAGGATTCACAATATAATTAATTTGTTACCATTCATGTACAAAATAACTACCAAATTTATATTTTCAATATTATATCGGTTTCTAGAACATCATGTGTAAACAAGAGAGGAAGAAGAACCAAATATGAAAACGAATATATTTTTATCTAGATAGACAATCAACATGGGTTAGTTGTTTACTTTTATACACTTCATTAATCAATGTTTATTGTTATTTGATTCAAAATATAATACGATTATTTAGTTGGTATAATTGGCACCTATACATTAATATATTATTTCATTATGTTATTTTTATATTAAATTATTTTTTCTGTATTCATGACATATACCATATTTATTATAAGTTATAGGCTTACGAAAAACAATGCCAAACTATCATCATACATATAGCCCATAGTAAAGCTAAAAACAAAGACATTAATTAGGTACACCCCAAAAATGATAAATCTTGATGATTGTAAATAAACTTTGTACTACCATCTGCTTGATAGTATTACTCCTTTTTTGTGTGATGTTAATTCTATTTCTTTCTAAGAGAAATTATGATTTATTAGGTTTACTTATTTTCTTTCCTTGAATTGCCGATTCTACCCCAAATCCTCCTTTATCAAATGTCTTTGTTATTGTGTCGTGCTTGATCCAAACTAATTATTAATAGACATCAATACATAAATATTCACATTTTTACATCTAGTGTAGTCTAACAACTATATAAAATCTAAATTGAGTTATAGTTGCACAATTGATATAATATGTGTTACATACAAAATAGTGTTTATCCCAATATTTGAGGTTCAATTCTTTGCACTGAAGTAAGATCATGCACAATCGACACATAAAACCATTAATTAATATGTTGTATTTAACAATAATTTGTACACAAATTATTTATGTTGTTGATGCTAATATGTATTTCATAAATGGGATGGTTATAGAATGATCACACCTAATATGTATTACAGGTTTGTTTTCGGTTTATTCTACAAGCCAATCCTTTGTTTTGTTTTTGTTCTGGTATTCGAGTTGCTTCGAAGTCAAATGTGGATTCCATACCCTTTCTAAGCGGTGTTCTCATATTTCTTTGGGAATATTAATCCTTCTTGATCATTGAGTTTCTCATCTCAATTTCTTCTCGACCGTCGTGTTTTCTCTTCAAGTGGATCCACTAGTAGAAAACAGGGCTATGGTCCAGGCCGGCTCAGCCCATTAGTCTCGGTTCATTGTAGAA
This sequence comes from Triticum dicoccoides, assembly GCF_002162155.2. Taxonomy (NCBI): domain Eukaryota; kingdom Viridiplantae; phylum Streptophyta; class Magnoliopsida; order Poales; family Poaceae; genus Triticum; species Triticum dicoccoides. Next base: position 67,283,020 of record NC_041392.1, read on the forward strand.
CCGGGACCAATGTGGGCATTGGTCCCGGTTCGTGAGCCTCGGGGGCCGGCCGGGCCACGTGGGCCATTGGTCCCGGTTCGTCTGGACCTTTTGGTCCCGGTTGGTGGGACGAACCGGGACCAATGGGCCTCGCTCCTGGCCCACCACCATTGGTCCCGGTTGGTGGCTTGAACCGAGACCAAAGGCTCCCCTTTAGTCCCGGTTCATGCCACCAACCGGGACCAATGAAGTGCCTATATATACCCCCTCGCGCAAGAGCAGAGCACAGTGCTCTATTTTTTTTTTGGCCGAGGGGGAGAGGGCTTTGTGGTGCTCTAGCTCACCTCCTATGCACATGAGGTGTTCGATGGAATGCCGATCCACACTACTTAAGCTTTCTCCTCTCGAAGCTCGACCTCCAAGCTCCATTTTCCTCGAGATTTGTCTAGATTTAGCGGTCCGTCACGCCCCGTCGCCGTCTTCACCGCCGTAGATCACCCGCGCTGATCTCATCACCGACACCACCGTGGTGAGCCTCTTGTTCTTATCTTCTTTCTGAAAGGAAAAATATTCTTACTTGTATGTTTAGATAGATACTTGTATCATTTTCTTACATTTATTATTGCATCTTATATAGTGCGATGATTTTGGTATCCGCCCCCGTCGGCCCTCGTCCTATCTATGATTCGGATTTGGTATGTATATTATCTTTATAACTATTGGTTCATTTATTGTTTATGAAAATTATGCCGACCAACGTGACATAGATTTTATTTATCTAGGATGTATGTGAATCGGAAATGCCAACCGACCCTATTGTCGAGAGGTTAAATTTAGTTGAAGAAGAAAACAATTTGTTGAAGGAAAAAAAAAAAAAAATTGAGGAGGAGAAGATGATATTGGAGTTGCATGTTGCGGATGTCGTCGATGATCACAAGATCAAGATGGATGCAATGCGCTTGAAGATTAGAAAGATTAGAAAATATGCCATTCATACCGAGGCTTGGTATCATTATGCCATTGGATCAATTGTTACCTTGGTTGCGATTATGATCGCATTTGTTTTCGCATTGAAATGTTTTACATAGTTTCAATGTATGGTTTAATTAATTAGATGCTCTGGAGAGCTATATGTTATTAGATGAGAACTATGTATGCACTTTGGTTTTAATGTGATGATGAACTTCTATTAATTTGGACACTTAATTATATATAATGCACGCAGATGAACCGGCAATGGATGTATGGTGACAGACACGCCCGCGAGTACATTAAGGGCGTGCATGAGTTTCTCGATGCGGCTGAGACAAACAAGCAGAATGGTTTTATGTGTTGTCCATGCACTGAATGTGGGAATACGAGGTCTTACTCTAACCGGAAAATCCTTCACTCCCACCTGCTTTACAAGGGTTTCATGCCACACTATAATGTTTGGACGAGGCACGGAGAAATAGGGGTTATGACGGAAGACGGTGAAGAATAAGAGTACGATGATAACTATGTGCCCCCTGAATACGGTGATGCTGCAACGGGGGGAGCTGGTGAAGATCAAGAGGAACCAGACGATGTGCCCAATGATGCTGCCACGGGTGAAGCTGCTGAAGATCAAGAGGAACCAGACGATGTGCCCGATGATGATGATCTCCGCCGGGTCATTGTCAATGCAAGGACGCAATGCATTAGTCAAAAGGAGAAGCTGAAGTTCGATCGCATGTTAGAGGATGGCAAAAAAGGGTTATAGCCCAATTGCGAAGATGGCAACACAAAGCTCGGTACCGTGCTGGAATTGCTGCAGTGGAAGGCAGAGAATGCTGTGGCTGACAAAGGATTTGAGAAGCTACTGAAAATATTGAAGAAGAACCTTCCAAAGGATAACGAATTGCCCGACAGTACATACGCAGCAAAGAAGGTCGTATGCCCTCTAGGATTGGAGGTGGAGAAGATACATGCATGCCCTAATGACTGCATCCTCTACCGTGGTGCATACAAGGATCTGAACGCATGCCCGGTATGCGGTGCGTTGCGGTATAAGTTCAGACGAGATGACCCTGGTGATGTTGACGGCGAGCCCCTCAGGAAGAGGGTTCCTGCGAAGGTGATGTTGTATGCTCCTATAATACCACGGTTGAAACGTCTGTTCAAAAACGAAGAGCATGCCAAGTTGATGCGATGGCACAGTGAGAACCGAAAGAAAGATGGGAAGTTGAGAGCACCCGCTGACGGGTCGCAGTGGAGAAAAATTGAGAGAAAGTACTGGGATGAGTTTGCAAAGGACCCAAGGAATGTATGGTTTGCTTTAAGCGCGGATGGCATTAATCCTTTCGGGGAGCAGAGCAGCAATCACAGCACCTGGCCCGTGACTCTATGTATGTATAACCTTCCTCCTTGGATGTGCATGAAGCGGAAGTTCATTATGATGTCAGTTCTCATCCAAGGCCCTAAGCAACCCGGCAACAAAATTGATGTGTACCTAAGGCCATTAGTTGAAGAACTTTTACAGCTGTGGAATGGAAACGGTACATACGTGGGATGAGCACAGACAGGAGGAATTTAACCTTAAGGCGTTGCTGTTCGTGACCATCAACGATTGGCCCGCTCTCAGTAACCTTTCAGGACAGACAAACAAAGGATACCACGCATGCACGCACTGTTTAGATGACACTGAAAGTATATACCTGGACAAATGTAGGAAGAATGTGTACCTGGGCCATCGTCGATTTCTTCCGACCAACCATCAATGTCGAAAGAAAGGCAAGCATTTCAAAGGCGAGGCAGATCACCGGAAGAAGCCCGCCATGCGCACCGGTGATCACGTGCTTGCTATGGTCAATGATTTACACTACGTAATCTTTGGAAAGGGTCCCGGTGGACTAGCTGTTCCGAATGACGCTGAGGGACACGCACCCATGTGGAAGAAGAAATCTATATTTTGGGACCTACCCTACTGGAAAGACCTAGAGGTCCGCTCCTCAATCGACGTGATGCACATGACGAAGAACCTTTGCGTGAACCTGCTAGGCTTCTTGGGCATGTATGGGAAGACAAAAGATACACCTGAGGCACGAGAGGACCTGCAACGTTTGCACGAAAAAGATGGCATGCCTCCGAAGCAGTATAAAGGTCCTGCCAGCTACGCTCTTACGAAAGAAGAGAAAGAAATCTTCTTTGAATGCCTGCTCAGTATGAAGGTCACGACTGGCTTCTCGTCGAATATAAAGGGAATAATAAATATGCCAGAGAAAAAGTTTCAGAACCTAAAGTCTCATGACTGCCACGTGATTATGACGCAACTGCTTCCGGTTGCATTGAGGGGGCTTCTACCGGAAAACGTCCGATTAGCCATTGTGAAGCTATGTGCATTCCTCAATGCAATCTCTCAGAAGGTGATCGATCCAGAAATCGTACCAAGGCTAAGGAGTGATGTGGCGCAATGTCTTGTCAGTTTCGAGCTGGTGTTCCCACGATCCTTCTTCAATATCATGATGTACGTCCTAGTTCATCTAGTCGACGAGATTGTCATCTTGGGGCCCGTATTTCTACACAATATGTTCCCCTTTGAGAGGTTCATGGGAGTCCTAAAGAAATATGTCCGTAACCGTGCTAGGCCAGAAGGAAGCATCTCCATGGGCCATCAAACAGAGGATGTTATCGGGTTTTGTGTTAACTTCATTCCTGGCCTTAACAAGATAGGTCTCCCTAAATCGCGGTATGAGGGGAGACTGACTGGAAAAGGCACTCTTGGAAGAGACTCAATAATATGCAGGGACGGATATTCTTGGTCTCAAGCACACTACACAGTTCTACAGAACTCTACCTTGGTGACCCCGTATGTCGATGAACACAAGAACAGTCTGCGCTCCAAACACCCGGAGCAGTGCGACGACTGGATTACATGTGAACACATCAGGACTTTCAGCAGTTGGTTGGAAACACGTCTCAGAGGTGACAACACTGTTTGCGATGAGTTGTACTTGTTGTCTAGGGGACCATCTTTGACTGTATTGACTCACAAAGGATACGAGATAAATGGGAATACATTTTACACGATCGCCCAAGATCAAAAGAGCACCAACCAAAACAGCGGTGTCCGCTTTGATGCAGCAACCGAGAGCGGAAAGGGCACATATTATGGTTACATAGTGGACATATGGGAACTTGACTACGGACCTGATTTTAAGGTCCCTTTGTTTAAGTGCAAATGGGTCAATCTGTTAGGCGGGGGGGTACAGGTAGACCCACAGTACGGAATGACAACAGTGGATCTGAAAAATCTTGGGTACACTGACGAACCGTTTGTCCTAGCCAATGATGTGGCACAGGTTATCTATGTGAAGGACATGTCTACCAAACCGAGAAAAAGAAAAGATAAGGAAGCGAATACATCATACGATGAGCCAAAGCGCCACATAGTTCTTTCAGGAAAAAGGGACATCCTGGGAGTGGACGGCAAGACAGACATGTCTGAAGATTATGAAATGTTTCATGAAATTCCTCCCTTCAATGTCAAGGCTGACCCAAGCATCTTGATAAACAATGAAGATTATCCATGGTTACGGCGCAATAAGCAAATGACACAAGCGAAGAAAAAGTGAAGACTTTCTCCCGCAACTATTATGATGATACCATGCCAAGTTTGTAACAGACGAACATGCTACCATTGTCCGTTTTGTACATGCACATGCTATGTGGGTGAAATTATGATACCATCCCAACTTTCAACTTTTTCAGAGTTCATTTGAAATGCTTTCATGTCTTATGGTTTGAAACTTTGATACTTCGAAAGTGATTGTCCATTTTGTACACGAAGTGCATCAAGTTTTTGTTGTAACCCTGTCTACTTTTTGGAACATGCTATGTGGGTGAAATGATGATACCATGCCAACTTTCAACCTTTTCAGAGTTCATTTTGAAATGCTTTCCAATTTCAGAGTCATTTAGCTCAAAGAATGAATTAATAGCAAACAGAATAAACTACAAAACTTTTATGAAAATAAAAACAACCAATTAAAATATTATGTTATGATCAACTAAAATAAAACTATAATATTCTTCAATAGCAAAAAGAATATAATTTTTGTGACCTAAAATCAAACTATAAGTATTTAATTGTAAGTATAAATAAAAAATAAATAGCAAAGAAGAAAAAATTTCTAATTTTATAGTAAAGTTATTCATAAACTAGTGATTCACA
>NC_041392.1:67288341-67289220 GCF_002162155.2 Triticum dicoccoides
TTTGTGACCTAAAAGCAAAAAGAAATCACTAAAAAACTGTAAGTATTTAGTTTTAAGTAGAAATAAAAAAATAAATAGAAAAAAATTCTATTTTTACAGTAAAGTTATTCATAAACTAGTGATTCACACAAATTTTTAAAAATTCAAATTTAAACTATTTAAAATTTAAAACTAATGGCACTAACAGAAAGTTTATAATTTTTGTGACCTAAAAGCAAAAAGAAATCACTAAAAAACTGTAAGTATTTAGTTTTAAGTAGAAATAAAAAAATAAAAAACAAAAAAAATATAGAAATAGAAAAGAAAAAACCAAAAAAAATACCTCCTACTGGGCCTCCACGGCCCGAATACGACTAGAAACCCTACATGGGCAAGGATTCAGGCCCGCAGAAGGCCCAATAGGCCCACAGGCAGTAGCAAGTTTAGGCCCGAAAGCCTGCATTAGAGAGGAGCTCGAATGGGTAGGCACACTAGCGCTTATAAACCAGTGCCGGCGCCCTTCAGCTAGCGATGTGGGACTAAACTTTTGGGCTCGGGGCAGCAAAGGCCATTGGTCCCGGTTGGTGGCAACAACCGGGACTAAAGGTGGCATTGGTCCCGGTTCGTGGCACCAACCGTGACCAATGCCCCCCTTTAGTCCCGGTTGGTGGCACCAACCGGGACCAAAGGCCGCCGCTTCCCGCCCTTTGGCTGCTGAAAATTGGCCTTTGGTCCCGGTTCGTGGCACCAACCGGGACTAAAGGGGGCATTGGTCCCGGTTTGTGCCACCAACCGGAACTAATGCTCCGTCTATATAAGCAAAGACTTAGCATTTTTTCAGATTTCATCGCCAGTTCCCCGCCCCGACGACGCCGCCAGGCTGCCCGAGCTCGCCCCGAC
>NC_041392.1:67289552-67295284 GCF_002162155.2 Triticum dicoccoides
TAAGAAGGAAGAAGAAGAAAAAGAATGAGAGGAAAAAGGAAATAAGAAGAGGAAGAAAGGAGAAGAAGAGGGGAGAGGAAGAAGAGGAGAAATAAATAAGAAGAAGAAAAAAGAAGAAAAAGAAGAGGAGAAGAAGAAAGGAATAGAGGAGAAGAAGAGAAAAGTAGAATATATATTCTATTTTCTCTTTTCTCCTCTATTCCTTTCTTCTTCTCCTCTTTTTTTTCTTCTTTTTTCTCTTCGACACGTGGGGGGGGGGTCGAGAACGCCGGACATTCATGAGAGAGGCGAGGAAGAAGGGGAAGAAGAGGGAGAAGAAGAGGAGAGGAAGAAGAGGAAGTCTTCTCCTCTATTCTTTCTTCTCTTCTTTTTTCTTCTTCTTCTTCCTCTTTATTTTATTGGGAACGAGGGTCGTCGAGAGGTCAAGGAGCGGTAGAGGAGAAACCCTAAATAGAAAGTATTGTCGGTGTGAGATACATGTACCGTCGGTGTCGGACACTACACCCACATCCCACAAGTGGCGCGGGCTTCGACGCCCACGTCACTTGTGGGACATGGATGTAGTGTCCGACACCGAAGGCCACATGTATCTCACACCCACGATACTTGCTAGCTATTTAGGGTTTCCTCTACCGAAAATAAGAGGAGAAATAAATAAGAAGAAGAAAAAAGAAGAAAAAGAAGAGGACAAGAAGAAAGGAATAGTGGAGAAGAAGAGAAAATAGAATATATTCTATTTTCTCTTTTCTCCACTATTCCTTTCTTCTTCTCCTCTTTTTTTGTTCTTTTCTTCTTCTTCTTCTTCTTCTTCTTCTTCTTCTTCTTATTCTTATTAGCCGGAAGTAGAGAGAGGTTTCCTAGTGTCAAAGTATTGAAGAAATCCATGCCTTCATCATTAGCCGGAAGTAACTAGGGCATGTTCGTACGAAGTTCTTCAAAGTTGTTCTGGAATGGAGTCCCGGATAGAATAATCCGCCTTTTGGTACGAATTCAGCAAAGGCCTTCCAAATAGCGATATTCGGAAGGCTCTTGCTGAACTTTGTACCAAAAAGCGAATTATCCTATCTGGGACTCCGTTCCAGAACAACTTCGAAGAGCTTCGTACCATCATGCACATGTTACTTTCGCCTAATGATGAAGACATGGTTTTGTTGAATCCCTTGACACTAGGCAACCTCCCGACCCCTCGGCGATCCTATCGAACATGAGAGGAAGAAGAGGATAAAAAAAGAAGAGGAAGAAGAAAAAAAAAGAGGAGAAGAAAGAATAGATGTAGTGTCGTCGCTGTCGATATATACCCCCTCCCGATAGCTTACTATGATTAGGTAGCTAGTTCTACGTTTGGCACTAATATATCCATCTATCATGTTTGAATAATAATTTCCATGTTGTAAATATTTGTAGAAACTATGGACACCGCCCTAGACGAAGCAACAAAAGAAGCATTGTTGAGGGACATAATCGCAGAAGGAAGTGATGCCATCTTGCTGTTTCTCAACGAAACCGATGGTCTGGAAGGAGAGGGTGAACAAGCTGGCTACAGTGACCTAATGCCGGTGCAAGAAGAAGAACATGAGGACGGCTCCGGTGACCCAATGCCAGTGCAAGAAAGAGACCGTGATGACGGCTCCGGTGACCGAACCGAGTCCGGCCAGGTATATATATTAGTTAAGCCTATGCTGACTAGCTGATTGATGCATTCATTTTTTTGGTATGTACACATATTAATTAAGTCTTTGTTCTATTTTCTAGCCCTCCGAATCGAGCACAACTTTGGTAAAGAGACGAGGCCCGAAGAAAAAGTTGAGCTCGGATGAAAAGTTTGAGATCATAGCAATCGCGCCCGACGGCCAACCTATTGAACCCCTCCGGACAAAGAGCCCATTTGTTGCTCAGTGCGGGGTTCTGGTTAGGGACAAGATCCCGATAAGCATCCAGCAATGGTTTAAGCCGGCTACAGAAGACCCTGAGGTGTCTTATGTCAATGATATGCAGAAAAATGATCTTTGGACTGAGCTGAAGTCAAATTTCACCCTACCGCCTGAGGATAATCCAGAGAACCCATTTAAAGAGAAATTAATCAAGTCTTTTGCTCTGAAGAGGATGGCAGAACTATTCAGGAGGTGGAAGAAAGAGCTGAATAAGTTTGTCGAAAATAATGAGACACCAGAATTCAAGGGCAGATATGAGAAGATCAGAGATCACTGGCCCGCATTTGTGGCCCACAAGACATCAGAAAAGAGTAAGAAGATGTCGGCGACAAACAAGCAAAATGCTCCGAAGAAGAAGCTTCACCATCGCACGGGGTCAGGTGGCTACCTCATAGCCCGGCCTAAGTGGTCCAAGACTGAGAATGATCTGGTTCATAAAGGGATCGAACCAGAGACAATTAACTGGCTAGACCGTTGATGTACTTGGTTCTTCGGGGCTGGCGGAACACTGGACCCTGTAACAGGGAAGTGCATTTGGACGAACGATCAAATGGACATACCAGTCAGTAAGCTTAAGCAGTATATCGAAGCAGCATAGGAAGGGACGTTCTTTCTAAACAGAGAGAACGACGAGCTCACAATGGCCCTCGAGAATCCTCAGCACCCTGGACAGACACGAGGCATGCCAGGCTCCATTCCGTGGAAGGTTGGGTTTCCGGACGCAGGCGGTTACAAATCCCATGAGAGGAGGAAAAAAGTGCAGCAGACCCAAATACAGGCGCTGCAAGCAAGGGTAGACGCGATAGAGGAACGAGAAGCAAATCGCAGCAAACGTACTGCCGAAGCCTCCCCCGAAGCTACCCCGCCATCTCAGCGCAGAAGCAGCGTGGCTTCCACCGAGCTGCTTCAGCTGGAGCATGCCTTGACGGCTCCTGCCAGCTATCCCGTGGATGCTATAACGGAGTCTCAAAATTGCCACCTTATGACGCAATGGATGAATTTGAAGGTCAAGGCGGCTGTTGGCTCTGTTTATCCTACTGAACCCGGCGCAACTTTTCACTGCCGGCCGATTCCAGAAGGATATGCTAGGGTGATGGTGGATAAGATAACGGAGGGATTTGAGGACCTCCAGCTTGACCACCCTACCGGTGAAGGGGAGACTCGGCTGGGGTCTGCTCTGAAGACTCCATGCCTATGGCGGAAGGAGCTCATCAACCTTCCGAACTGGACGCCACCGCCTCCTCCTCCTCCTCCGGCGAGTCAGGGCACTCCGCCTCCACCGCCTCCTCCTCCAGCGAGTGACGATCAGGGCCCTCGGCCGGCTCCTTCTCCGACGCGTGGCGGCACTCCGCCTCCTTCTCCGCCTACGCCGACGCGCCCGAGCAGCCAGCCTCCTCCTCTCTGCCTCGTCAGCAAGGGCGGAAGAGACCTGCCGCTGCTCCAGCTGCTCCGGCGCGTCGTAGTCCTTCTCCTCCGCCGCTTAAGCAAGTAAAGAAGACAACCGCTCCGTCTGCTCGGTCGGCGTCTAGCAGTACAACTAGAGGCGGGAGGACATACAGATTCGGTCCTTCTCTGAAGACTCCAGAGAAGTTACCATATGAGAGGACCCTGGAGGAGAACGCCGAGATCGCGCGAGAATAAGTGAGGAACTTCTTTGAAGGGGTGAAAGCAAAGAAACATCCACCTCCGGAGGAGAAGGTAGATCGGGTGAAAGTGAAGCGCACTCTGGCTGACCTGACAAAACCACCAAAGTCTGATCCGCCGAAAGGAAACTATGACCGCATTATTGGAAAGGAATTTGCCGAAGCGGAGCGGTCGAGAAGTACTGTTAGTGATCAAAGGCTGAAAGAACGTCGAGCTGGGAAACAAATTGCCCAGCTCGGCGAACAAGCGAAGCAATCGTGCCGCCCGCTCAAGGTGCCTAGCCACAACGTCGATAATGATCCGAGGATGGTGCCCGGTTATAGCAATCTTGCAGATTACCTGCCCGACGAAGTACATTATGAACCCATGGAGGTGCAAATACAAAGATACGAGTACAGGAAGCCTCTCGTCAAAGATGAAAGATCTCTATCAACGATGATGCGAAGATTGCATGATTGGTACTTGAAAATCTGCAGAGACTCTGGGGGGAGGAGTACTTTGTATGTGAAAGTTAAAAAGGAGCATGACCTCGTTGGAATTGATCTGTTGCCTGTTCCATTTGACGAGTTCTATCGGTTTTTCAATCAATTGGCCCTCGATAAAACAACGGTCGCCTGCTACTGTCTGTAAGTAGTACTACTTCTGTCATTAAGTTTCTCTATATAGCTTAGCTCTTTCATTGCATGTATTTATAATCATCCTCACTATATTATGCAGATTGAAGATCGCCGAATTGAAGAAAAGACAAGTCGGTGATATTGGGTTCATTAACACACATCTCATAGATGCAACTTAGGTTAAACTTCATGCCGCAGCTACCGAGGCCAACTTGCTACGATCGTTCGTAATAAATCAAAACAAAGATATAATACTCTTTCCTTACAACTTCAGGTGAGTGTTACTGTCTTGTGTGTATTCGGTTTCCCTTATATATTAGTCAAGGTTATAGTAATGTAATTCATGAGTTATGCACGTGTGTGCAGTTTCCACTATATTCTCCTAGAGATTAAGCTTGAGCAGGGAGTAGTAACCGTCTTGGACTCTAAACGAAAAGATCCCAAGGAGTATGCGGACATGACTGAAATCCTCAAGAAGTAAGTTAAATCGATCATTATCCACCATATCAGCAACTTTGTTCATTTCCTGATATCAAGTAATTGTTTTCTTTGTCCGGCAGGGTTTGGAGAAAATTCACCAAAACAGTTACGGGACTGCCGAAGGAGCTGGAATTTAGACACCCGAAAGTAAGTACTATAGTAGCATGTTCCGCCCATCTCCTAGTGATTCAAGCGCTAGTTTCATCAATACCATTTAGCATTCTTGCTTATCAGTTTGATTGACCTCTATTTCTTGTAAAGTGGTTGTGGCAGGAACAAGGGGATGATTTCTGTGGATACTACATCTGCGAGTCCGTCCGCCACACGACCTGTGAGCGGGGCGGGTACTCTAACGAACAATATGAAGTACGTAAATAACAACATTCACAATTTTATTTTATTACCATCATTTGTGTTGAGTTTCATACATATACATATATATATATATATATATATATATGTATTGACCCCCTTCTTCAAATTAGATGTTTCGGAAGCGGGATTAACTCCTAGCACCAGCTCGCATGCGAGCAATTCAAGAGGAATTGGCGGCATTCTTTCTTGACCACGTGATCCCTGAAGACGGAGAATTCTATGTGGACCCTGAGTCCGTATGATTATATTTGTAAGAGATAATTATTGTATATATGTAGCCGGTAGTGTCAGATAGATATACGAGAACTTGTTGTTCGACCAATCTCTCGGAGAAGGAGAGGTGGTCGATATCACTCCTCTCTGTATATATGCATATATGTTCATGACGATCTTCTGTTTCCTTTGTTTGCTTACTAGCTAGCTAGCGTGTCTAGTCCTCTCTATATACGTATGTATAGTATGTAGCGTCGACCAAGCACGGACATAACAGAGGACACTGCTCTCTATTAATTATAACTAGCTAACACAATATATGAAACACCTAAATTAACCCCCCAAAACCCCCAACCCCCCCCTTCAAAAAAAACAAAAACCCCAGCCACAGAAGTGCTGACGCGTGGATGCCTATTGGGCCCGGTTGGTGCCACCAACCGGGACCAAAGGGTCTCCACGTGGGCAGTGCGCA
>NC_041392.1:67295811-67301405 GCF_002162155.2 Triticum dicoccoides
TTATCCAAGTATCCTTTTATTGATGGGAAGTCTCTCCATTCTTTTCTGTCAATGTTCTTATCCGGTGATTCTCAGGAAGATATACAAACGGAGCTTCAAGATCATCATTCATCATTCTTTTCTTCTCCGATGGATTTAATTCAAGCTTTGTCAATCATATCTTTTCCTCGGTTCAAATGCTTTCTCATGCCGGTGCACCTCTTAATCTTTCACTTCTCGTTATTCAATTGTTCCGGAGTGCTGAAGATATCTCAGAAGATTCACGGTTACATTCTTGATCCATTCAAGTTATTTCAAGGTTGTTATCTCATTCAAGACAGTTAATTCAACCGGTGCAATTCCTCTTCAAAATCATTCCAACGGTGTTTCTCTTGAGTGGGCCCTAACCCACAGGTCTTTTCCCAGGATCTTACCTGACTCTTCTAATCTTCCTGGAGTTACTCTCGAATTATTTTCCAAGTTTGACATGAGAATGAGTTATCATCAGTCAAATGCCTTCTCCAGGATCTTTCACATTCTTTTCATCATTGGTTCAACCTTTCTAATTTCCATTCCGGAGTTCCTCAACAATTCAAGGTGGTGTTTCTCATCATCATTATCAACATTTGAAGACCGCAGAAGAGTTTCCTCCAAATTATATCCGTTCTCTTGAAGATTCATGGCTCTAGCTTCATGCCATCCTCTCATAATTGTTTTCGATTGTGAGATTTCTTTTCACCCATCCGGAGCAATTCAGGAGTCTTTTCAGTTTGTTTCTCCGAAGGCCATCATTTCAGGTTTATTCAATCTTAGCTTTCAGCTCTCATTCTCTAAATCTTACTGGTAGATCGTTCAAGTATTCTCTAATCAACTCGGGATCTCTTCGTTCACTTGCATCTAAATTCTCTCAAGTATCTTCATTGGTTTTTCCAATTCTTCCCGGTGAATTGTGCCTTTGCTACGTTCATTTTCAATTCTTACGGTGGTTCGTTCAATATTTCTCTTTCTTCGTTATTATTTGTTTATTCGTTGGTTAAATCCTAACGGTGCCTCGTTGAGACCTTCCCAAGTTTACGCAATATCTATCTTAATCCTTTCTACGAGAATAAGTAGTATGCCAAATCCGTGCTTGTCATCAATCTAAATTGATGAAGGATAAGTATAATGTAATTCTTATTCTTGTTTCATCGAGTAAATTCAATTCCTTATTCCGGAGGTTCATCAAAATTCTTGATTTCATTTGTTCATCTTTTCCTTCCAGGGTGCCAAGTTTTCTTGGTTATGTCATTGCAAAGCTCCATCTAATCATTGCAACGCTTCAATCTTATTCTTTTCATCCTCCACTTCTTTTTGATCATTCTTTTATTACCGGAGTTCTTCGAGAGTATCTTCATGGTGGCTCATCAAGGATTTAATTCCTTCTTGAAGCGTTCATCAAGATTATTTTCAGAGGAGCTCAAGTATTCTTCATCTTGCATTCTGAAGTGCAATTCGTTCTACCTTATCTTTTGAGGTGGTGTTAAGTCAATTTTTGACAATTGCTTGGTGTTTCATGATTCACAAGTTATCCGGGATGACATATTGTAAACCCATCATTTCCAATTCATTCATGAGATCCTTTGCAATCCATTAATCTCTTCATAGGAATTATCTTTGGTTATATTTCACCTAAAGCTTTCCCTAAGGATTGTTGCGATTTATGGTGCTTATAAATGACCCAAGTTCTTCATTTATCCTCTCGGTGAAATAAGTTTCTTGTCTCCTTGTTCATATCAATCCAATCTTTTGTTTTCGTTAGTGGCAGAATTTCAACTCAAGATTTCGAGATGTTTTCCATAAGCCCACTACAAGTTTATTCGTTTCGTTGTTGGTTTTCCAACAACTCCATTATAACCTGCTTGGAAGGGTGCTCTCCAAACTCATTTGTGGCAGAAGTTGGCATTTCTTTTCCATTCTGTTATTGCTATGTTATATCTTCTATTCTTCCTTCCGGAGGCATTGTGATGTTTCTCTCTTCTCTCATCATCTCGGATGGTGAGTATCGTGTTCTTTTCATGCTTATCCATTTAAACGGAGGGTTGTGTCCTTTGCCCAAGTTCTTTTCATCTTATCAAGTCTTGCATCTCTTTTCATCTGGAGTGCTGTCCGAATTTGTTCTTCCTTGTTCCTCTTTTCTAACTGAGTGTTTTCAACTTTGTTCATCTTTCTTGTATTATTTCTTTCAATTTGTTCAACCTCGTAAGGTTCTTTGGTTTCACTCATTTGTCAAAGAAGCAACTTAGTTTTACCTCTTCTCTTCCTCTTACCTTTCCCTCCGGTGCCATCCTAGATCTCGGGATGAGATCCTCTTGTAGTGGTGGAGTGTTGTAACGCCCCGAGACCGATGCGCCAGGTGTCTTCCGGTTATTCGTTGTTTTCGCCTTGTCATTCGCTTGCGTGTTGCATCTTGTCATGTGATACGTCTCCAACGTATCTATAATTTTTGATTGCTCCATGCTATATTATCAACTGTTTTGGACTATTTTGGGCTTTATTTTACACTTCTATATTATTTTTGGGACTAACCTATTAACCGGAGGCCCATCCCAAAATTGTTGTTTTTGCCTATTTCAGTGTTTCAAAGAAACAGAATATCAAACGGAGTCCAAACAGAATGAAACCTTCGGAAACGTGATTTTCTCACCGAACGTGATCCAGGAGACTTGGACCCTACGCCAAGGCATCAGAGAGGCGGTCACGAGGGTGGCGGGCGCGCCCCCCTGCCTCGTGGGCCCCTCGGAGCTCCACCGACGTACTTCTTCCTCATATATATACAAACATACCCCCAAACGACCAGATACGGAGCCAAAAACCTAATTCCACCGCCGCAACTTTCTGTATCCACGAGATCCCATCTTGGGGCCTGTTCCGGAGCTCCGCCGGAGAGGGCCGTCATCACGGAGGGCTTCTACATCATCATAGCCTCTCCGATGAAGTGTGAGTAGTTTACCTCAGACCTTCGGGTCCATAGTTAGTAGCTAGATGGCTTCTTCTCTCTTTTTGGATCTCAATACAAAGTTCTCCCCCTCTCTTGTGGAGATCTATTCGATGTAATCTTCTTTTTGCGGTGTGTTTGTTTAGACCGATGAATTGTGGGTTTATGATCAAGTCTATCTATGAATAATATTTGAATCTTCTCTGAATTCTTTTATGTATGATTGGTTATCTTTGCAAGTCTCTTCGAATTATCCATTTGGTTTGGCCAACTAGATTGGTAGTTCTTGCCATGGGAGAAGTGCTTAGCTTTGGGTTCGATCTTTTGCGGTGTCCTTTCCCAGTGACAGAAGGGGCAGCAAGGCACGTATTGCATCGTTGCCATCGAGGATAACAAGATGGGGTTTATTTCATATTGCATGAATTTATCTCTCTACATCATGTCATTTTGCTTAAGGCGTTACTCTATTTTTTACTTAATAATCTACATGCATGCTGGATAGCGGTCGATGAGTGGAGTAATAGTAGTAGATGCAGAACCGTTTCGGTCTACTTGTCACGGACGTGATGCCTATATACATGATCATGCCTAGATATTCTCATAACTATGCTCAATTCTGTCAATTGCTCAACAGTAATTTGTTCACCCACCGTAGAATACTTATGCTCTTGAGAGAAGCCACTAGTGAAACCTATGGCCCCGGGTCTATTCTCATCATATCAATCTCCATCACTTTAATCTTGCTTTGCCTTTTTACTTTGCCTTTACTTTTCACTTTGCATCTTTATACCAAAAATACCAAAAAATATTATATCTATCAGATCTCACTCTTGTAAGGGACCGTGAAGGGATTGACAACCCCTAATCGCGTTGGTCGCGAGTAGCTATCTTTTTGTGCAGGTACGAGGGACTTGAGCGTGGCCTCCTACTGGATTGATACCTTGGTTCTTAAAAACTGAGGGAAATACTTACGCTACTTTGCTGCATCATCCCTTCCTCTTCGGGGAAAACCAACGCAAGCTCAAGAGGTAGCAAGAAGGATTTCTGGCGCCGTTGCCGGGGAGTCTACGCAAAAAGTCAACATACCAAGTACCCATCACAATCCCTATCTCTCGCATTACATTATTTTCCATTTGCCTCTCGTTTTCCTCTCCCCCACTTCACCCTTTCCATTTTATTCGCCCTCTCTCTCTATCCTCCCTCTCTATTTGCCTCTTTTGCTCGCTTGCCTTTTTGTTTGCTCGTGTGTTAGATTGCTTGTTTGTCACGATGGCTCAAGATACTACCAAATTGTGTGACTTCACCAATACCAATAATAATGATTTCCTTAGCACTCCAATTGCTCCTCTTGCCAATACTGAATCTTGTGAAATCAATACTGCTTTGTTGAATCTTGTTATGAAAGATCAATTCACCGGCCTTCCTAGTGAAGATGCCGCTACTCATCTGAATAGCTTCGTTGATTTATGTGATATGCAAAAGAAAAAAGATGTCGATAATGATGTCGTCAAATTGAAGCTATTTCCTTTTTCGCTTAGAGATCGTGCTAAAGCCTGGTTTTCGTCTTTGCCTAAAAATAGTATTGATTCTTGGAACAAGTGCAAAGATGCTTTTATCTCTAAATATTTCCCTCCCGCTAAGATCATCTCTCTTAGAAACGATATTATGAACTTTAAGCAACTTGATCATGAACATGTTGCACAAGCTTGGGAGACAATGAAATTAATGATACGTAATTGCCCTACTCATGGTTTGAATTTGTGGATGATTATACAAAAAAATTATGCCGGATTGAATTTTGCTTCTAGAAATCTTTTAGATTCGGCCGCGGGAGGCACTTTTATGGAAATCACTTTAGGAGATGCTACTAAACTCCTAGATAATATTATGGTTAATTATTCTCAATGGCATACTGAAAGATCTTCTAATAAAAAAGTGCATGCGATAGAAGAAATCAATGTTTTGAGTGGAAAGATGGATGAACTTATGAAATTATTTGCTACTAAAAGTGTTTTTTATGATCCTAATGATATGCCTTTGTCTACTTTGATTGAGAATAACAATGAATCTATGGATGTGAATTTTGTTGGTAGGAATAATTTTGGTAACAACGCTTATAGAGGGAATTTTAATACTAGGCCATATCCTAGTAATCCTTCTAATAATTATGGGAATTCCTACAACAACTCTTATGGAAATTATAATAAGATGCCCTCTGAATTTGAGAATAGTGTTAAAGATTTTATGAATTCACAAAAGAATTTTAATGCTTTGCTTGAAGAGAAATTGCTTAAAGTTGATGATTTGGCTAGGAACGTTGATAGAATTTCTCTTGAGATTGATTCTTTAAAGATTAGATCTATTCCTCCTAAGCATGATATCAACGAGTCTCTCAAAGCCATGCGAATTTCCATTGATGAGTGCAAGGAAAGAACCGCTAGGAGGTGTGCTTCCAAAGATGCCTTTATTAAAGCGTGTTTTTCCAATTCCTGTGAAAATCAATATGAAGATCTAAAAGTTATTGATGTGTCACCTATTAAATCTTTGTGTTGCAATATGAATCTTGATGAAACTGAATATGATCTTCCTTTACCTAGAAGGCGTTCTAAAAATTCGGAGTATTTAGATCTTTATGATGAAA
>NC_041392.1:67301711-67308970 GCF_002162155.2 Triticum dicoccoides
TTCCAATTCCTATGAAAATCAAGATGAAGATCTAAAAGTTATTGATGTGTCTCCTATTAAATCTTTGTTTTGCAATATGAATCTTGATGAAACTGAATATGATCTTCCTTTACCTAGAAGGCGTTCTAAAAATTCGGAGTATTTAGATCTTTATGATGAAATTGATGAAAGTGGGATTGAAAGAAATAAAAATCTAGATGTTGCTAAACCCACTATATTGGATTTCAAGGAATTTAATTATGAAAGTTGTTCTTTAATTGATTGTATTTCCTTGTTGCAATCCGTGTTAAATTCTCCACATGCTTATAGTCAACATAAAGCCTTCACCGAACATATTATTGATGCCTTGATGCAATCTTATGAAGAAAAACTTGAGTTGAAAGTTTCTATCCCTAGAAAACTCTATGATGAGTGGGAACCAACTATTAAAATTAAAATTAAATATCATGAGTTTTATGCTTTGTGTGATTTGTGTGCTAGTGTCTCTACTATTCCCAGGACTTTGTGTGATTTGCTAGATTTCCGTAATTTTGATGATTGCTCTCTGAACTTGCATCTTGCGGATTCCACTATTAAGAAACCTATGGGAAGGATTAATGATGTTCTTATTGTTGCAAATAGAAATTATGTGCCCGTAGATTTCATTGTTCTTGATATAGATTGCAATCCTTCTTGCCCTATTATTCTAGGTAGACCTTTCCTTAGAACGGTTGGTGCGATTATTGATATGAAGGAAGGGAATATTAGATTTCAATTTCCACTAAAAAAGGGCATGGAACACTTTACAAGAAAGAAAATAAAATTTCCATATGAAACTATCATGAGAGCCACTTATGGATTGCCTACCAAAGATGGCAATACCTAGATCTATCCTCGCTTTTATGCCTAGCTAGGGGCGTTAAACGATAGCGCTTGTTGGGAGGCAACCCAATTTTATTTTTATTCCTTGCTTTTTGCTCCTGATTAGTAATAAATAAATTATTTATCCTCTGTTTTTTTGTGTTTTTTTGTGTTTAATTAGTGTTTGTGCCAAGTAGAACCGTTGGGAAGACTTGGGGAAAGTCTTGTTGAACTTGCTGTAAAAAGCAGAAACTTTAGCACTCACGAGAACTTCTGTCATTCTTATTTCAAGAGTGCTATTTAGTTAAATCTTTTTGCAGATGATTAATAGATAAATTCCTCACGTCCAGCAATTTATTTTAGAATTTTTGGGGTTCCAGATCTTGCGCTAGCTACAGATTACTACAGACTGCTCTGTTTTGACAGATTCTGTTTTTCGTGTGTTGTTTGTTTATTTTGATGAATCTATGGTTAGTAAAATAGTTTATAATCCATAAGAAGTTGGAATACAGTAGGTTTAGCACCAAAATAAATAAAGAATGAGTTCATTACAGTACCTTGAAGTGGTCTTTTGCTTTCTTTCGCTAACGAAGCTCACGAGTTTTCTACTTTAAGTTTTGTGTTGTGAAGTTTTCAAGTTTTGGGTGAATTCTTTTGATGGATTATGGAACAAGGAGTGGCAAGAGCCTAAGCTTGGGGATGCCCATGGCACCCCCAAGAGAATCCAAGGACACCAAAAAGTCAAAGCTTGGGGATGCCCCGGAAGGCATCCCCTCTTTTGTCCACTTCCATCGGTAATTTACTTGGAGCTATATTTTTATTCACCAACATGATATGTGTTTTGCTTGGAGCGTCTTGTATTATTTGTGTATTTGTGTCTTAGTATGCCACAATCAACCTTGCTGTACACACCTTTTGAGAGAGCCATACATGAATTAAAATTTGATAGAATACTCTATGTGCTTCACTTATATCTTTTTAAGCTAAGTAGTTTTGCTCTATGTGCTTCACTTATATCTTTTGAGCGCTATAATTTTGCTCTATGTGCTTCACTTAGATCTTTTAGAGAACGGTGGTGGATTTGTTTTAAAGAAACTATTTATCTCTCATGCTTCACTTAAATTATTTTGAGAGTCTCTTAATAGCATGGTAATTTGCTTAATAATAATATGCTTGGTATTCAAGATTTGTGAAACTTTCTTTTGAGTGTGTTGAATACTAAGAAAATATTGAAGCATGATCACTACAAGGGAAAAGCCTAGCAGCAGCGCGGGTTTTCGGCCTTTTAGTAGCGCGGGGGCCGGCGCTATTAATAAGGCACTACAGCTAACGTATAGCAGTAGCGCCGGTCCACCCGCACTACTGCTACACAAGTGTTGCAGCAGCACGCTTAAAGGAACCTCGCTGCTGCTAATAGCTATAGCGTGCTTCCCCTGTGTGCGCTACTGCTAACTTTTCTCCACTCGCTACTGCTAATTTTAGTAGTTTTTTGTTTTTTCGGCATATTTGTTTTGTATTTGAACAGGCTTTATAGAAGAATCTTTAGCACATACAAATGTTATCATGATACACATACAAATGCCTGCGAGACCACAAATGTAATCATAGCATATACATACAAATAGTCTCGTCATAATCATCATCCAACACAAAGTGGTATCTTGTCATCATCTCGAAAATAGCGATACATGCAAGTCTCGAATACTTGCAACTACAACATCATCCATCTAAACAAAGGTATACGCGAGAAGAGCTATCACTATGAGTGAGAGCGGAACTATGCAGTACATGAGATGGCGGTTACGAGTCCTCTCTCGCGCTAGCGTGAACCTTAAGTAACTAGCTTCTCCTTCTTGTCTGCTTTTGAAGCCTTTATGGCTGGCGTCCAAGAACCCATTCACTTGCGCCTGACACTCATGCCACTCGTTGTACACCCCCGGAACCTTCCCTTTGTACACGACATAGCAGTTCCATCTCGCCATCAAGAAACTAGGTACCTGTTAGAGATGCATGTTCATGAAGAGGATGTACAATCATATATATGCAACAAAATATACTAGAGAACACCGAAAAAGAAAGGGTTAGCAACTAGATGCAACATACAGTACGCAAATTAATTAACTAGAGGTATGCAGGTCATCGTACGCAAACTAACAAAGTAGCGTTACGCAAGTTCGGCAGGGATCATGGACATCACAAAGTTGCATCGCTACAAATGGTATACAAGTTCAACCGACACATATCATCATCATCGGCATCATAAATCACTAGAAGTTCCATCCTTCCATATCATCGAGGATGGACCCTAGCTTCTTGAACGTCGTGAGGTCTAGACGTTGCATGCCTATGCGAGTTCGGACGTCAACTCGCGATATAGGGCCGTGGTGGAACATCCCCTTCTCATCGACGACTTCTTTTATGATGATCGTCGCAATGTCGCTTTGGATGCGAAATAAGTCATCTCTAAGTTTATAATCCGCTTCTCCATGAGATTCTAGCCACTTGTGGATATGATCATCATTTCTACTTCTCATGCGAAGCTTTTGGTGATCCGTGTTGAACTGAATCATGAGATGGACGATGTAGAATCCATCCTTCTTGCTTGGTTTTGGGACATGGATGCAGGAGAAGTTACTTTTATGCGCGAAACCCATCTTCTTGTTCCTTTGTTTCCTGATCTGCATGTGGCCACCTCTAATGTTGAAGCCTTGGAGAGCATCATCTAGAATATTCATTATGTGGGTGTAGTATTTTTTCTCGTAGTCTCTGGAAGGGTCAAAATACACGGCGTGGGAGACTTGCGGATAAAGAACGATAAGGACGGCGCGCCCGTTGCTGCGGGGAAAAGACACCTCAAATTATTCCCCATAGAGAGAGAAGGAATGATTGAAATGTATGAAAGGGTTGTTCGAAACTGACTTACTTTGGATGATAAGGCACAAGGACAATTTCCCGGTCCTTATTCTGTACCATGAAGTTTTGGAGGTAGTCCCTAGCAGTTTCACGCTCAAAGTCGCCGAGACTCAAGAAAGACTCGTGCATGTAGTACGGATCCGCCACACAGATTTGCGAGACTTCTTCACTGTTCATGACAGACCTCATATGTAGCACAAAAAGGCAGACGATTGTAAAATCGAGCCGCCTTGTCAGAAACATCTCAAAGATATGGTCAAACCGCGGGAAGAACACCTCTGCGGGCCGTGTCTCGACGTAGCACTTCCCCTCAGGCACACGAGTCGCGTATGTCGGATATCCTGGATCCTTTGAGGCTAGTAGGCTTTTCTCAGTCGACAACACATGGTCGTGTAGTCTCCTGAGATCCCCTGATAGTGCCTCCAGCGGTTTTGGCGGTAGCATCGGCTCGCCCGTGAGATGGAACATGGCCGCACCTTTCACGGGTACATGCTCTTCAAAATGCATCGTTGGGCTGCTATGTGCTCTGGCTTGTTTGGAGGCAGCTATCTTCCCCGATCTCTTTCTCTCCTTTTTCTTGGGCACACCTTCTAGACCCTTCCTTAACCCCTGCCCCAATGTTCCCGGGCTAAGTACTGTACGACCCTCGGGCTGGGATAGTTGAGCCTGTGTTGAGGCGGCATCTTTAGGCGTGTCCTGTGAGGATTTCATGAAGAGAGACCTTTTGCAATCCCTGCTATGACCTTCCTGCCCGGGCATATCATCCATATCCTCATTAGAAAGTTGATAGCCCGATTCGTCATATGGTTGACTCATCAATTCTATGTCACAGTCATACGCGTTTGTATTGAGGAAATCCATAGGGTCGAGCTCCGTCTCATCATCCATTCTCTGTTCTACAGGACAAATTACACCAGCCAGCACTATTGCACCCCCTTCATCATGTCATCCGCCGCTCTCACCCGGCACTACAGGAGCTGGTAATTGCATAGGCGGGGTGGTGGTCTCCGCACATGCTTGTTGATGTGTGGTTATTGGTGTGCTCTCGGCCGGCTCCAGACGAATAAGATTCTTCGGCCATAGCAGCACCCAACCCTTGCAGCTTCCAATCCACGGCGAGGTCTCGTCGTTCGCTCCCACATGCTGTACTGGAGGAGGCAAATCCTCGTGCCCCGATTTCACACTGGACAAGCTAACCCTGAAGTGCCCAGCAGGGATCGGCTGGTTGTGGAATGTGGGTTGCAAGGGGTCCATTATCATCCCCTTTCCCGCGTCCACCTTCTGGCCTTTGATCAAGTAGAGTATGGTGCACGGGGTTTCTTTCGCCTGCAAACACATATGTCTGTGGCATAAAACATCCGAAAGGCAACAAAATTGGAATATTATATATATATATATATATATATATATATATATATATATATATATATATATATATATATATATATATATTGGTGCGACATGTAATTACCGTGACGGCGTCAAGCTCAACCAAAGATGAAGGCCCACCAAGCGCGCCAGAGACTGAGGACGGGCTGCTATGAGCGGGAGCGGCTGCGAGAGGAGGCCCAGTTGCGTGAGCAAGTGATGGTGCGATGGTGTTGTTGTTCATGGAGTTGCTCCCGACGAAACTGGGCAACAGGAAATCATGTACCGTCTTGTCTGGATTTTCCTTCGTCCAGTTGATGATAACTGGAACCAAGTTAGTAGCAAAATCATTTCTGTAGGCAGTTACAGCTGCATTGACTGCATGCTGTAGCAACTCATATTTGTCCTCGGCTGCTTTTTTCGCGTCCTCAGCTGCTTTTTTCTCGACCGCAAGCTTCACCTTCGCGTCGATGTCCGCCTGACTAAACTTCTTTTTCTGCTTCTTGGCCTCCGGGCCCTCGTTGTAAAACACCTTCCACGTGGTGCCATCTCCGGCGCCGTGCACACGACCATATTGCGGCCGCTGGCCCAAAGGGAGTCCCTTAAGTTCGTTCCAGGCCCGGTTGAGAGGGGTGTCCCACTTGGGCCTCATCGGAGAAGTAGGGTTTTCGGCTGCAAGCTAGTGTTGCTTCTCCAGTAGTCTAATCAATTTCCTCGTGATCTTGTCCGTGTAAAAAACCTTTTTCTCCTTGTCCCACTTGTAGAGGGCCCTGATGAAGTCATGCTCCAAGGGGTTGGTGAACTTCGCGAAGGGGTCTGGGAGACCCGCGGCTTCACGTTCCGCGTCCTCCTTATCCCATATGGGCCTTTTACCGAGGTAGCCACGGCTTCCAAGGCGATGCTTCCCCGTGTTCCTTTGCTGAAGGCTCTTGAATTTCGCAGCCTTAGCCTTGGCGTCCTCGATAGCGCAAGTGTCCTTGAACTTTTCGGACTCCTCTTCCGTAAGTGTCGGATTTTCCTCCAGAATCTTGGATAAGGGTTCCTCAGCCTCAATAGCTCGTTTCACCCTTGATTTCCAGGAGGCAAAATCATTGCTGAACATGCCCATGGCTTGATTGTTAATCTTTTTCATCTTCGGATCATCCCACGGTTGTTCTATGTTATCATCCCGATCGGGGAACTTGAATCTCTTGTGCAACTTCGTTAGGAGCAACTGCGTCAAATGTTCTTTACTCCTTAAGTCATCGTCATTGATGCTCGCGCATTCCCGTAGGATGCATCCTACTTGGTTCCCATAGAACTTGCGAGGTTCTTCCGGCTCTAACGGCTCAAACTTGCCAAGTGCCATCTTTGTGATCACAAGTCGTCCAATCCCTAGTTTGTTAGGTTTTCGTATCCTCTGCTTCTTATGCCTCTTTTCGGTACCGGCATCGGCGCTGGTATCTTCCCCGGCGGTACCTTCCCCACCGGTCTCGGCACCGCCATCGGTGCCGGCGCCGTCGGTGTCGGTGTCGGCGTCAGTACCATCATCGAGGCGGACCTGCAAACCTTGCTTAGCAGTCAAAAAGTCGAGGTAGTCTTGTTCACCCTCATAATCCATCTCGTCTGCATCTTGGTCAGAAGGCCCAATTTCTTCGTTGTTTCGACATGTTTCCTATGATTAAGTGTCCTCATTTATTTCTAAAAGTATGAATAAATGAGAAATGAGATAAAAAAGAAATCTATGTGCCAGCACTCGATATGCCAACTATGTAGCACAAATCATGCCTTTATTCACGGGAAATTTCGGCATGACCTTTGCTAAAAAATGGACATATCAAGCACCTGAAATTCACCGGAACGGAAATGAATCAACATTTCGGCATAACATAGGCAACTCGGATCATTTACCAAAACATGACATATCCACATATCACATGTCCAGTTCAAATTTGCATATAAATTCAGCAAATTTTGAAACCTATCTAAATTCATAACTATATAGATAACCTAATTAACATAACTAAAACCTAAGTAAATTAACCCTAGCTAGCAGAGAGAGAGAGAGGGGGGTGGTTTACAGAGGGTGCAGGGCGAGGAGGCAGGCCCAACGACGGCCAAGGTTGGGAGGGGAGGAAGCAGAGAAGGGAGGCGAGGGC
>NC_041392.1:67309553-67357431 GCF_002162155.2 Triticum dicoccoides
GGGCGAGCGCGCCTGGGTTGGGGGCGGTAGGTTCGGGGGCGAGCGCGCCGGGGTCGGGCGCGGCGGGGTCGGGGGCGAGCGCGCCGAGGTCGGGGGCGGGCGCGGCGGTGCGACGGGGCCGGGGAAGAGAGAGTGGGGATTTGGGGGAAAAGAGGCGGGATGAAGCAGGGAGAGGGAGAATTTTGGGTTAAGTGGACGTAGCAGTAGCGCGTTTACACGAAACGTGCTACTACTATTACGAGCAGCTATAGCGATTTTTTGCAGAAACCGCTACTGCTACCTTGACTAGCTGTAGCTCTTTTTCACTAAAGCGCTACTGCTATAACCAGTTTCCCTTTTTTCTTTTCCTCGGCATAATAGGAACATATATATTACATCATTGGACCCTTGCATAATAATGGCTAAGTGTGTATACAAAATAGGAACATATATATATTACATCATTGGACCCATGCATAATAATGACTAATTAAGTGTGTATACAAAATAGGAACATATATTTCCATTTTGCAAAAGCATGAAATATTAATCACACCTCTATCTCGAGATTGAGCACACGGTGGAGATGATGATGTAGGGAGGTCAAAAGTGCACAAAGCTCTTCTTGACAAAGAAAAGTCTAGTTAAGGGGCAAATAGGTCACTTAACTAAATGCTACATCTACCTAGCTAGCTAATTTGGGAGGAGACAACTTCAACTAGTGGAGGGGGAGGAAAAGGAGAAAGGAGATGAATTAATGGAGGTGGTGTAGTTATAGCTAGGAGTAATGAAGAGAGAGAAAGGTAGGTAGAAGAGGGGGAGTAATGGGGGAGAAGTATTGAGGAAGAAGAAGAGTGAGAGAGGGAGGATGTGGGAGGTAGGGGAAAGGAAGGAGAGGAGATGGGGAGGGGAGGTGGAAAAGGTGGTGGGTGCTGCGTCTTAGCAGTAGCGCGGGAGAGAAAGCGCGCTGCTGCTAAGAGCGTAGCAACAGCGCGCTTTCCTGTCACGCGCTACTGCTAAACGGGCCAACCCTGTGCACAATTTCAAAATTAGCAGCAGCGAGGTGACAAAAAAGCGCGCTGCTACTATGGCATTAGCAGCAGGGCGCTCCATGGCGCTGCGCTACTGGTAAACTTATGTCGTTGTGTACTGTCGGTGGATTTTTGTAGCAGCGCGGTTTAAGCGTCACACGCTACTGCTAAGTTTGCACCAGTAGCGAGCTTTCCGTAGCCGCGCTGCTACTACTTAGCAGCAGCGCCTGTTTTTATCCCGCGCTGCTCCTAAGATTCTATGTATAAGATTTTCCCTAGTAGTGGATAATTGTTTTGAGATATGGAGGTGATAATATTAAAGTCATGCTAGTTGAGTAGTTGTGAATTTAAAGAATACTTGTGTTAAAGTTTGTGATTCCCGTAGCATGCACGTATGGTGAACCGTTATGTGATGAAGTCAGAGCATGATTTATTTATTGATTGTCTTCCTTATGAGTGGCGGTCGGGGACGAGCGATGGTCTTTTCCTACCAATCTATCCCCCTAGGAGCATGCGCGTAATACTTTGCTTTAATAACTTATAGATTTTTGCAATAAGTATATGAGTTCTTTATGACTAATGTTGAGTTCATGGATTATACGCACTCTCACCCTTCCACCTTTGCTAGCCTCTCTAATACCGCGCACTTTTCGCCGGAATCATACACCCACCATATATCTTCCTCAAAACAGCCACCATACCTACCTATTATGGCATTTCCATAGCCATTCCGAGATATATTGCCATGCAACTTTCCACCGTTCCATTTATTTTGACACACTCCATCATTGTCATATTGCATATCCCGGTATACCGCCGGAAGCATTCATATAGAGTCAAATTTTGTTCTAAGTATTGATTTGTAATTGTTGAGTTGTAAGAAAAATAAAAGTGTGATGATCATCATTATTAGAGCATTGTCCCAGTGAGGAAAGAATGATGGAGACTATGATTCCCCCATAAGTCGGGATGAGACTCCGGACGAAAAATAAAAAAAAAGAGGCCAAAGAAGCCCAAATAAAAAGAGGCCATAAAAAAGAGAAAAGGCCCAAATAAAAATAAAAAAATGAGAGAAAAAGAGAGAAGGGACAATGTTGTAATCCTGTTACCACACTTGTGCTTCAAAGTAGAACCATGATCTTCATAGTAGAGAGTCTCTCATGTTATAACTTTCATATACTAGTGGGAATTTTACATTATAGAACTTGGCTTGTATATTCCAATGATGGGCTTCCTCAAATTGCCCTAGGTCTTCATGAGCAAGCAAGTTGGATGCACACCCACTTAGTTTCTTTTTGAGCTTTCATATACTTATAGCTCTAGTGCATCCGTTGCATGGCAATCCCTACTCACTCACATTGATATCTATTGATGGGCATCTCCATAGCCCGTTGATACACCTAGTTGATGTGAGACTATCTTCTCCTTTTTGTCTTCTCCACGACCACCATTCTATTCCACCTATAGTGCTATATCCATGGCTCACGCTCATGTATTGCGTGAAGATTGAAAAAGTTTTGAAAAAGTTAGAGTATGAAACAATTGCTTGGCTTGTCATCGGGGTTGTGCATGATTTAAATACTTTGTGTGTTGAAGATAGAGCATAGCCAGACTATATGATTTTGTAGGGATAACTTTCTTTGGCCATGTTAATTTGAGAAGACATAATTGCTTTGTTAGTATGCTTGAAGTATTATTATTTTTATGTAAATATAAAATTTTGTCTTCAATCTTTCGAATCTGAATATTCACATCACAATTAAGAAGATTTGCATTGAAATTATGCCAAGTAGCACTCCGCATCAAAAATTCTCTTTTTATCATTTACCTACTCGAGGACGAGCAGGAATTAAGCTTTGGGGATGCCTGATACGTCTCCAACGTATCTATAATTTTTGATTGCTCCATGCTATATTATCTACTGTTTTGGACTATATTGGGCTTTATTTTCCACTTTTATATTATTTTTGGGACTAACCTATTAACCGGAGGCCCAGCCCAGAATTGCTGTTTTTTCCTATTTCAGTGTTTCGAAGAAACGAAATATCAAACGGAGTCCAAACGGAATGAAACCTTCAGAAACGTGATTTTCTCACCGAACGTGATCCAGGAGACTTGGACCCTACGCCAAGGCATCAGAGAGGCGGTCACGAGGGTGGGGGGCGCCCCCCTAGGGCGCGCCCCCTGCCTCGTGGGCCCCTCGGAGCTCCACCGACGTACTTCTTCCTCCTATATATACATACGTACCTTCAAACGACCAAATACGGATCCAAAAACCTAATTCCACTGCCGCAACTTTCTGTATCCACGAGATCCCATCTTGGGGCCTGTTCCGGAGCTCCGCCGGAGAGGGCCATCATCACGGAGGGCTTCTACATTATCATAGCCTCTCCGGTGAAGTGTCAGTAGTTTACCTCAGACCTTCGGGTCCATAGTTAGTAGCTAGATGGCTTCTTCTCTCTTTTTGGATCTCAATACAAAGTTCTCCCCCTCTCTTGTGGAGATCTATTCGATGTAATCTTCTTTTTGCGGTGTGTTTGTTGAGACCGATGAATTGTGGGTTTATGATCAAGTCTATCTATGAATAATATTTGAATCTTCTCTGAATTCTTTTATGTATGATTGGTTATCTTTGCAAGTCTCTTTGAATTATCTGTTTGGTTTGGCCAACTAGATTGGTAGTTCTTGCCATGGGAGAAGCGCTTAGCTTTGGGTTCGATCTTGCGGTGTCCTTTCCCAGTGACAGAAGGGGCGGCAAGGCACGTATTGCATCGTTGCCATCGAGGATAACAAGATGGGGTTTATTTCATATTGCATGAATTTATCTCTCTACATCATGTCATCTTGCTTCAGGCGTTACTCTGTTTTTAACTTAATACTCTAGATGCATGTTGGATAGCGGTCGATGAGTGGAGTAATAGTAGTAGATGCAGAATCGTTTTGGTCTACTTGTCACGGACATGATGCCTATATACATGATCATGCCTAGATATTCTCATAACTATGCTCAAGTCTGTCAATTGCTCAACAGTAATTTGTTCACCCACCGTAGAATACTTATGCGCTTGAGAGAAGCCACTAGTGAAACCTATGGCCCCTGGGTCTATTCTCATCATATCAATCTCCATCACTTTAATCTTGCTTTGCTCTTTTACTTTTCCTTTACTTTTCACTTTGCATCTTTATACCAAAAATACCAAAAAATATTATATCTATCAGATCTCACTCTCGTAAGTGACCGTGAAGGGATTGACAACCCCTAATCATGTTGGTTGCGAGTAGCTATCATTTTGTGCAGGTACAAGGGACTTGAGCGTGGCCTCCTACTAGATTGATACCTTGGTTCTCAAAAACTGAGAGAAATACTTACGCTACTTTTCTGCATCATCCCTTCCTCTTCGGGGAAAACCAACGCAAGCTCAAGAGGTAGCATCATGTCATCATGTGCATTGCATCATCATGGTTTCAAAACTTGCATCTGTCTGGGTTTCCTAGTTCTCCCCGTTGTCCGTTCTGAGCCAAGAGACACTTGCACGCGCCCGCGGCATGTCCGAAATATTAT
This sequence comes from Triticum dicoccoides, assembly GCF_002162155.2. NCBI lineage: Eukaryota > Viridiplantae > Streptophyta > Magnoliopsida > Poales > Poaceae > Triticum > Triticum dicoccoides. The sequence goes on from NC_041392.1 coordinate 67,314,126, forward strand.
TTTATAAGTGGCCGGAAAATGTTCTCGGAATGGGTTGAAAGTTGGAATGCGGTGTTGTTATCTTGTCAGTAGGCCTGGCAAGTTTCATCGCATTCGGTGTCTGTTTGACGCCCCAACGGTTAACTATAGCGGCAATATAGTCGGTCAAACGTCGGACATTTTCGGTCTCCGAAAAATGTTGCTGGGCTTTCCCTCTCTTTCCTCCCTAGACCGTCTACACAGTCCACTACCTACCGCCAGGCCCAACCTCTCCTCTCTCGACAGCCCGCGGCTCTCCTCGCGCGCGCATCCGAAAACTCCCACGAACCCAACCCGGACAGTCGTCACCGTTGGGTCTGGATCATCCCCAAACATCTATAAAACATCATCAATTTCTCTTTTAGACTCCCTAACCCATTTATTTCGAACCGTCCGGTTACTATCGGAGGGACCAGGTGACCCTAAACCTTACCAACTTGCTATATAGACGGAAACCTAGATCTTAGGAGCTTGTCCCATCCATCCCCTCGGTCGCCGCCGCATCCTCCTCGTTTTCCTCAGCCACCAACCAGATCCACTCCTCTTGTCTTCCTCGAGATCCACCTCCCTAGATTTCAGCGCCACCCAATCGCCGCCTCCTTCCCTCCTCCCTTTCATCCACCACCAAATCCATCCTTCAAGCCATCCTCTTCTCCCTCCGCAGCTTTGATAGCCTCGCTTAATAGGGATGATAGAATACTCATATCAATAAGGAATTTCCTTCTTTTCCAGAAGCCCATTCGGACAGAACTCCAAAGTTAAGTGTGCTCGGCTTGGAGTAATTTCAGGATGGGTGACCGACCGGGAAGTTGCTCCCGGGTGCGCACGAGTGAGGACAAAGTGCACAGAAAAGACTAGCATTGATCTGTGGGGTTAGTCTAGATCCCGCCAGAACTCCAAAGTTAAGTGTGCTCGGCTTGGAGTAATTTCAGGATGGGTGACCGACCGGGAAGTTGCTCCCGGGTGCGCACGAGTGAGGACAAAGTGCACAGAAAAGACTAGCATTGATCTGTGGGGTTAGTCTAGATCCCGCCAGGAGTAACGACCACCGGCGGGTGTGTCCGGGGCGTTACAGCAGCCGGCGCAGCCTCCTCGTTCCGTGCAGCTCGGGGACTCCAAGCCCCTTGATCCAGCCGTCCGGGAGGACATCGGACCTCGCCGTCGTGTCGTTCTACCTTCTGCGGACCTGCAGCCCTTCATCGACAACCCTGCCTTGACCGCCCCTCTCCTCCTTGAGCTCCTCTTCGGCGACCCTCGTCGACAGCGAGCTCCACCAGGAACCCGCGGCCTCCTCTGCCCTCTCCGTGAGCCGGCTGCAAGCAACGCCCCGCCATCCTCCGCCTCGCCTGCGGCCTCCTCAGTACAGGGTCCGACCCCAATGCTCCATCCCACGACCACCTTGAGCACCCACGCCCGCTGCCGACGAAGGTCATGGCCAGGTCGTCCTCGCCGCACCTGCTCCCTTCCCCTGTCTCTGTTTCGCTGAAGCTTCCGCTGTCTCACCGACCCCCTCTCTCGCTGCTCTCTATTACAGCGCCGGGTTCCGCTCCTCCTCGACCTCACATGACCAGATTCAGCCGCCATGGACCCCAACGAGGGAGTTCGTCATTGGCCATCCTCGTTTTTCGTGCCTGGATCCCGCCGCCCTCGACCAAAACCCCCACCCCCGCGCCGTCTTCTGCATCACCAGGCTTCTGCTGTTGTTTTCTGTTCTTTAGAAACGAGACCAGTAGAGTCGCTCGTCCCGAGCGTTGACCGCGCTCCCCTGCTTCGATCGGCCTGCGAGGCCCAACACCGCTCTAGGCCTACCAGGCCTCCTGTTCCACCGTCTGGGCCCAACCCATGGTGAGCAACCACCAACTCCCCCCGGCCCAGTTTGCCTCAGATCTGGCCCGTGATGTTTTTTCCCCTACGAGGACAATTTTTTTCTAATTTCCAGATACTGCAGTTTTTATAGAAAAACCCTTGTTAATCATGCATTTAATAATTCCACAATCGTGCATCGGATTGAAATGTTTTATATATGAAACATGCTTAGAATTTTGTCTAGTTTCATAATTTCCAACTTTCATGCATGTTTAAAATGTTTAAACTGCAGTTTGCATTAATTTGCTTAAATGCCATGTTAAAATGATTTATTTCATAACTAAATAACCGTAGCTCGGTTTTAAATAATCTTTATATGTAAATGGGGTAGAAAAATGCCTAGTTTAACATGGTGGCATTACTTTGCATGTTTAACAACTCTAAAATTGTGTTTAGGGCAGAACAGTACCAAATCTAATATATGCTCATGAGGTTTTTCTGGACTTGTTTCTTATTGATCCGGCCTCATTTAAACTTCCCTAGATAGGTAGTTTTCATATGCTTCACCTCTTGCCATGCTAACCAACATTTAATATTGTTGAGTACATAAACGGGAGAGAACTAAATAAGTCAAGTGGTGTTCCGTCAATATGCAACTCGTTGCATATGGAGCTCCACTTAATTTGTAGTATTGTTTGTGCACTTTGCCATGCCATGCTTCATTAAACCGTACATGCATCATACTTGGTTGTGCATCATGTCATGTTTATGTGATGGTTGTTTACTATGTTGCTTGCTTCTTTCCGGGTTGCTTCTCTCGTTAGCTTCTGTTCCGTTCCCGAGTTGTGAGGATTCGTTCAACTACATCCGTTTGTCTTCTTGATGGACTCGTTCTTCTTCCTTGCGGGATCTCAGGCAAGATGACCATACCCTCGAAATCACTTATATCTTTGCTTGCTAGTTGATCACTCTATTGCCATGCCGCGCTACCTACCACTTGCTATATCATGCCTCCCATATTTCCATGTCAAGCCTCTAACCCACCTTTCCTAGCAAACCGTTGTTTGGCTATGTTACCGCTTTGCTCAGCCCCTCTTATAGCGTTGCTAGTTGCAGGTGAAGATGAAGTTTGTTCCATGTTGGAACATGGATTTTGTTGGGACATCATTATTATATCTTATTTACTTTAATGCATCTATATACTTGTAAAGGGTGGAAGGCTCAATGTTATGCCTGGTGTTTTGTTCCACTCTTGCCGCCCTAGTTTCCGTCATACCGGTGTTATGTTCCTTGATTTGGCGTTCCTTACGCGGTTGGGTGTTATGGGAACCCCTTGACAGTTCTCTTTGAATAAAACTCTGTTGGGTAATGTAGTAATTTCAAAAAAAATCCTACGCACACGCAAGATCATGGTGATGCATAGCAATGAGTGGGGAGAGTGTTGTCTACGTACCCTCATAGACCGGCAACAGAAGCGTTGACACAACATAGAGAAAGTAGTCGTAGGTCTTCCCAATCCGACCGATCCATGTACCGAACGTACGACACCTCCGAGTTCTGCACACGTTCAACTCGGTGAGGTCCCTTGAGCTCCGATCCAGCCGAGTGTTGAGGGAGAGTTTCGTCATCACGGCGGCATGATGATGGTTATGATGTTCTACCGACGCAGGGCTTCGCCTAAGCACCGCTATGATATGAACGAGCTGGAATATGGTGGAAGGGGGCACCGCACACGGCTAAGGAACGATCACGAAGATCAACTTGTGTGTCATGGGGTGCCCCCCTTCCCCCGTACATAAAGGAGGGAGGGGGAGGTGCGGCCGGCCCCTAGGGGTGCGCTTGGAGGAGTCCTACTCCCACAGGGAGTAGGACTCCCCCCTCTTGCCTTGTTGGAGAAGGAAAGGGGAAGGGGGAAAGAGGAAAGGGGGGCGCCGCCCCCCTTCCTTGTACTATTCGGACTAGGGGGGAGGGGGCACGTGGCCTGCCCTGGCCGGCCCTCCTCTTCTCCCTTAGGGCCCATGTAGGCCCATTAACCCCGGGGGGGTTCCGGTAACCCCCCGGTACTCCGGTAAAATCCCGATTTCACCCGGAACGATTCCGATATCCAAATATAGGCTTCCAATATATCAATCTTTATGTCTCGACCATTTTGAGACTCCTAGTCATGTCCGTGATCACATCCGGGACTTCGAACAACCTTTGGTACATCAAAACACAAAAAACCCTAATTACGATCGTCACCGAACTTTAAGCGTGCGGACCCTACGGGTTCGAGAACTATGTAGACATGACCGAGACACGTCTCCGGTCAATAACCAATAGCGGAACCTGTATGCTCATATTGGTTCCTACATGTTCTTCGAAGATCTTTATCGGTCAGACCGCATAACAACATACGTTGTTCCCTTTGTCATCGGTATGTTACTTGCCCGAGATTCGATCGTCGGTATCTCAATACCTAGTTCAATCTCGTTACTGGCAAGTCTCTTTACTCGTTCCGTAATACATCATCCCGCAACTAACTTATTAGATGCAATGCTTGCAAGGCTTGAGTGATGTGTATTACCGAGAGGGCCCAGAGATACCTCTCCGACAATCGGAGTGACAAATCCTAATCTCAAAATACGCCAACCCAACAAGTACCTTCGGAGACACCTGTAGAGCACCTTTATAATCACCCAGTTACGTTGTGACATTTGGTAGCACACAAAGTGTTTCTCTGGTAAACGGGAGTTGCATAATCTCATAGTCATAGGAACATGTATAAGTTATGAAGAAAGCAATAGCAACAAACTAAACGATCAAGTGCTAAGCTAACGGAATGGGTCAAGTCAATCACATCATTCTCCTAATGATGTGATCTCGTTAATCAAATGGCAACTCATGTCTATGGTTAGGAAACATAACCATCTTTGATCAACGAGCTAGTCAAGTAGAGGCATACTAGTGACACTCTGTTTGTCTATGTATTCACACATGTATTATGTTTCCGGTTAATACAATTCTAGCATGAATAATAAACATTTATCATGATATAAGGAAATAAATAATAACTTTATTATTGCCTCTAGGGCATATTTCCTTCAGTCTCCCACTTGCACTAGAGTCAATAATCTAGATTACACAGTAATGATTCTAACACCCTTGGAGCCTTGGTGCTGATCATGTTTTGCTCGTGGGACAGGCTTAGTCAGCGGGTCTGCAACATTCAGATCCTGATGTATCTTGCAAATTTCTATGTCTCCCACTTGGACTAAATCCTGAATGGAATTCAAGCATCTCTTGATGTGCTTGGTTCTCTTGTGAAATCTGGATTCCTTCGCCAAGGCAATTGCACCAGTATTGTCACAAAAAAATTTCATTGGACCTGATGCACTAGGTATGACACCTAGATCGGATATGAACTCCTTCATCCAGACTCCTTCATTTGCTGCTTCCGAAGCAGCTATGTACTCCGCTTCACATGTAGATCCCGCCACGACGCTTTGTTTAGAACTGCACCAACTGACAGCTCCACCGTTCAATGTAAACATGTATCCGGTTTGCGATTTAGAATCATCTGGATCAGTGTCAAAGCTTGCATCTACGTAACCATTTATGATGAGCTCTTTGTCACCTCCATATACGAGAAACATATCCTTAGTCCTTTTCAGGTACTTCAGGATGTTCTTGACCGTTGTCCAGTGATCCACTCCTGGATTACTTTGGTACCTCCCTGCTAGACTTATAGCAAGGCACACATCAGTTCTGGTACACAGCATTGCATACATAATAGAGCCTATGGCTGAAGCATAGGGAACATCTTTCATTTTCTCTCTATCTTCTGCGATGGTCGGACATTGAGTCTTACTCAACTTCACACCTTGTAATACAGGCAAGAACCCTTTCTTTGCTTGATCCATTTTGAACTTCTTCAAAACTTTGTCAAGGTATGTGCTTTGTGAAAGTCCAATTAAGCGTCTTGATCTATCTCTATAGATCTTAATGCCCAATATGTAAGCAGCTTCACCGAGGTCTTTCAATGAAAAAACTCTTATTCAAGTATCCCTTTATGCTATCCAGAAATTCTATATCATTTCCAATCAGTAACTTGTCATCCACATATAATATCAGAAATGCTACAGAGCTCCCACTCCCTTATAAATACAGGCTTCTCCAAAAGTCTATACAAAACCAAATGCTTTGATCACACTATCAAAGCGTTTATTCTAACTCTGAGAGGCTTGCACCAGTCCATAAATGGATCGCTGGAGCTTGCACACTTTGTTAGCTCCCTTTGGATCGACAAAACCTTTCGGTTGCATCATATACAACTCTTCTTCCAGAAATCCATTCAGGAATGCAGTTTTGACATCCATCTGCCAAATTTCATAATCATAAAATGCGGCAATTGCTAACATGATTCGGACAGACTTAAGCATCGCTACAGGTGAGAAGGTCTCATCGTAGTCAATCCCTTGAACTTGTCGAAAACCTTCCGCAACAAATCGAGCTTTGTTGACAGTAACATTACCGTCAGCGTCAGTCTTCTTCTTGAAGATCCATTTATTCTGAATTGCTTGCCGATCAACGGGCAAGTCAACCAAAGTCCACACTTTGTTCTCATACATGGATCCCATCTCAGATTTCATGGCTTCTAGCCATTTTGTGGAATCTGGGCTCACTATCGCATCTTCATAGTTCGTAGGTTCATCATGATCTAGTAGCATGACTTCCAAAACAGGATTACCGTACCACTCTGATGCGGATCTTACTCTGGTTGATCTACGAGGTTCGGTAGTAACTTGATCTGAAGTTTCATGATCATTATCATTAGCTTCCTCACTAATTCGTATAGGTGTCACAGAAACCGGTTTCTGTGATGTACTACTTTCCAATAAGGGAGCAGGTACAGTTACCTCATCAAGTTCTACTTTCCTCCCACTCACTTCTTTCGAGAGAAACTCCTTCTCTAGAAAGGATCCATTCTTAGCAACGAATGTCTTGCCTTCCGATCTATGATAGAAGGTGTACCCAACAGTCTCCTTTGGGTATCCTATGAAGACACATTTCTCCGATTTGGGTTCGAGCTTATCAGGTTGAAGCTTTTTCGCATAAGCATCGCAGCCCCAAACTTTCAGAAATGACGACTTTGGTTTCTTGCCAAACCACAGTTCATAAGGTGTCGTCTCAACGGATTTTGATGGTGCCCTATTTAACGTGAATGCAGCCGTCTCTAAAGCATAACCCCAAAATGATAGCGGTAAATCAGTAAGAGACATCATAGATCGCACCATATCTAATAAAGTACGATTACGACATTCGGACACACCATTACGTTGTGGTGTTTCGGGTGGCGTGAGTTGCGAAACTATTCTGCATTGTTTCAAATGTATACCAAACTCGTAACTCAAATATTCTCCTCCACGATCAGATCATAGAAACTTTATTTTCTTGTTACAATGATTTTCAACTTCACTCTGAAATTCTTTGAACTTTTCAAATGTTTCATACTTATGTTTCATTAAGTAGATATAGCCATATCTGCTTAAATCATCTATGAAGGTGAGAAAATAACAATATCCGCCACGAGCCTCAACATTCATCGGACCACATACATCTGTATGTATGATTTCCAACAAATCTGTTGCTCTCTCCATAGTACCGGAGAACGGCGTTTTAGTCATCTTGCCCATGAGGCACGGTTCGCAAGTACCAAGTGATTCATAATCAAGTGATTCCAAAAGTCCATCAGTATGGAGTTTCTTCATGTGCTTTACACCGATATGACCTAAACGGCAGTGCCACAAATAAGTTGCACTATCATTATCAACTCTGCATCTTTTGGCTTCAACATTATGAATATGTGTATCACTACTATCGAGATTCATCAAAAATAGACCACTCTTTAAGGGTGCATGACTGTCGGTGTCAAAACCGGCGGATCTCGGGTAGGGGGTCCCGAACTGTGCGTCTAAGGCGGATGGTAACGGGAGGCAGGGAACACGATGTTTTACCCAGGTTCCGGCCCTCTTGATGGAGGTAAAACCCTACGTCCTGCTTGATTTATTCTTGATGATATAGGTATTACAAGAGTTGATCTACCATGAGATCGGAGAGGCTAAACCCTAGAAGCTAGCCTATGGTATGATTGTATGTTTTTTGTTATGTCCTATGGACTAAACCCTCCGGTTTATATAGACAACGGAGAGGGTTAGGGATACACAAGGTCGGTTACAAAGGAGGAGATATCCATATCCGTACTGCCTAGCTTGCCTTCCACGCCAAGTAGAGTCCCATCTGGACACGAGACGAAGTCTTCAATCTTGTATCTTCATAGTCCAACAGTCCGGCCAAAGGATATAGTCTGGCTGTCCGGAAACCCCCTAATCCAGGACTCCCTCAGTAGCCCCTGAACCAGGCTTCAATGACGATGAGTCCGGCGCGCAATATTGTCTTCGGCATTGCAAGGCGGGTTCCTCCTTCGAATACACCAGGGAAGAATTTGAATACAAGGATAGTGTCCGACCCTGCAAAATAAGTTCCACATTCCACCGTAGAGAGAATAATATTTCCACAAATCTTAATCTGCTGACACGTTTTGGCAACATGACATCATGCCACGGTTCGGTGATTATTCGAACCGTTTTTCTTCAACCAACTCCACACATAACGCGAGGCAGTTTCTTGACACGTCTTGTCAAAGCAAAGATCGTGTTCCCCTAATTACGGGATTCTCATCAATATGGTCGTGGGTAACCCAACCGTGTCTATGACTCCTAGATTATAGGCAAGTCCCAAAGGGCTACAAAGAGGACGCTTGATATTCACCCTCTTTATAAAGGGACAAGGCTTTTACTTTTTTCCCTCCCGTGCTCAATCGAATCCTTCCCCCGCCTCGAGTTCTAACACCCAAAGCCCAGGTCAGGTGCTTCGGACCTTCAATCATGTCCGGATCTAGCCTTCAAGGCCGGTGGATTCCCTCCTCCGTTACGAAAGAGGATATCAAGAAGTTGAGGGAGGCCAGATACCTGACCGCCGAGGTTTCGCATCGGCTGCTTGCCTGAGGGCAGGTCGGCCCTACTCCTGAACCCAACGAGAACGTTGTGTTCATCTCCCACTTCCTCCGAGGTCTAGGCCTCACCCTAGATCCCTTTGTTAGGGGTTTGATGTTCTATTACGGGCTAGATTTCCATGATCTAGCCCCGGACTCCTTTCTCCACATCTCGGCATTCATTGTCGTGTGTGAGGCCTTCCTCCGCATTACCCCTCACTTCGGCCTGTGGCTCAAGACTTTTGACATGAAGCCGAAGATGGTCGAGGGGCAGTATGCAGCGTGCGGAGGCCCATTAATAAGCAAGATAGCAAGAGCTCCGTGGCCAAAAGGTTCCTTTCTAGAGGTGTCCAGATTATGGCAACGGGAGTGGTTTTACATCACAGCTCCCAGAAGTGCCAAGTGGGTGGTTGCCCCTGCTTTCCGCTCGGGCCCTCCACCACAACTGATGTCATGGATTAGCAGAGGACTGAGTTGGGGTCCAGCCAAGGACGTGCCTATACTGCAGAGCCGCATTCAAGATCTCTTCGAAGGAGATTTCAGTCTGGTTACGGTGGTGCAAGTCATGCTGGTTCATCGAGTCCAGCCTTGCAAACGTCGGCCCCTCCGCATGTGGGAGTTCAACCTAGAAGGGCCGCGCACTATTTAGAATTTCCTCGGCCTGACGCACGAGGAGATGTACAAATCATTCTTCGGACCCCAAGTAGAGTGTCCGGATACTACCGAGGACGTGGGCCTGAGCAGCAACCGTACCGCTGACCAGGTAAGTAATCCTTTAGCCAAGCACACCGTCTTTCATTTACCATGACGTCGTTCTGAGAAATCGCTCTTTGACCAGGACTAGCTAACAAGGGCAAAGATGATTCGGTGTTCGGCCCCCCTTCCTGAGGGTTTGGAGAATCCGGTACTGGAAAAGATACTCGAGCTAGCACCTTGCCCAGAGCCCTCAAAGGAAGATAAAGGGGGGAACAATGGGGTCGAAAGCGGGCCCCCATTGCTACCAATTCCAACCGAGGGAATGAGCGCCTCCGTGAAGGAGGATAACCAAGGGGAAGGATCTGACCTTCTCTCACTTCGGGGAAGGAAGAGGACTGCCTCTGAAGATCTGGAAACCGAGGCTTCCAAACGGGAGAAGAAGTCTCCACCAGAGGGTCCTGCCTTGGAGGGTGCTTTTGCCGCACAAGGTCCGCGCGAGGATCAACCCTCCAACGAGCTGTAAGTAATCAAAAAGTACTTCAATAGTGGAGATATACTACCTTAGCTCTGAGGAAAATAACCGAAGCGTTTATCTTGCAGTTCGGATCTTAGCCCTTCTCAGCAGAGCTCGTCTTCGGGGGATCTTCTTCCGGAGATGATGGAGAGCGAAACGCCTCCCCGAACTCCCCCGCTCAAGAAGCGGGCGACCTTGAAGTGTCATCACGGAGGGCCTCTCCGGATCCGGTGAGGCCAGAAGATAATCCTATAGTCACCCGAAGTCCCCAGCGTCCGGCTCTTGAAGAGAGCAAACAAAAGAGTCCGGCACCGTCTGTTATGCAGTCGGACGTACTGAGGGAGCTGTTGGAGCGAGCGGCCATCTCAGAAGAACACCGTACGTTGATGGGTACAGTGATGGAAAGAATTTCGTCCGTCGAAAGCGGATTGCATGAAGCCTTTATGATTCTACTGACGGGCTTTGAGCTACGTGAAATGATATACTTTTTGATAGTACCACACTTTTTTAGGTGTGCCCTATGTAGATGGCAGCCCCTGAGACTCTGGTTATCGTCGAGAACGGCGGCGAACAGAGGATCGTAGTCCCAGGTAATAACCAAACCGCCTTTATGTGCAGGTGGTGGAAGCTGCGATGGCTAGCTGGACTAATGAGTTTGCCGAGCTAAAGCGGCAACTGGATGCGGCAGATGCCGACATCGAGCTTGTTAACAAGCGGCTTGACGAGGCACAGGGTAAGTAATGTTTTCTGGTGAATGTCACATAGTAAGAGCAGCGTAACGCCAGTATCTTTAATATGTTGTGACTACAGATGGAGCTACCACTGTGGAGACCCTTCAGGCGGAACTTGCCCGAGCCAAGGAACAAGCAAGAATTAGTAATGCGGCCGCTTTAAAGGCGGCCGAAGAGTTAAGAGCCGAAAAGGCTACACATTGCGAGAGCAAAGATAAAATGGCCAAGATGGCTATAAAGTTAAAAGTCACTGCCGACCGCTGCCAGCTCCTTGAAGAAGAAAACCGAGCGAAGGCGACTGACCTTGAAAAGGCCGCGGTGGCGACCAAAGACACCTGCTCTGCTATGAGGGCAAAGAAGGAAGAGTTGCGTGAAGCTGGGGATATTGCGGCTGGGAGGTCCTTTTTGCTGCAAAGGAAGTTTGGAGATCCGCGGTATGCCCCGTTGGATCGGCCGTGGAGTTCGATAGACGCATATATGGACTTGGCGGCGAGCGCTGTCGATGCGGCCGAATACTTCCGAGATCAAACAGATCGTGAAGTGGACAAGCTGTTCTGGTCGCAGCTTAACGTTCCAGAGCGTCCGCTTCCATTGACTGATCACCTAGCCGAATGGGCCGAACTCAACAGGTTGTCCGGACTCGCCATGAGGTCCGTCGTAGATCATCTGTGGCCGGAAAAACCGAAGCCGAACAACTATTTCAGCTTAGTGCAGCAGTTCCTTGGAGCGGTGCCGCGCATCAATGTGATAAAGAGGTCGGCGTGTATAGAGGGCTCGAGGATGGCCCTTGCCTGTGTCAAAGCATACTGGGCGGAGATGGATGCTACCACTGTTGCGGTGCAGGGTTCGACCATAGGCCGAGTGGCTGCCGAGCACTATTTCGAAGAAGTTCTGGAGGGCACTCGTTTGATAAAGGCCCAGTGCTCGAAGAATATTATGTTTGAGTGACATGTATTCCTATTGTAAACACAATGTTTTTATGAACTTTATTAAGGTTGTATTTATACCTTTGCCCGAAAGTAATATGATGCCTCCTGTGCGGCCGTTTATTTATACATGTGTATAACCTGAAAGATTGCAGTCGTCGGCTTCAGCCCCCACGTATATAATGCGGGGGTGTTCGCAGAAGACGCGTATTCACACTTAATCCAATGTCTTGGTCCTAATAAGGAGGTGATGGTGCAGCGAACTAGGCAACCGGACTATAATGCTTTAACACTTTCACTTAGCCATAGGAGTTTTGACAGTGGGGCTACTATATAGCCCCTGGTGGCTCCGCATTCATCCGAATTCTGGGTGCGTATATGCCTGGCCGGGAAACGGCCCTTCGTTAAAGCGGAGGAATTCTAACATTCCGATAGGTCATCGAGTGGTTGACAAGTCTCACGCTATATCATGAGAGTCAGTTTTCGTCTTTCTCTACTGAGGTGTTCGTCCGGATGAATCAGGGCACAATCGCAGTAGTTCTCCTGGTGCCGCCTTAGCCGATAGAGCGGAAGGTAAGGCAGCAAAACACAGGAGCCGGGCAAACCCAACATTTGACCAAAGACATGATTCGGAGCTGATGCATATAAGGCCAAACTCACGACGCCGAACACTCCCTAAGGTATTCGGTCTTTTACGGTACTAGTAAGCTTGCACGTGCAATGCACATTTTGATAGAAATTCATTAGAAAATAATATTTAAATATATGAACTTACATTTTTAGTTTACATATAGCAATGTCTTACATGAGCAATGGTTTACCATACATCTCACATACTCTATGAATTTAAATCTTGATGTAATATGTACTTAACAGATTTTCCTAAAGCATATTGAAATTAAATCCGCCATCGCAGTTCACCAATCAAGAATAATCTTAATGAACACCCGAAACATTCTTCCTTCTTAACCCAGAAAAATACCTATTACAATACAGACACCTATATGGGGCCTATCAGATCATCGCAATGAAAAAAATCGGATAGGTAAGTAAAAGTTAATCATAATATATTTCTCAGAATATTACAACAGCTACAGTTCACCATCATATAGCTGCTGAGACCATCGTCGGTGTTGCCCGAAAAAACACCCTCATAGCTCAATGTTCTCCTTGATAACAACCTGCGGGCCTAATCCTCTTTTTCTGCATCTTTTATCTCATATCGTTCCTTCTTTCCAGGCTACATGTTATTTCTAATCATAATCAGCAATTATAAAACAAATAATGTAAGCTCACATACATGCTATAGCATACATATTTCAATTGCAGCTTCATACACAAGGAATATAGTAAGCGTGCACACGCAATGCACGCGTCGACTGATGTTACAACCAGATATGCAAATTCTAAAGATATTATGATTACACTAAAAAATATGACAACCAACCTATAATTTAAATGATTTTCAAGCAACTCTACAATTTAGCATCATATGCATGGAGTGAAGACACCTGATTACCTTAGTATGTCTTAATACACTAACCAATTCTTGTACAACATAAGGGGTGCATGTTGTATGCGGCTTCATTCTCAGTGTAGTTGATTAGATGCACCAAAATTCTTATCTCACAACTATACTTTAGGAGAACCACAGGTCATTATCTTTAGAGTTTTCATGAGGTAGAATAAAAAAATGAAATATTAAATATTCACCCTGCAAATTGGTTGGTTCAATTCTTTCTCGTTCCATGAGTGCACAAACCAAAAAGCAAAATAACCAGATAGACATGCTACGTACATTGGAAACCAATTGAAATCATGCAGTGTTGATTGCATGCTTGTTTGTCTATGGAACATCCGCCTTGAAAGCAATTCAGTGACAATTGTTCTCTGCAAAATCAACAGTTTGCTCGCTCCTTGTCTCAAGAGACAAAAATGAAATCAAATATATCTTGAGATAAGTAAATATAGAAATTTCTTCTAAAAATATAATATAAAACCGATATCAGCCACATGAGAGTTCCATTTTGATTCCTACGACCTCATTTGAAATCTCAACAAATGAAAGTACATTATGCATATTCATCAATGACAAAATAATTCAAGTCCGTGTATGCTATAAAGGAACGAATCCAATCTATCTAACTATCATGAATAGAGAATCACAAACTGCACACCCGCAAATATAGTATTTACAACAATAATTCCAAGGGAAAACAAGCTTTAATAAAAAAAGGCTCCATCATATTTATCCTTCAAGTTCAAACAGAATCACTATATCAACACATGAACAAATAATCACTTCCTTTCAGATTTGCCATTCTGATTCATCACCACAGAACAAGCATATATTTCCAACATACGTGACCAAAACTACACTCATGAAATGAGGCAAAGTAGCATACGAATATTTTGCTAGGGTGTTTTTTGTGAAGGAGTATAAAGTCCTAATGTATAAGATTGTGCAAAACAAGCACCGGCGTGGTGGATATATGAATTCCTCTAAGGTTAGCTGATGGATGCAACTCCAAAAACCAAGCATGCTTTATTTTGAACAAAAGGTACATGCCAACTTTATTATAGACAGACATCAAGACAAGTGAATGATATGCAGACATTCATTGGAAAATAACTGCCAGTATGACAAGGCTTTTTGTCACTGGAATTTAGTCTTTCAACTTTATAAAGATTGGCATATAATTGGCTGCTGCTAACAAATGGCCCAGTACAGCTGTATAAATAATAATGTCGTCATCAAGTGTAGGTCCTAGATTGTTTAAAATGGCAGTACTGTTCATGAAACAGGCAACCCGCGGTTCAGTAAATCACCTAATTTACATTAAGATCGGATGTGATTGATCTCTCTATATCTTACGGCTGAGCTGATCATAATTACTGAAAACAACATGGAATAATTTTTTAGTCTGGATCGAACACCACCAAATGATCTTCAGCAACGATAGCTAGAATGGATTTTATCTCCAGTAATATTGGAACAATGACTGCCAACAGAGGAGATGGAGCGGGACTTGCATTACCAGAATAATGCCGGTGTTGAGCTGCTGCCCCAGTGAGACGATGCCAATGTCATTCAACACGTCGTGCTGGTGACGGTTGGGATGTTGACGGCAGCTGCCACATCCAGGCCGTTCGTGACGAGATGAGAGGACGTGTGCGGCATCACTAAACACGCAGATTGCTACCACAAAATAGTTCATCAATCTAAATTATCCTGTCTAGAGCTAGCTCCGAATGTCCAGTCAATTGCATCTAAGGCGAGCAGTCTTACACCAACCTGAATATCATGGAAGAGGCGTCCACTACTACATCTCAAACTGCCTTCCGTTGCAGTCTGTTCTCTTCTCCTGCGTGCATCCTTTCCACCATCTCATATCTGGCCTTCTTGTACCCACAGCCAGTCCCTGCCCACAACGCCTTACTTCTCCTCCTCTCCCTGCCAGCACAAGCACTGCAAGGATTTTAATAAAAAAATTGATTGGTTCAGCATAAAAACATTTTTTGTTAATTCATCATAGTCAGAATATCCTCACTACTTCAATCAACCACTGAAACGGTACCATAAACATCACAAATTTGCAAATAAAAATTGGAAGGAAGGATAAGTGGAATACCAGTTGTGTGGCAGTGGAATAATTGAAAGTTATGGACCAAGAATAATCCAAATCGACCTTCTATCGTTCGTCATGTTCATCTCTGAATCCATACACCATCTAGTTTTCCAGACCGGGATCCTGAATAGAAAGACCAAACACACTGAAGCAAATCAACTGAAGGCGCAAAAATAAGTATGAGTCGGCTACTCAGAGTCAGAATTCAGAAAGTAACTTGTCTGGGGAATTTCAACGAACCTATAGACATGCTGTTTGAATTAGCACCTAAATAATTCTCTCAATTAGAAAAAGACTTGCCACCAGGATTTGGGCGTCACACTGACCGGCGGCATCCAAAATTTGCAGAGAACAAGAAGTTCGCAAAATACTGTTTAATGGAAATCAACGTCCATGGAAGCCTGATTAACAAACAACTTCAAAGTATGAATTAGTTCTACTATTTGAAATCAACATACATGGTTTAGAAGGAGGGCTTGCCTCGCTGCCGGCCACAACAGATGTAGCCGCCGTCAATTGTCGAGCTAGATTGGGGCACTGGTTGTAGGTGCGGCTGACAGATAGGAAACAGGAGAAGAATGGAATGATGATGGAGGGAGGCACCTTGTTGCAGTACACCGCCTAATATAAAGCCTCTCACTGCCTTTTTATTTGAATATGTGTGTGATTCGCGCAATTGTCTCTTTGCATGCTTGCGCTGCAATTTGTTTTTCTGGTTTTGTACAATCAGTGACTTTCTGCAGTATCAGTTTGTTTGCATGACATAGCTGCATGCTTGCTGCTACTTGGCCTCTCCTCTCCATGTCGTAAGATCAGTAAGCGGCAACATAAAAAAATCAGAAAATACCCTGATAAGTAGTTACAGATTGAACATGACAATTGTTAAGGATGATTACATGGGAAAGCATGTATATGAGTAAGAAGACATAGATATAGATGTAAGGGGGACATAAAATGCACCACGGGAGTAATTCAGAGCATAGAGTAATTTAGGATTGAATAAATGATGTGTACAACTATCTCTAGGCTTAGAAGGGAATTATTATAGATCATTGTTGTGCAGGCAAATGTTCAAGAGCTCATAATACAGAACAATATTAGAACTCAAAAGCTTGGAGAAATGAAATATTAGGACTCAAGCATTAAAATGAAAGAGGCCCAGCTGGCATAAAATTCACAAATCCATGGTTTGAAGGCTGCATATTATAGGGAGAGGAGTTTATACTTCACTACATCATATAGTTACCTTGATTCACCTCACATGCAGCCTGCTTGGATACATGATACATAAAAGGTCTTCAGAATTAACATGAGAGATGGAAATGGTTAAGTTGGCAAATGGTAATAATAAGGGTAAAACAAGAATCAATGTCCAAAATCATTGTAGATGAACCGCAGCAGCAGTAATCGCTTAGCCAAGTCTGTACCTATCCTGTGAAGAGGACCAGCACTTTTTATCCTCCTTCTCTCCCTACAAGAAAAAATATCACCATGATGTAATCAGAATTTTCAATTTTGTGCCATATTTAAAAAAAACTTATTTGGAGTTAACTTATAGCCATAAGCATCAGAAAAATGAAAATAACTAAATATTAGGAAGGCCATCACCCAGGGTGATCTTTGTGGATACCGAGGATAGTTTTGTGTCAGTCGCATCACGGGGAATTAACTCGAGTGAAGTCATGGAGGGGTGGAGCATAATCCATATCAGCCATCTACAAGATGTGGTCTACACATCTGTCTGCGCAAGAACAAACCGACCCGTGGCAAGACGACTCAAGGGAAAGGAAACTTGCTGAGCATGCATGAAGCATCAACCCGATGAAGCAGATGTAGCTTGCTGAATTGTTTATGTAGCCATCGTATCAACGATACAAAATTGGCTACCCCAATCCCATAGGTTCAAACGTTCAGGAAGATTTCATAGGTTGTAACTACCCTGATCTGACAGATTATAAATTCAGCAATATATCAGAGGTTGAAATAGTAGGCCATTCATCAGCAAGATTAAAAAAATCAAGTCTTATCAATCAGAGTTGGATTCAAATTTTATACTCGACATCTGTCTATTAGATAGAAGACCAAATAATTAAGCTACCAACAACCAAAGTCACAAGTTTGTTCACCCAGGGATATTGAATGACACAACCAAACAGAATCTGAAATCTTTGGAATTTCTTAACAAACCCCAGCAAATAAATCATTAAAGAATGCATCCTACCGAGATATAAGAGGGAGAGGACTTTACCAGCAAATATGTCACTGAGGTTCAGATTTGTTTTGTTGTGTGTCCTGAACCAGCGATGTAATGGGCTTGGCGAACATTAAGATGCAGGCACGAATCCTCCTCGAAGGCAGCGACGGTGGTAGAGGTGTCAACCGTACAGGCACGACGACTCCGCACATCTTCGAAGAGCGTGGTGGCAGCATCCTCCCTGGCACACGCGTGTCCGATCCTCCCTTAACACACACCTGGTGACGGCTGAACCAGAAGGAAGGGACGATCAGTGGCGATTTTTTCTCCTTCTTACAGAATGAATGGAGCAATCTGGAGTGGGTTCGTGGAGAAAGGGTTGGATGCCTGGATCTTGTATGGGCGGCGGGCGGTGAACGGCGCGACGGCGACCTGCGGCGGCTCTCGCGGGGCGCGACGGGCGGTGAATGGCGGCGGCAAACGGCGCGCCGGCGGGGCGGCGACCTGCGGCGGGCGGCTCCCGCAGCGGGGGCGGGCACCCGCGGCTGGGGAGGCTCCCGGCGACCCGCGGCGGCTTCCCGTGGCTCCGGCGGCGCGAGGCGGCGGTGACGGGCGCGGCTTCCTGTGGCTCGGCGCGAGGCTGCTGCGAAGGGCGCGGCTGCGGGAGGCAAACGGCGCGGGAGGAGGAGGAGGTCGTGCAGGAGGAGAAGGAGGAGGTCGTGCGGACGGTTTTCTCTTTTTTTACCGCGAGGCAGATTAGCCATCGATCGATCGTGACTTAACCCGTGGTTGATAGCGTTAAACACACAAAAATTAAGGACCATTAGATTTTGACGATGGATGAATGTGATTGTTTGGATCTGTCTCTCTCTTTCTTTTATTCACTCTGTGCATTTTAAAACCGAACCGAAAAACCATACCGAAAATAAACCGAACCGAACCGATTTTTTTGTTTTTATGGTTTCTGGTTTCGGTATGGTATGAACTTTTCATACCGATTTAAACTTTGGTTTTTATGGTATATACCGAAAAACCGAATGGTTAACCGAATAAACTGAAGTAAAAGATAAATTTATATTTCTTGAGATGAACAACCGTACAAGTTGTCATTTTTCTTGTACATGAGTCAAATTCACTACTAAGCACCAACATTTTTCTTGTAACATTGTCATTTTTCTCTTTTTAAAATGCTAAGCACGTCCATAACCATCAACAGATGAATCAATGCATGCATATATACTTATGTATATAGTCATATACTATTTGTGTAAAATAGAATGTGTTTTGAGTCATAAATTTGCAAATTATTATTACGTCATTTTCAAATTCGCGTCAACTTTGGTTTTTATGGTATATACCGAAACCATACCGAAATAATTTGGTATATACCGAAACCGAACCGTATTTTAATTTCATACCGTATTTACCGAAGTATTAATACCGTACATACCGAAAAACCGTATAAACCGAACCATGTAAACCGAATAAACCAAACGCACAGGGCTATCTTTTATAGTGGTAGTAGATGAGAATTATAACCCAATGGCATTGTTGGGTAATTAAAGTATAAAACATGTTTGATGTTTTGGAGAAATGTAGGCCTTCAGATTGCAGGTTTGGATGGATAGGATGATTTGGTTCTCCGCCTTCTCTTTCTTTTATAGGGGTAGTAGATAAACCGGACCTAAACAGTGCCCTTTGTAAGAAGCCCCTGGTGCCCAGGTACGTGCATTATTCTGACGTGGCCACATGCCAAGACGTCAGCATCCTTCTCAATAGTACTGAGAATCCGAGGGATGTGTATCAACAAGAGACAGTAAAAAAGGTTTACGCAGGGTCTTAATCTAAAAAGAATCCTTGGAACGGGTCCCTGCTGCACGTCTGCGCCTGTGTCTCCGTTGTGCCGTATCCTGGATGGCTGTAGCACGATGGTCATCTGTAAAAAAAAGAAACTTAGGTGAAAAGTTGTCGTGCAAAAAGGTAGGTTTAAAGAAACCATGTACAATTCAAGATGAGTAAAAAATGCCACTTGTCTGCGCGTGTTGAGCCCCTTGTATTTGTAATAAGGGTGTGGCCTATCAAACCTGTGTGAATGACATATATCTGCGCCGGACTCGTCTAACCGTGTCCGTGGTCTTGACGACCTATCAAATGCTTTAGCTGGTGAGGCTGTTTTTAGTGTGCGGCTGCCAAGGCAGTCGCACTCTCTTCGGCGCGCAAGGATCGCTCAATATTTCTGTTCACTGTAATGGTGCCACGTGGACCGGGCATCTTAAGCGTGAGGGAAGCATAATGCGGTATTGCATTAAAGCGAGCGAAAGCTTCGCCTCCAAGTAGTGCTTGATAGCCACTTTGGAACGGAGCAATGTGGAATGTTAAATTTTCGCTACAGAAGTTATCGGGGAAGCCGAATATAACCTCTAGTAGCAGGGAGCCCGTGCAATGAGCCCCTGGGCCTGGCGTTGCTCTTTTAAAGGTAGTACTGCTGTGGCAAATTTTCGTTAGGTCTATCCCCATTTTGCGGATTGTGTCTTGATATATCAGGTTTAGACTGCTGCCACCGTCCATCAGGACTCGTGTGAAATGGTATCCGTCAATTATTGGGTCTAATACCAAGGCAGCCCATCCTGCACGCCAGATACTTGCTGAGTAATCCTGATGGTCGAAAGTGATCGGTTGAAACGACCAGTGGCAGGACTCCGCGGTGATAGGCCCTTGGGCATATTTCTCTGGGAGTGCCGCTTTGTTTCTCCCCTTGATCACGTGTAACACGTTTACTGTTTTGACTTCTGGTGGAAATTTCTTCTGTTCCCCAGTGTTTTGCTTGAGAGGCTCATCCTCGTCTTCGCTTGGTGTATCCTCCCCCTTGTGTACGGTGTTGAGCTTGCCGGACTGCTTGAAGACTCAACATTCTCCGTGGGTATGGTTAGCGGGTTTACCAGGGGTGCTATGGATCTGACATATTTGGTCCAGAATTTTGTTTAAGCTGGACAGTTCGTCTCTGCTGCCTTTAGAGGGCGGCTTTTGCTGACCTGGCCGAGAGCTTCTGAATCCAACATTTACTGTCATGTTCTTCGGGTTGTCTTCTTTATTCCGGCGCATATTATTTTTGCTGTGTCGTGATTTCCCATTTCCATCTCTAACTTCGGATGTACTTGGGTCGCTGGTGCTGCATCTGGCTAGCCGGCTGTCCTCACCTGCAAAAAGCGGGTCATGAGGCTTCTTAATGCTGCCATTGTTCTCGGCTTTTCTTGGCTGAGGTGTCTGGCAAGCCATTCGTTGCGGACGCTATGCTTAAAAGATGCCAAGGCTTTGGTGTCCGGACAGTCGACTATTTGATTCTTTTTAGTAAGAAACATGTTCCAAAGCTTTCGGGCTGACTCTCCGGGCTGTTGAGTTATATGACTCAAATCGTCCGCGTCCGGAGGTCGGACATAAGTCCCTTGAAAATTTGCCCGAAAAGCGTCTTCGAGCTCTTCCCAGCTTCCAATGGAGCTTGCGGAGAGGCTTTTAAGCCAGTGCCGAGCTGGCCCTTTGAGTTTGAGGGGTAAATACTTGATGGCGTGGAGATCATCTCCTCGAGCCATATGGATATGGAGGATATAGTCCTCAATCCAGACCCCAGGGTCTGTTGTTCCGTCGTATGCCTCTATGTTTACGGGTTTGAATCCCTCTGGAAATTCATGGTCCAGCACCTCATCAGTGAAACATAGGGGGTGTGCGGCACCCCTGTATCTGGGTGTACCGCGTTGTTCGGATGTTTGTTGTGTTGCATCGTATGCTGAAGCGCGCTTGCGTGGTCCATAGATGGATCTGGTTGCGCCATCCTTTTGATGCGAGCCCTCGTGTGGATCGCGTATTGGCTTATGTGCGGCGTTGTTTGCCGTTCTATGTTGGCCGTGAGGTCGTCTATCCGGCCAGATGGCCATTTTAGTTTTTGGTTGCGGGGGATCTAAGGCCTCCTCATCGAATTCATGTAGCAACTTCCGCTTTGGGTAGCTCTTGGTGGGGTGATTACCGCCGTACTTCGCTGCTGTGTTGAGCACTTTACTCCATCTAATTCTGAGTGTGTCTTGCGCAGCCTTGAGCCATTGCTTCTACTTTTTTAGACTCCTCGCGGTGGCAACAAAACTTTGATGGCCATTTTGTTGCTCTGGGTGTCTGTCCGGTGTGATGTCGTCCGGACTATTATCTTTGACAGAGTCGGGTTGTCCAGTTTGATTCTCCGTGTTGCCGTGGTCCGGCAATAGTTCACCCTGCTCTAACGTTGGGTCTATATGATCGTTGTTTCTGCCGAGGCGGGATTTGGAGCGGCGCTTACGCCGCCGCTTTGACTGCTTCTCGAGGGGACAACCCTTCGTTGCGTCCTTCCGTTCCTCGTCGTCGTCTTCTTTTGGCGTGTCCACCATGTATACGTCATGTGATGAAGTGGGTGTTGGGTTTCGTAGTAATTTCAAAAAAATTCCTACGCACACGCAAGATCATGGTGATGCATAGCAACGAGAGGGGAGAGTGTTGTCTACGTACCCACGCAGACCGACTGCGGAAGCGTTGACACAACATAGAGGAAGTAGTCGTACGTCTTCACGATCCAACCGATCAAGTACCGAAACTACGGCACCTCCGAGTTCGAGCACATGTTCAGCTCGATGACGATCCCCGGACTCCGATCCAGCAAAGTGTCGGGGAAGAGTTCCGTCAGCACGACGGTGTGTTGACGATCTTGATGCACTACAGCAGCAGGGCTTCGCCAAAACTCCGCTACAGTATTATCGAGGAATATGGTGGCAGGGGGCACCGCACACGGCTAAGGAATAGATCACGTGGATCAACTTGTCTGTTTCTGGGGTGCCTCTGCCTCAGTATATAAAGGACTAGAGGGGGGAGGCTGGCCGGCCATAGGAGGCGCGCCAGGAGAGTCCTACTCCCTCTGGGAGTAGGATTCCCCCCCCCCCCCAATCTTAGTTGGAATAGGATTCACGGAGGGAGGAAAGAGAGAGAGGGGGCCGGCCACCTCTCCTAGTCCTAATAGGACTAGGGGAAGGGGGGAGGCGCACAGCCACCTTGGGCTGCCCCTTTCTCCTTTCCACTAAAGCCCACTAAGGCCCATATAGCTCCCGGGGGGTTCCGGTAACCTCCCGGTACTCCGGTAAAATCCCGATTTCACCCGGAACACTTCCGATATCCAAACATAGGCTTTCAATATATCAATCTTTATGTCTCGACCATTTCGAGACTCCTCGTCATGTCCGTGATCACATCCTGGACTCCGAACAACCTTCGGTACATCAAAATGCATAAACTCATAATATAACTGTCATCGTAACCTTAAGCGTGCGGACCCTACAGGTTCGAGAACAATGTAGACATGACCGAGACACGTTTCCGGTCAATAACTAATAGCGGGACCTGGATGCCCATATTGGCTCCTACATATTCTATGAAGATCTTTATCGGTCAGACCGCATAACAACATACGTTGTTCCCTTTGTCATCGGTATGTTACTTGCCCGAGATTCGATCGTCGGTATCCAATACCTAGTTCAATCTCATTACCGGCAAGTCTCTTTACTCGTTCCGTAATACATCATCTTGCAACTACCTTATTAGTTGCAATGCTTGCAAGGCTTATGTGATGTGCATTACCGAGAGGGCCCAGAGATACCTCTCCGACAATCGGAGTGACAAATCCTAATCTCGAAATACGCCAACCCAACATCTACCTTTGGAGACACCTGTAATGCTCCGTCATAATCACCCAGTTACGTTGTGACGTTTGGTAGCACCCAAAGTGTTCCTCCGGTAAACGGGAGTTGCATAATCTCATAGTCATAGGAACATGTATAAGTCATGAAGAAAAGCAATAGCAACATACTAAATGATCGGGTGCTAAGCTAATGGAATGGGTCATGTCAATCAGATCATTCAACTAATGATGTGACCTCGTTAATCAAATAACAACTCTTTGTTCATAGTTAGGAAACATAACCATCTTTGATTAACGAGCTAGTCAAGTAGAGGCATACTAGTGACACTCTGTTTGTCTATGTATTCACACATGTATTATGTTTCCGGTTAATACAATTCTAGCATGAATAATAAACATTTATCATGATATAAGGAAATAAATAATAACTTTATTATTGCCTCTAGGGCATATTTCCTTCAGTCTCCCACTTGCACTAGAGTCAATAATCTAGATTACACTGTAATGATTCTAACACCCATGGAGCTTTGGTGCTGATCATGTTTTGTTCGTGGAAGAGGCTTAGTCAACGGGTCTGCAACATTCAGATCCGTATGTATCTTGCAAATCTCTATGTCTCCCACCTGGACTAGATCCCGGATGGAATTGAAGCGTCTCTTGATGTGTTTGGTCCTTTTGTGAAATCTAGATTCCTTTGCCAAGGCAATTGCACCAGTATTGTCACTAAAGATTTTCATTGGACCCGATGCACTAGGTATGACACCTAGATCGGATATGAACTCCTTCATCCAGACTCCTTCGTTCGCTGCTTCCGAAGCAGCTATGTACTCCGCTTCACATGTAGATCCCGCTACGACGCTTTGTTTAGAACTGCACCAACTGACAGCTCCACCGTTTAATGTAAACACGTATCCGGTTTGCAATTTAGAATCGTCCGGATCAGTGTCAAAGCTTGCATCAACGTAACCTTTTACGGTGAGCTCTTTGTCACCTCCATATACGAGAAACGTATCCTTAGTCCTTTTCAGGTATTTCAGGATGTTCTTGACCGCTGTCCAGTGATCCACTCCTGGATTACTTTGGTACCTCCCTGCTAGACTTATAGCAAGGCACACATCAGGTCTGGTACACAGCATTGCATACATGATAGAGCCTATGGCTGAAGCATAGGGAACATCTTTCATTTTCTCTCTATCTTCTGCAGTGGTCGGGCATTGAGTCTGACTCAACTTCACACCTTGTAACATAGGCAAGAACTCTTTCTTTGCTTGATCCATTTTGAATTTCTTCAAAATCTTGTCAAGGTATGTGCTTTTTGAAAGTCCAATTAAGCGTCTTGATCTATCTCTATAGATCTTTATGCCTAATATGTAAGCAGCTTCACCGAGGTCTTTCATTGAAAAACTCTTATTCAAGTATCCCTTTATGCTATCCAGAAATTCTATATCATTTCCAATCAGCAATATGTCATCCACATATAATATCAGAAATGCTACAGAGCTCCCACTCACTTTCTTGTAAATGCAGGCTTCTCCGAAAGTCTGTATAAAATCAAATGCTTTGATCACACTATCAAAACATTTATTCCAACTCCAAGAAGCTTGCACCAGTCCATAAATGGATCGCTGGAGCTTGCACACTTTGTTAGCTCCCTTTGGATCGACAAAACCTTACGGTTGCATCGTATACAACTCTTCTTCCAGAAATCCATTCAGGAATGCAGTTTTGACATCCATCTGCCAAATTTCATAATCATAAAATGCGGCAATTGCTAACATGATTCGGACAGACTTAAGCATCGCTACGGATGAGAAGGTCTCATCATAGTCAACCCCTTGAACTTGTCGAAAACCTTTTGCGACAAGTCGAGCTTTGTAGGCAGTAACATTACCATCAGCGTCCGTCTTCTTCTTGAAGATCCATTTATTCTCAATTGCTTGCCGATCATCGGGCAAGTCAACCAGAGTCCATACTTTGTTCTCATATATGGATCCCATCTCAGATTTCATGGCTTCAAGCCACTTTGCGGAATCTGGGCTCACCATTGCTTCTTCATAGTTCATAGGTTCATCATGATCTAGTAGCATGGTTTCCAGAACAGGATTACCGTACCACTCTGGCGCTGATCTTACTCTGGTTGACCTACGAGGTTCAATAGTATCTTGATCTGAAGTTTCATGATCATCATCATTAGCTTCCTCACTTATTGGTGTAGGTGTCGCAGAAACAGTTTTCTGTGATGTACTACTTTCCAATAAAGGAGCAGGTACAGTTACCTTGTCAAGTTCTACTTTCCTCCCACTCACTTCTTTCGAGAGAAACTCCTTCTCTAGAAAGGATCCATTCTTAGCAACGAATGTCTTGCCTTCGGATCTGTGATAGAAGGTGTACCCAACAGTCTCCTTTGGGTATCCTATGAAGACACATTTCTCCGATTTGGGTTCGAGCTTATCAGGTTGAAGCTTTTTCACATAAGCATCGCAGCCCCAAACTTTAAGAAACGACAACTTTGGTTTCTTGCCAAACCACAGTTCATAAGGTGTCGTCTCAACGGATTTTGATGGTGCCCTATTTAACGTGAATGCGGCCGTCTCTAAAGCATAACCCCAAAATGATAGCGGTAGATCAGTAAGAGACATCGTAGATCGCACCATATCTAGTAAAGTACGATTACGACGTTCGGACACACCATTACGCTGTGGTGTTCCGGGTGGCGTGAGTTGCGAAACTATTCCACAGTTTTTCAAATGTACACCAAACTCGTAACTCAAATATTCTCCTCCACGATCAGATCGTAGAAACTTTATTTTCTTGTTACGATAATTTTCAACTTCACTCTGAAATTCTTTGAACTTTTCAAATGTTTCATACTTATGTTTCATTAAGTAGATATACCCATATCTGCTTAAGTCATCTGTGAAGGTGAGAAAATAACAATATCCGCCACGAGCCTCAATATTCATCGGACCACATACATCGGTATGCATGATTTCCAATAAATCTGTTGCTCTCTCCATAGTACCGGAGAACGGTGTTTTAGTCATCTTGCCCATGAGGCACGGTTCGCAAGTACCAAGTGATTCATAATCAAGTGATTCCAAAAGTCCATCAGTATGGAGTTTCTTCATGCGCTTTACACCGATATGACCTAAACGACAGTGCCACAAATAAGTTGCACTTTCATTATCAACTCTGCATCTTTTGGTTTCAACATTATGAATATGTGTATCACTACTATCGAGATTCATCAAAAATAGACCACTCTTCAAAGGTGCATGACCATAAAAGATATTACTCATATAAATAGAACAACCATTATTCTCTGATTTAAATGAATAGCCGTCTCGCATCAAACAAGATCCAGATATAATGTTCATGCTCAACGCTGGCACCAAATAACAATTATTTAGGTCTAATATTAATCCCGAAGGTAAATGTAGAGGTAGCGTGCCGACCGCGATCACATCGACTTTGGAACCGTTTCCCACGCGCATCATCACCTCGTCCTTTGCCAGTGCCCGCTTATTCCGAAGTCCCTGTTTCCAGTTGCAAATATTAGCAACAGAACCAGTATCAAATACCCAGGTGCTACTGCGAGCTCTAGTAAGGTACACATCAATAACATGTATATCACATATACCTTTGTTCAACTTGCCATCCTTCTTATCTGCCAAATACTTGGGACAGTTCCGCTTCCAGTGACCAGTCTGCTTGCAGTAGAAGCACTCAGTTTCAGGCTTAGGTCCAGACTTGGGTTTCTTCTCCTGAGCAGCAACTTGCTTGCTGTTCTTCTTGAAGTTCCCCTTCTTCTTCCCTTTGCCCTTTTTCTTGAAACTAGTGGTCTTGTTAACCATCAACACTTGATGCTCCTTCTTGATTTCTACCTCCGCAGCTTTCAGCATTGCGAAGAGCTCAGGAATAGTCTTGTTCATCCCTTGCATATTATAGTTCATCACAAAGCTCTTGTAGCTTGGTGGCAGTGATTGGAGAATTCTGTCAATGACGCAATCATCCGGAAGATTAACTCCCAATTGAATCAAGTGATTATTATACCCAGACATTTTGAGTATATGCTCACTGACAGAATTGTTCTCCTCCATCTTGCAGCTATAGAACTTATTGGAGACTTCATATCTCTCAATCCGGGCATTTGCTTGAAATATTAACTTCAACTCCTGGAACATCTCATATGCTCCATGACGTTTAAAACGTCGTTGAAGTCCCGATTCTAAGCCGTAAAGCATGGCACACTAAACTATCGAGTAGTTATCAGCTTTGCTCTGCCAGACGTTCATCACATCTGGTGTTGCTCCAGCAGCAGGCCTGGCACCCAGCGGTGCTTCCAGGACGTAATTCTTCTGAGCAGCAATGAGGATAATCCTCAAGTTACGGACCCAGTCCGTATAATTGCTACCATCATCTTTCAACTTTGCTTTCTCAAGGAACGCATTAAAATTCAACGGAACAACAGCACGAGCCATCTATCTACAATCAACATAAACAAGCAAGATACTATCAGGTACTAAGTTCATGATAAGTTTAAGTTCAATTAATCAAATTACTTAAGAACTCCCACTTAGATAGACATCCCTCTAATCTTCTAAGTGATTACGTGATCCAAATCAACTAAACCATAACCGATCATCACGTGAGATGGAGTAGTTTTCAATGGTGAACATCGTTATGTTGATCATATATACTATATGATTCACGCTCGACCTTTCGGTCTCCGTGTTCCGAGGCCATATCTGCATATGCTAGGCTCGTCAAGTTTAACCTGAGTATTCTGCGTGTGCAAAACTGGCTTGCACCCGTTGTAGATGGACATAGAGCTTATCACACCCGATCATCACGTGGTGTCTGGGCACGACGAACTTTGGCAACGGTGCATACTCAGGGAGAACACTTCTTGATAATTTAGTGAGAGATCATCTTATAATGCTACCGTCAATCAAAGCAAGATAAGATGCATAAAAGGATAAACATCACATGCAATCAATATAAGTGATATGATATGGCCATCATCATCTTGTGCTTGTGATCTCCATCTCCGAAGCACCGTCGTGATTACCATCGTCACCGGCGCGACACCTTGATCTCCATCGTAGCATCGTTGTCGTCTCGCCAATCTTATGTTTCCACGACTATCACTACCGTTTAGTAATAAAGTAAAGCATTACATCGCGATTGCATTGCATACAATAAAGCGACAACCATATGGCTCCTGCCAGTTTCCGATAACTCGGTTACAAAACATGATCATCTCATACAATAAAATTCAGCATCATGCCTTGACCATATCACATCACAACATGCCCTGCAAAAACAAGTTAGACGTCCTCTACTTTGTTGTTGCAAGTTTTACGTGGCTGCTACGGGCTTAAGCAAGAACCAATCTCACCTACGCATCAAAACCACAACGATAGTTTGTCAAATAGACTCCGTTTTAACCTTCGCAAGGACCGGGCGTAGCCATACTTGGTTCAACTAAAGTTGGAGAGACTGTCGCCCGCAAGCCACCTATGTGCAAAGCACGTCGGGGGAACCGGTCTCGCGTAAGCGTACGCGTAATGTTGGTCCGGGTCGTCTCGTCCAACAATGCCGCCGAACCAAAGTATGACATGCTGGTAGGCAGTATGACTTATATCACCCACAACTCACTTGTGTTCTACTCGTGCATATAACATCAACATAAATAACGTAGGCTCGGATGCCACTGTTGGGTTTCGTAGTAATTTCAAAAAAATTCCTACGCACACGCAAGATCATGGTGATGCATAGCAACGAGAGGGGAGAGTGTTGTCTACGTACCCACGCAGACCGACTGTGGAAGCGTTGACGCAACGTAGAGGAAGTAGTCGTACGTCTTCACGATCCAACCAATCAAGTACCGAAACTACGGCACCTCCGAGTTCGAGCACACGTTCAGCTCGATGACGATCCCCGGACTCCGATCCAGCAAAGTGTCGGGGAAGAGTTCCGTCAGCACGATGGTGTGGTGACGATCTTGATGCACTACAGCAGCAGGGCTTCGCCAAAACTCCGCTACAGTATTATCGAGGAATATGGTGGCAGGGGGCACCGCACACGGCTAAGGAATAGATCATGTGGATCAACTTGTCTGTTTCTGGGGTGCCTCTGCCTCAGTATATAAAGGACTAGAGGGGGGAGGCTGGCCGGCCATAGGAGGCGCGCCAGGAGAGTCCTACTCCCTCTGGGAGTAGGATTCCCCCCCCCCCCCCCAATCCTAGTTGGAATAGGATTCGCGGAGGGGGGAAAGAGAGAGAGGGGGCTGGCCACCTCTCCTAGTCCTAATAGGACTAGGGGAAGGGGGGAGGCGCACAACCACCTTGGGTTGCCCGTTTCTCCTTTCCACTAAAGCCCACTAAGGCCCATATAGCTCCCGGGGGGTTCCGGTAACCTCCCGGTACTCCGGTAAAATCCCGATTTCACCCGGAACACTTCTGATATCCAAACATAGGCTTCCAATATATCAATCTTTATGTCTCGACCATTTCGAGACTCCTCGTCATGTCCGTGATCACATCCGGGACTCCGAACAACCTTCGGTACATCAAAATGCATAAACTCATAATATAACTGTCATCGTAACCTTAAGCGTGCGGACCCTACAGGTTCGAGAACAATGTAGACATGACCGAGACACGTTTCCGGTCAATAACCAATAGCGGGACCTGGATGCCCATATTGGCTCCTACATATTCTACGAAGATCTTCATCGGTCAGACCGCATAACAACATACGTTGTTCCTTTGTCATCAGTATGTTACTTGCCCGAGATTCGATCGTCGGTATCCAATACCTAGTTCAATCTCGTTACCGGCAAGTCTCTTTACTCGTTCCGTAATACATCATCTTGCAACTACCTTATTAGTTGCAATGCTTGCAAGGCTTATGTGATGTGCATTACCGAGAGGGCCCAGAGATACCTCTCCGACAATCGGAGTGACAAATCCTAATCTCGAAATACGCCAACCCAACATCTACCTTTGGAGACACGTGTAATGCTCCTTTATAATCACCCAGTTACGTTGTGACGTTTGGTAGCACCCAAAGTGTTCCTCCGGTAAACGGGAGTTGCATAATCTCATAGTCATAGGAACATGTATAAGTCATGAAGAAAAGCAATAGCAACATACTAAATGATCGGGTGCTAAGCTAATGGAATGGGTCATGTCAATCAGATCATTCAACTAATGATGTGACCTCGTTAATCAAATAACAACTCTTTGTTCATGGTTAGGAAACATAACCATCTTTGATTAACGAGCTAGTCAAGTAGAGGCATACTAGTGACACTATGTTTGTCTATGTATTCACACATGTATTATGTTTCCGGTTAATACAATTCTAGCATGAATAATAAACATTTATCATGATATAAGGAAATAAATAATAACTTTATTATTGCCTCTAGGGCATATTTCCTTCAGTGGGCGTCCACTGCCCTGTGGGCAGTGGTTCCTGTTCGTCTCCTGCATCTTCGTCCATACCGTGGATGTCTTCGGAGTCGGAGTCGAGCATGTCAGTTAAGTCATCGACAGTGGCTACTAAATGGGTGGTGGGTGGGCGGCCAATTTCTTCGTCATCCGCATCCCAATCCTGCCGGACATATTTCGGCCAGGACTCTCCTGATAAGGAGAGAGACTTTAATGAATTCAGTATGTCGCCGAAGAGCGAGTGCTGAAAGATATCGCGGAGGTAAACTCCATGATCGGTGCCCAACCGGATTCGATAGGAACGGGTGCAGGCGGTTCGGAGTCCGTGGCTGGAGAAGTATCCGGCAGTTCAACAACACGGCTCTCGCGAAGGGTAAGATCGATATTCGGCTCGATCGCCATTGGGGATGCGGCCTCTGTGGCGGGGTCTATCCACCCGTCCATGGGAGGCGCAACTGGCTCCGAATAAAGGGTCGGAGCGGCTGTCAATTTGATTTCTCGAACACTGTCCGATGGCAGAGCTAGATCGTACTCATCGTGACCGCGTGACGCACAAGGCAGAGGCTCGAATCCGTCGAAGATCAAGTCTCCGCGGATATCGGCCGTGTAGTTT
Organism: Triticum dicoccoides; assembly: GCF_002162155.2. NCBI lineage: Eukaryota > Viridiplantae > Streptophyta > Magnoliopsida > Poales > Poaceae > Triticum > Triticum dicoccoides. The sequence goes on from NC_041392.1 coordinate 67,345,453, forward strand.
AAACTTCCATACCTGACCTGGTGGCCAGGGGCGTAACTTTCGATCTGCTCTAGAAGGCCAAGCGAGTTGGCCCGTAGTGCGAAGCCGCCGAACACAAAGATCTGTCCGGGGAGAAAAGTCTCACCCTGGACTGCATCGCTATCGATGATAATAGGAGCCATCAAGCCTAACGGCGACGACACAGAGGAACTCTTTAATGAAAGCACCAATGTCGGTGTCAAAACCGACGGATCTCGGGTAGGGGTCCCGAACTGTGCGTCTAAGGCGGATGGTAACAATAGGCAGGGAACACGATGTTTTACCCAGGTTCGGGCCCTCTTGATGGAGGTAAAACCCTACGTCCTGCTTGATTTATTCTTGATGATATAGGTATTACAAGAGTTGATCTACCACGAGATCGGAGAGGCTAAACCCTAGAAGCTACCCTATGGTATGATTGTATATTTTTTGTTATGTCCTATGGACTAAACCCCTCCGGTTTATATAGACACCGGAGAGGGTTAGGGTTACACAAGGTCGATTAGAAAGGAGGAGATATCCATATCCGTACTACCTAGCTTGCCTTCCACGCCAAGTAGAGTCCCATCCGGACACGAGACGAAGTCTTCAATCTTGTATCTTCATAGTCTAACAGTCCGGCCAAAGGATATAGTTCGGCTGTCCGGAGACCCCCTAATCCAGGACTCCCTCAATGACCATAAAAGATATTACTCGTATAAATAGAACAACCATTATTCTCTGATTTAAATGAATAACCATCTCGCATCAAACAAGATCCAGATATTACGTTCATGCTCAACGCTGGCACCAAATAACAATTATGTAGGTCTAATACTAATCCCGAAGGTAGATGTAGAGGTAGCGTGCCGACTGCGATCACATCGACTTTGGAACCATTTCCCACACGCATTGTCACCTCGTCCTTCGCCAGTGTTCGCTTAATCCGTAGTCCCTGTTTCGAGTTCCAAATATTAGCAACAGAACCAGTATCAAATACCAGGTGCTACTGCGAGCTCTAGTAAGGTACACATCAATAACATGTATATCACATATACCTTTGTTCACCTTGCCATCCTTCTTATCCGCCAAATACTTCAGGCAGTTCCGCTTCCAGTGTCCAGCCTGCTTGCAGTAGAGGCACTCAGTTTCAGGCTTAGGTCCAGATTTGTGTTTCTTCTCCTGAGCAGCAACTTGCGTGCTGTTCTTCTTGAAGTTTCCCTTCTTCTTCCCTTTACCCTTTTTCTTGAAACTGGCGGTCTTGTTGACCATCAACACTTGATGCTCCTTCTTGATTTCTACATCCGCAACCTTTAGCATTGCGAAGAGCTCAGGAATCGTCTTATCCATCCCTTGCATGTTATAGTTCATCACGAAGCTCTTGTATCTTGGTGGCAGTGATTGAAGAACTCTGTCAATGACACTATCAACAGGAAGATTAACTCCCAGTTGAGTCAAGTGATTATGATACCCAGACATTTTGAGTATATGTTCATTGACAGAACTATTCTCCTCCATCTTGCAGCTATAGAACTTATTGGAGACTTCATATCTCTCAATCCAGGCATTTGCTTGAAATATTAACTTCAACTCCTGGAACATCTCATATGCTCCATGACGTTCAGAACATCGTTGAAGTCCCGATTCTAAGCCGTAAAGCATGGCACACTGAACTATCGAGTAGTCATCAGCTTTGCTCTGCCAGACGTTCATCACATCTGGTGTTGCTCCAGCAGCAGGCCTGGCACCCAGCGGTGCTTCTAGGACATAATTCTTCTGTGCAGCAATGAGGATAATCCTCAAGTTACGGACCCAGTCCGTGTAATTGCCACCATCATCTTTCAACTTTGCTTTCTCAAGGAACGCATTAAAATTCAACGGAACAACAGCACGGGCCATCTATCTACAATCAAATATAGACAAGCAAGATACTATCAGGTACTAAGTTCATGATAAATTTAAGTTCAATTAATCATATTACTTAAGAACTCCCACTTAGAAAGACATCCCTCTAATCTTCTAAGTGATCACATCATCCAAATCAACTAAACCATAACCGATCATCACGTGAAATGGAGTAGCTTTCAATGGTGAACATCAATATGTTGATCATATCTACTATATGATTCACGCTCGACCTTTCGGTCTCAGTGTTCCGAGGCCATATCTGCATATGCTAGGATCGTCAAGTTTAACCTGAGTATTCTGCGTGTGCAAAAACTGGCTTGCACCCATTGTAGATGGACGTAGAGCTTATCACACCCGATCATCATGTGGTGTCTGGGCACGATGAACTTTGGCAACGGTGCATACTCAGGGAGAACACTTTTATCTTGAAATTTAGTGAGAGATCATCTTATAATGCTACCGTCAATCAAAGCAAGATAAGATGCATAAAAGATAAACATCACATGCAATCAATATAAGTGATATGATATGGCCATCATCATCTTGTACTTGTGATCTCCATCTCTGAAGTACCGTCATGATCACCATCATCACCGGCGCGACACCTTGATCTCCATCATAGCATCGTTGTCGTCTCGCCAATCTTATGCTTCCATGACTATCGCTACCGCTTAGTGATAAAGTAAAGCATTACAGCGCGATTGCATTGCATACAATAAAGCGACAACCATATGGCTCCTGCCAGTTGCCGATAACTCGGTTACAAAACATGATCATCTCATACAATAAAATTTAGCATCATGTCTTGACCATATCACATCACAACATGCCCTGCAAAAACAAGTTAGACGTCCTCTACTTTGTTGTTGCAAGTTTTACGTGGCTGCTACGAGCTTAGCAAGAACCGTTCTTACCTACGCATCAAAACCACAACGATAGTTTGTCAAGTTGGTGCTGTTTTAACCTTCGCAAGGGCCAGGCGTAGCCACACTCAATTCAACTAAAGTTGGAGAAACTGACACCCGCCAGCCACCTGTGTGCAAAGCACGTCGGTAGAACCAGTCTCGCGTAAGCGTACGCGTAATGTCGGTCCGGGCTGCTTCATCCAACAATACCCCCGAACCAAAGTATGACATGCTGGTAAGCAGTATGACTTATATCGCCCACAACTCACTTGTGTTCTACTCGTGCATATAACATCAACGCATAAAACCTGGCTCGGATGCCACTGTTGGGTAACGTAGTAATTTCAAAAAAAATCCTACGCACACGCAAGATCATGGTGATGCATAAGGATGGCAATTTTACCCATGGACATGGATACCCATGGATATCCGACCCGAATGGACAGGATTTGGATATGCTTTTGTGCCCATGGGCAGCGCCCAAACCCGACCCTATTGCTCGTGGATAGGGCATGGATCTAATCTTGTGCCCATGGGCATACCCAAACCCGACCCGATAGTATGATTTAATGGGCCAAAATCTGCTATCCATACCCCACAGTCACATGTCCCACTGCAATTTTCCACTTTGTTATCTAAAACATGCAAACGAAATTACATAATCCCCGCTGTAACTTCTATTAGTTGTCATTCAATCCCCGTCGTAACATACTACATGGTACCTTCCCTTATTTTTATCTCCTTGTTAAATGACTCGTCATTCTCATCTTTTAGAATAACACTAAATTATATTAGGTTGTCAGTGGACGTTGATTTGCCACAAGTTGATGTTTACCATAAGTGAAGCCTCACCTGCCACGAGGTGAAGAATGGAGGACCTCATGTTAACACTGTGTTATTTCTTATTTATATGTATTGAGAGGACCCAGTGGATATCCAGCGGGTATGGATATCCATCGGGTTTGGACATGGACACAATTTTTCACCCGTGGATTTTTTCATGGGTGGGCAAAGACAGTCTTCATGGATATGGATATGGATTTGATATTGTTCAACCCGATCCAAACTCGACCCATTGCCATCCTTAGTGATGCATAGCAACGAGTGGGGAGAGTGTTGTCTACGTACCCTCGTAGGCCGGCAACGGATGCGTTGACACAACATAGAGAAAGTAGTCGCACGTCTTCCCGATCCGACCGATCCAAGTACCGAACGTACGGGACCTCCGAGCTCTGCACACGTTCAACTCGGTGACGTCCCTCGAGCTCCGATCCAGCCGAGTGTTGAGGGAGAGTTTCGTCAGCACGATGGCGTGATGACGGTGATGATGTTCTACCGACGCAGGGCTTCGCCTAAGGACCGCTACGATATGATCGAGGTGGAATATGGTGGAAGGGGGCACCACACATGGCTAAGGAATGATCACGAAGATCAACTTGTGTGTCATGGGGTGCCCCCTGCCCCCGTATACAAAGGAGGGAGGGGGAGGTGCGGCCGGCCCCTAGGGGTGCGCCTGGAGGAGTCCTATTCCCACCGGGAGTAGGACTCCCCCCTCTTGCCTTGTTGGAGAAGGAAAGGGGAAGGGGGAAAGAGGAAAGGGGGGCGCCCCCCCCTTCCTTGTCCTATTCGGACTAGGGGGATGGGGGCGCGGCCTGCCCTGGCCGGCCCTCCTCTTCTCCCTTAGGGCCCATGTAGGCCCATTAACCCCCGGGGGGTTCCGGTAACCCCCCGGTACTCCGGTAAAATCCTGATTTCACCAGGAACGATTCCGATATCCAAATATAGGCTTCCAATATATCAATATTTATGTCTCGACCATTTCGAGACTCCTCGTCATGTCCGTGATCACATCCGGGACTCCGAACAACCTTCGGTACATCAAAACACAAAAAACCCTAATTACGATCGTCATCGAACTTTAAGCGTGCAGACCCTACGGGTTCGAGAACTATGTAGACATGACCGAGACACGTCTCCGGTCAATAACCAATAGCGGAACCTGGATGCTCATATTGGTTCCTACATATTCTACGAAGATCTTTTTTGGTCAGACCGCATAAACAACATACGTTGTTCCCTTTATCATCGGTATGTTACTTGCCCGAGATTTGATTGTCGGTATCTCGATACCTAGTTCAATCTCGTTACCGGCAAGTCTCTTTACTCGTTCCGTAATACATCATCCCGCTACTAACTTATTAGTTGCAATGCTTCCAAACAGCTGCAGGTGCCGATGATACCAGTGAAGGTGATGCAACCCAGCTCAAATGGGAGCTCGATGAAGATCTTGTTCGTTCTTTTGTGTCTTTCTGGTTGATCAGTAGTGGAGCCCAGTTGGGACGATCAGGGATCTAGCATTTGGGGTTGTCTTCTTTTATTTTCGTTCTGTAGCCGGACCTTGATTGTATTCTGGATGATGTATGTTTAACTTGTTATTTGTGTGAAGTGGCGATTGTAAGCCAACTCTTTATCCCATTCTTATTCAGTACATGGGATTGTGTGAAGATTAACCCTCTTGCGACAAACCTACCATGCGGCTATGCCTCTAAGTCGTGCCCCGACACATAGGAGATATAGCCGCATTGTGGGTGTTACAAGTTGGTAATCAGAGCCATCCCCGACTTAGGAGCCCCCTGCTTGATCGAATCACTGACGTTGTTGAGTCTAGAACAAAATGTTTTGAGTCTTAGGATTATATATATCGGAGAGTAGGATTATTTTTACTCCTCAGTCCCTTCATCGCTCTGGTAAGGCCTCCTGACGTAGAAGTTTTGACTCTTCTCTCCTCAAATTTCACTAAAAAAATTAGGATCACGCAGGTATCTTGGAATCGTTCTGATGGTTTTGTGACGAGAACATTGTTCTTGGTGCCTCCTGACATTTAGGGGTTGTGGCAGTGTCCCGGGGAGTTGAGCTCCGAGGTGCTGTCGTCACAATTTTATCGTTGCAGTTCTGGAATACCTGAGTTTGCCGACATCGAAAATCTCTTTTATGCAGTTGTTGGTGAGATAACCTCGACGCCACCCAGTACTGGGCGGGAGTTCGGGAGTATTGCCATAACTCGTATAACGGATGCTTTTCGAAGGCTGAGGTAGATGATTTTCGAAGGTTTCTTGGTTATGTGTTGAAGGATGGATACAGATGGATGTAGGATTTGTTAGTTTTGGGTGAGATATTATGCTTCCCCTGTATCCCCAACACTTGATTGCATACACAAAAAGTTTCGGGAGTTTATAAGTGGGAATTCAAGTATCACATAGGAATTCTTTCCAACAGACACATGATACGATATGGGATCTATCATATGTTTGTTTTTGGTTTATTCTGCAGGCCAATCATTTGTTTTGTTTTTGTTGTGGTATTCGAATTGCTTCGAAGTCAAATGTGGATTCCATACCCTTTCTAAGCGGTGTTCTCATATTTCTTTGGGAATATTAATCCTTCTTGATCATTGAGTTTGTCATCTCAATTTCTTCTCAACCGGTGTGTTTTCTCTTCAAGTGGATCTGATCATTTCAACATCCGCAAGATCACCTCTCGGTTTTCCCAAAGTTGTTCGTTTCATCTGTCCCCAAGTTGCCTTTGTTTTTCCCGCCCACCCACCATTTTTTCTTCAAGGACTCTGATTTCTTATCCAAGTATCCTTTTATTGATGGCAAGTCTCTCCATTCTTTTCTGTCAATGTTCTTATCCAGTGATTCTCAGGAAGATATTAACGGAGCTTCAAGATCATCATTCATCATTCTTTTCTTCTCCGGTGGATTTAATTCAAGCTTTGTCGATCATATCTTTTCCTCGATTCAAATGCTTTCTCATGCCGGTGCACCTCTTAATCTTTCACATCTCGTTATTCAATTGTTCCGGAGTGCTGAAGATATCTCAAAAGATTCACGGTTACATTCTCGATATGTTCAAGTTATTTCTAGGTTGTTATCTCATTCAAGACAGTTAATTCAACCGGTGCAATCTCTCTTCAAAATCATTCCAACGGTGTTTCCCTTGAGTGGGCCCTAACCCACAGGTCTTTTCGCAGGATCTTACCTGACTCTTCTAATCTTCCCGGAGTTACTCTCAAATTATTTTCCAAGTTTGACGTGAGAATGAGTTATCATCAGTCAAATGCCTTCTCCAGGATCTTTCACATTCTTTTCATCATTGGTTCAACCTTTCTAATTTCCATTCCGGAGTGCCTCAACAATTCAAGGTGGTGTTTCTTATCATCATTATCAACATTTGAAGAACGCAGAAGAGTTTCCTCCAAATCATATCTGTTCTCTTGAAGATTCATGGCTCTAGCTTCGTGCCATCCTCTCATAATTTTTTTTGATTGTGAGATTTCTTTTCACCCATCCGAAGCAATTCAAGAGTCTTTTCAGTTTGATTCTCTGAAGGCCATCATTTCGGGTTTATTCATTCTCAGCTTTCAGCTCTCATTCTCTAAATCTTACTAGTACATCGTTCAAGTATTCTCTAATCAACTCAGGATCTCTTCGTTCACTTGCATCTAAATTCTCTCAACTATCTTCATTCATTTTTCTAATTCTTCCCAGTGAATTGTGCCTTTGCTATGTTCATTTTCAATTCTTACAGTGGTTTGTTCAATATTTCTCTTCCTTTGTTATCATATCTGTTTATTCGTTGGTTAAATCCTACTGGTGCCTCGTCGAGACCTTCCCAAGTTTACGCAATATCTATCTTAATCCTTTCTACGAGAATAAGTAGTATGCCAAATCCGTGCTTGTCATCAATCTAAATTGATGAAGGATAAGCATAATGTAATTCTTATTCTTGTTTCATCGAGTAAATTCAATTCCTTATTACGGAGGTTCATCAAAATTCTTGATTTCATTTGTTCATCTTTTCCTTCTGGGGTGCCAAGTTTTCTTGGTTATGTCATTGCAAAGCTCCATCTAATCATTGCAAGGCTTCAATCTTATTCTTTTAATGCATCACTTCTTTTTTATCATTCTTTTATTACTGGAGTTTCTTCATGGTGGCTCATCAAGGATTTAATTCCTTCTCGAAGCATTCATCGAGATTCTTTTCAGAGGAGCTCAAGTATTCTTCATCTTGCATTCCGAAGTGCAATTCGTTCTACCTTATCTTTTGAGGTGGTGTTAAGTCATTTTTGAAAATTGTTTGGTGTTTCATGATTCACAAGTTATCCAGGATGACATATTGTAAACCCATCATTTTCAATTCGTTCATGAGATCCTTTGCAACCCATCAATCTCTTCATTGGAATTATCTTGGGTTATATTTCACCTAAAGCTTTCCCTAAGGATTGTTGCGATTTATGGTGCTTATAAATGACCCAAGTTCTTCATTTATCCTCCCGGTGAAATAAGTTTCTCGTCTCCTTGTTCATATCAATCCAATCGTTTGTTTTCGTTAGTGGCAGAATTTAACCTCAAGATTTCGAGATGTTTTCCATAATCCCACTACAAGTTTATTCGTTTCGTTGTTGGTTTTCCAACAAATCCGTTATAACCTTCTTGGAAGGGTGCTCTCCAAAATCATTTGTGGCAGAAGTTGGCATTTCTTTTCCATTCTGCTATTGCTATGTTTTATCTTCTATTCTTCCTTCCGGAGGCATTGTGATGTTGCTCTCTTATCTCATTATCTCGGATGGTGAGAATCGTGTTCTTTTCATGCTTATCCATTTAACCGAAGGGTTGTGTCCTTTGCCCAAGTTCTTTTCATCTTATCAAGTCTTGCATCTCTTTTCAATCGGAGTGATGTCCGAATTTGTTCTTCCTTGTTCCTCTTTTCTAACGGAGTGTTTTCAACTTTGTTCATCTTTGTTGTATTCTTTCTTCCAATTTGTTCAACCTCTCAAGGTTCTTTGGTTTCACTCATTTTTCAAAGAAGCAACTTAGTTTTACCTCTTCTCTTCCTCTTCCGTTTCCCTCCGGTGCCGTCCTAGATCTCGGGAAGAGATCCTCTTGTAGTGGTGGTGTTGTAACACCCCGAGACCGATGCGGCAGGTGTCTTCCAGTTATTCGTTGTTTTTGCCTTGTCATTCGCTTGCGTGTTGCATCTTGTCATGTCATCATGTGCATTGCATCATCATGGTTTCAAAACAAGCATCTGTTTGGGTTTCCTAGTTCTCCCCGTTGTCCGTTCTGAGCCAAGACACACTTGCACGCACCCGCGGCATGTCCGAAATATTATTTTATAAGTGGCTAGAAAATGTTCTCGGAATGGGTTGAAAGTTGGCATGCGGTGTTGTTACCTTGTTAGTAGGCCTCCTGCCATGTTTCATCGCATTCGGAGTCTGTTTGACGCCCCAACGGTTAACTATAGCGGCAATATAGCCGGTAAAACGTCGGACGTTTTCGGTCTCCAAAAACTACTGCCGGGCTTTCCCTCTCTTTCCTCCCTAGACCGTCTACATAGTCCACTACCTACCGCCAGGCCCAACCTATCCTCTCTCGACAGCCCGCGGCTCTCCTCGCGCGCGCGTCCGAAAACTCCCCCGAACCCAACCCAGACAGTCGTCACCGTTGGGTCCAGATCATTCCCAAACATCTATAAAACATCATCGATTTCTCTTTTAGACTCCCTAACCCATTTATCTCGGACCGTCCGATTACGATCGGATGGACCAGGTGACCCTAAACCCTACCAACTTGCTATATAGATGGAAACCTAGATCTTAGGGGCTTGTCCCATCCATCCCCTCGGTCGCCGCCGCATCCTCCTCGTTTTCCTCAGCCACCAATCAGATCCACTCCTCTTGTCTTCCTTGAGATCCACCTCCCTAGATTTCAGCGCCACCCAATCGCCGCCTCCTTCCCTCCTCCCTTTCATCCAACACCAAATCCATCCTTTAAGCCATCCTCTGCTCCCTCCGCAGCCGGTGCAGCCACCTCGTTCCGTGCAGCTCGGGGACTCCAAGCCCCTTGATCCAGCCGTTCAGGAGGACTTCGGCCCTCGCCGCCGCGTCGTGCTACCTTCCGCGGACCTGCAGCCCTTCATCGGCGACCCTGCCTCGACTGCCCCTCTCCTCCTCGAGCTCCTCTTCGGCGACCCTCGTCAACAACGAGCTCCAGCAGAACCCCGCGGCCTCCTCTGCCCTCTCCGCGAGCCGGTCGCAAGCAACACCACCAGCAGGAGCTCCACGCCCCGCCTTCCTCCGCCTCGCCTGCGGCCTCCTCTGTACAAGGTCCGGCCCCAACGCCCCACCCCACGACCACCTCAAGCACCCACGCCCGCCGCCGATGAAGGTCACGGCCAGGTCGTCCTCGCTGCACCTGCTCCCTTCCCCTGTCTCTGTTTCGCTGAAGCTTCCGCTGTCTCACCAACCCCCTCTTTCGCTGCTCTCTATTACAGCGCCGGGTTCCGCTCCTCCTCGACCTCACATGACCAGATTTAGCCGCCATGGACCCCAACGAGGGAGTTCGTCGTTGGCCATCCTCATTTTCCATGCCCGGATCCCGTCGCCCTCGACCGAAACCCCCACCCCCGCGTCGTCCTCTGCATCTCCAGGCTTCTGCTGCTGTTTTCTGTTCTTCAGAAACGAGACCAGTAGAGTCGCTCGTCCCGAGCGTTGACCGCGCTCCCCTGCTTCGATCGGCATGTGAGGCCCAACACCGCTCTAGGCCTGCCCGGCCTACTGTTCCACCGTCTGCACCCAGCCCATGGTGAGCAACCAGCAGCTCCCCCCGGCCCAGTTTGCCTCAGATCTAGCCCGTGATGTTTTTTCCCTGCAAGGACGATTTTTCTAATTTCCAGAGACTGCAGTTTTTACAGAAAAACCCTTGTTGATCATGCATTTAATAATTCCACAACCGTGCATCAGATTGAAATGTTTTATATATGAAACATGCTTAGAATTTTGTCTAGTTTCATAATTTCCAACTTTCATGCATGTTTAAAATGTTTAAACTATTGTTTGCATCAATTTGCTTAAATGCCATGTTAAAATGATTTATTTCATAACTAGATAACCGTAGCTCGGTTTTAAATAATCTTTATATGTAAATGGGGTAGAAAAATGCCTAGTTTAACATGGTGGCATTACTTTGCATGTTTAACAACTCTAAAATTGTGTTTAGGGCAGAACAGTACCAAATCTAATATATGCTCATGAGGTTTTTCCGGACTTGTTGCTTGTCGATCAGGCGTCATTTAAACTTGCCTAGATAGGTAGTTTTCATATGCTTCACCTCTTGCCATGCTAACCAACATTTAATATTTTTTAGTACATAAACGGGAGAGAACTAAATAAGTCATGTGGTGTTCCATCAATATGCAACTCGTTGCATATTGAGCTCCACTTAATTTGTAGTATTGTTTGTGCACTTTGCCATGCCATGCTTCATTAAACCGGACATGCATCATACTTGGTTGTGCATCATGTCATGTTTATGTGATGGTTGTTTACTATGTTGCTTGCTTCTTTCCGGGTTGCTTCTCTCGTTAGCTTCGGTTCTGTTCCAGAGTCGTGAGGATTCGTTTGACTACGTCTGTTTGTCTTCTTCATGGACTCGTTCTTCTTCCTTGCGGGATCTCAGGCAAGATTACCATACCCTCGAAATCACTTCTATCTTTGCTTGCTAGTTGATTGCTCTATTGCCATGCCGCGCTACCTACCACTTGCTATATCATGCCTCCCACATTGCCATTCAAGCCTCTAACCCATATTTCCTAGCAAACCACTACTAGGGAAAACCCTATACATAGAATCTTAGCAGCAGCGCGGCTCAAAAAGGAGCTCTGCTGCTAATTAGCAGTAGCGCGGGTGTGGAAAACCCGCTACTGACAAGTGCTTAGCAGTAGTGCGCTCGGCGTAACCCGCGCTGCTACAAATATGGACCGACAGTGCCCACCCAACTCCATTTAGCAGCAGCGCAGTGCCGCGAGCCGCGCTACTACTATAGTTGTAGCAGTAGCGCGGTTTTTCTAAGGTCGCTGCTGCTAATTTTCATATCGGGCACACTTTTGGTCCCGGTTAGCAGTAGCACTTGTACCGAAAGCGCGCTGCTGCTACTTTCTTAGCAGCAGCACGTTTTACGTCCCATGCTACTGCTAATCCGCACCCACCACCTTTTCCCCACCCACCCTCCCCCTCCCCCTCCTCTCCCTTTCCCCTACCTCTCCCACTCTCACTCTTCTTCTTCCTCAGTACTTCTCCCCCATTACTCTCCCTCTTCTACCTACCTTT
>NC_041392.1:67357947-67413292 GCF_002162155.2 Triticum dicoccoides
TAACTACACCACCTCCATTAATGCATCTCCTTTCTCTTTTTCCTTCCTCCTCCACTAGTTGAAGTTGTCTCCTCCCAAATTAGGTAGCTAGGTAGATGTAGTATTTAGTTAAGTGACCTATTTGCCCCCTAACTAGATCTATCTTTGTCAAGAAGAGATTTGTGCACTTTTGATCTCCCTACATCATCATCTCCACCGTGTGCTTGATCTCGAGATATAGGTGATTAAAATTTCATGCTTTTGCAAAATGGAAATTTGTTTATGTGTGTGTGATATGTTTATGGAAATTGTGTGTGTGGCATGAGTTGATGCCAAATTGTGCTTTTGAGTTGCCTATGTTTTGCCGAAATGTCGATTTATTTCCGTTTCGGTGAATTCCAGGCAAACTCTAGATCTATATATGTCCTATTTTTAAGGAAGGTCATGCCGAATTTTTCTATGACTTTGATGCATGCACGCATTTTTATAATCAATTTGTTTATTATTACCATGCAGAGTTGACGATGGTCAGTGGAACGATGGTGGACAGGTGGTTGCGGTCGGCGGTGCAGGACATGAAAGAAAATAACCAGACAGAGGTTTTATGTCCGTGTCGAAAATGCAAAGGAATATTTTGGCTCGACCCCCATGACGATGGTCGTGTCGAAGCACACCTGCTCATGACTTGTTTCATGGATGGCTATACTCGATGGATAATTGATGATGAGTATGACGATGTTGAGGATGCCGACGGGGCAGGCAATGATGACACGGGGCAAGACGAAGAGATGATCGATAATGGCGGCGGGGAAGAGGCCGGACATGGCGGCGGAGAAGGGGCCGGACATGGCGGCAGAGAGAACGACATGGACTCCATGCAGCAGAGTTCGTTGGTACTAAGTTCAATCGTGCGGGACCCTCATGTTCAAGCATTGCTTCGCAAGGAGACGAGTACTGAGAGAGCTGCTTCTAGAGAGGAGGCTAAGCTAGAGCAACTGGTGGTAGACTCGAACACTCCATTGTATGATGGTTGCAATCCTGAGGTGACCCGCTTGAGTTTCACGCTCCAACTCCTGAAGACGAAGGCTAAAAACAAATGGACCGACACTAGCCTCGATGAGCATCTCAAGTACCTAAAGGATGTTCTTCCCGTGGGTAATCTATGTCCTAGTAGTGTTGATGAGGCCAAGAAGATCGTGTGCCCTCTTGATCTGCCACACGTTAGATACCATGCATGCATCAATGATTGCATAATTTATCGGAAGGAGCACGCGGAAAAAACAAGCTGTCCGGTGTGCAATGCTTCTCGATACAAGAAGGCCAGGAAGAAGTGTCCCCAGAAAGTGGTATGGTACTTACCGATCACTCCCCGTCTCCAGAGGTATTTTGTAGATCCCAAGGAAGCAAAGCTAATGCGCTGGCATGCGGAGAGGAAGAAGCCCGACGATGGAGATGATCCGAAGCTGAGACACGTCAAGGATGGAAGCTAGTGGAGAGCGTTGAACAGCTTCTATCAGTATTTTGAATGTGATGCAAGGAACATCGTGCTCGGCGCGTGTACCGATGGCATGAACCTGTTTCACAACTAGAACACCAACCATAGCACATGGCCCGTGTTTGTATGGATGTACAACCTCCCCCTGGTTGTGCATGAAATCAAAGTACATTCACATGAGCATGCTTATTCAAGGGCCGAAACAAACATGAAATAATATTAATTTGTATCTGGGGCTACTTCAAGAGGAGTTAGACACGTTACGGACAACACCGGCCAAGACATGGGACGTCGGCAAAGGCGAGTATTTCAACATGAGAGCCGCGTTGATCACGACAGTGCAGGACTATCTCGGTTACGGATATGTGGCAGGCCAGGTGTGCCATGGATATTGCGGATGCATGCGGTGCATGGATGATACGACGTCTCAGCAGCTAACATCAAGGAAAGATGGCGGGTCTGGGAAAATCGTGTACATGGGGCATCGAAGATGGCTCGAACAGGACGACCCGTGGAGAAACCGTGGAGATCTATTCAATGGTCACGCTGAGCATCGAGGACCTCCACGTAAGCAGAGCGGTGCCGAAATCGATGAGTTGTTGAAAAACTGGAAGGAGGCCCCGCGCCGGGAAAGACGATGAGAAAGGCACCGGAGCCGCTGCTGAAGGAATGGAAGACGAGGTCTGTGTTCTAGGACTTGGAGTACTGGCACAAACTCGATACACCTCATTGCCTTGATCAAATGCATATCTGTAAGAATGTCCTTGAGAGCTTGCTCGCAACACTGATGAACATGCCGGATAAGACCAAGGATGGGCCGAAGGCAAGAAAAGACTTGCAAGATTTGAAAATCAGGGAAGATCTGCACATGCCGCCTCGTAAAATGTCAGACGAGACAGAGATGGAGACAGAGGCACGGGAGAAGAAGGTAGTAGCAGCGCATCTTGTCTAAACGCGCTACAACTAGTGAAGGTAGTAGCAGCGTGTTTTGTCTAAACGCGTTACTGCTACGTCCACTTAACTCAAAATTCTCACTCTCCCTGCTTCATCCCGCCCATTTTCCCCCCAAATCCCCACTCTCTCCCCCGTCGCACCGCCGCGCCCCGGCGCTCGCCCCCGACCCGGCCCTCGCCCCCGACGCCGGCGCTCGCCCCCGACCCGTCGGCCTTCGCCTCCCTCCTCTGCTTCCTCCCCTCCCAACCTCGGCCGTCGTTGGGCCTGCCTCCTCGCCCCTGCACCCTCTGTAACCCCCCCCCTCTCTGCTAGCTAGGGTTCTTCGGTTAATTTACTTAGGTTTTAGTTAGGGTAGTAGGTCAATTAGGTTATCTATTTAGTTATGAATTTAGCTAGGTTTTAAAATAGGACAAAAATTTAGGGTTAAGCAATTGTAGTTAAAAGAAAAGGCAGCATTTAAGCAATTGTCCAAATCAACATCCCTTGTTAAAGGAAATTTAGGTAGGCTAAATTTATATGCAAATTTGAACTGGACGTGTGATATGTGGATATGTCATGTTTTGGACATGTCATGTTTGGAATTTGAACATGTCATTTGGACAGGTGATGTTTTGGTTCAATTTTGGTAAATGATCCGAGTGGCCTATGTTACGCCGGAATGTTGATTCATTTCCATTCCGGTGAATTTCAGGCGCTCGATATGTCCATTTTTTAGCAAAGGTCATGCCGAAATTTGTTGTGAATAAAGGCATGATTTGTGCTACATAGTTGGCATATCGAGTGCTGGCACATAGATTTCTTTTTTATGTCATTTCTCATTTATTCATACTTTTAGAAATAAACGAGGACACTTAATCACAGGAAACATGTCGAACAACGAAGAAACTGGGCCTTCTGACCAAGATGCAGACGAGATGGATTATGAGGGTGAACAAGATTACCTCGACTATTTGACTGCTAAGCAAGGTTTGCAGGTCGGCCTCGATGATGGTATTGACACCAACATCGACACCGACGGTGCCGCCACCGATGGCGGCGCCGAGACCGGCGGGGAAGGTACCGGCGGGGAAGATACCGGCGGGGAAGGTACCGGCGCCGATGCCACTACCGAAAAGAGGAAGCATAAGAAGCAGAGGACACGAAAACCTAACAAACTAGGGATTGGACGACTTGTGATCACAAAGATGGCACCTGGCAAGTTTGAGCCATTAGAGCCGGAAGAACCTCGCAAGTTCTATGGGAACCAATTAGGATGCATCCTACGGGAATGGGCGAGCATCAACGACGATGACTTAAGGAGTAAAGAACATTTGACGTGGTTGCTCCTAACGAAGTTGCACAAGAGATTCAAGTTCCCCAACCGGGATGATAACATAGAACAACCGTGGGATGATCCGAAGATGAATAATATTATCAATCACGCCATGGGCATGTTTAGCAATGATTTGGCCTCCTGGAAAGGGAGGGTGAAACGAGCTATTGGGGCTGACGAACCCTTGTCCAAGATTCTGGAGGAAAATCCGACACTTACGGAAGAGGAGTTCGAAAAGTTCAAGGACACTTGCGCTACCGAGGCAGCCAAGGCTAAGGCTATGAAACTCAAGAGCCTTCAGCAAAGGAACACGGGGAAGCATCACCTCGGAAGCCGTGGCTACCTCGGTAAAAGGCCCATATGGGATAAGTAGGACACGGAACGTGAAGCCGCGGGTCTCCCAGACACCTTCGCGAAGTTCACCAACCCCTTGGAGCGTGACTTCATCATGGCCCACTACAAGTGGGACAAGGAGAAAAAGGTTTTTTACACGAACCAGATCACTAGGAAATTGATTAGACTACTGGAGAAGCATCACTAGCTTGCAGCCGAAAGCCCTACTTCTCTGACAAGGCCCAAGTGGGACACCCCTCTCAACCAAGCCTTGAATGAACTTAAGGGACTCCCTTTGGGCCAGTGGCCGCAATATGGTCGTGTGCACGGCGCTGGAGACGGCGCCACGTGGAAGGTGTTTTACAACGAGTGCCCGGAGGCCAAGAAGCAGAAAAAGAAGTTTAGTCAGGCGGACATCGATGCAAAGGTGAAGCTTGCGGTCGAGAAAAAAGCAGCTGAGGACGCGGAAAAAACAGCCGAGGAGAAAAATGAGTTGCTACAGCAGGCAGTCAATGCAGCTATAACTGCCTGTAGAAATGATTTCGCTACTAACTTGGTTCCAGCTATCATCAACTGGACGAAGGAAAATCCAGACAAGACGGTACATGATTTCCCGATGCCCAGTTTCGTCGGGAGCAACTCCATGAACAACAACAACACCGCACCATCACTTGCTCACGCAACCGGGCCTCCTCTCGCGGTCGCTCCCGCTCATAGCAGCCCGTCCTCAGTCTCTGGCGCGCTAG
Source organism: Triticum dicoccoides (assembly GCF_002162155.2). Classification (NCBI taxonomy): domain Eukaryota; kingdom Viridiplantae; phylum Streptophyta; class Magnoliopsida; order Poales; family Poaceae; genus Triticum; species Triticum dicoccoides. The sequence goes on from NC_041392.1 coordinate 67,362,767, forward strand.
GTGGGCCTTCGTCTTTGGCTAAGCTCGACGCCGTCACGGTAATTACATATCGCACCAACATATATATATATATATATATATATATATATATATATATATATATATATATATATATATATATATATAGAATATTCCATTTTCGTTGCCTTTCAGATGTTTTACGCCACAGACATATGTGTTTGCAGGGCGAAGAAACCCCGTGCACCATACTCTACTTGATCAAAGGCCAGAAGGTGGACGTGGGAAAGGGGATGATAATGAACCCCATGCAACCCACGTTCCACAACCAGCCGATCCCCGCTGGGCACTTCAGGGTTAACTTGTCCAGTGTGAAATCAGGGAATGAGCATTTGCCTCCTCCGGTATATCCCGTGGGAGAGGACGACGAGACCCCGCCACGGATTGGAAACTACAAGGGTTGGGTGCTGCTATGGCCGAAGAATCTTACTCGTCTGGAGCCGGCCAACAGCACACCAATAACCACACATCAACAAGCATGTGCGGAGACCACCACCCAGCCTACGCAATTACCAGCTCCTGTAGTGCCGAGTGAGAGCGGTGGACGACGTGATGAAGGGGGTGCAATAGTACTGGCTGATGTAATCAGTCCTATAAAACAGAGAATGGATGATGAGACGAAGGTCGGCCCTATGGGTTTCCTCAATACAAACGCGTATGACTGTGACATAGATATGATGAGTCAACCATATGATGAATCGGGCTATCAGCATGCTAATGAGGATATGGATGATATGCCCGGGCAGGAAGGTCGTTGGAAGGATTGCAAAAAGTCTCTCTTCATGAATTCCTCACAGGACACGCCTGAAGATGTCGCCTCAACACAGGCTCAACTAGCCTGGGGTCGTACAGTGCTTAGCCCAGGAACCCTAGGGCAGGGGTTAAGGAAGGGTCTAGAAGGTGTGCCCAAGAAAAAGGAGAGGAAGAGATCGGGGAAGATAACTGCCTCCAAACAAGCCAGAGCACAAAGCAGCCAGACAATGCAATCTGAAGAGCGTGTACCCGTGAAAGGTGCGACCATGTTCCATCTCACGGGCGAGCCGATGCTACCGCCGAAACCGCTGGAGGCACTATCAGGGGATCTCAGGAGTCTGCACGACCATGTGCTGTCGACTGAGAAAAGCCTACTAGCCTCAAAGGATCCAGGATATCCGACATACGCGGCTCGTGTGCCTGAGGGGAAGTGCTACGTCGACACACGGCCCGCGGAGGTTTTCTTCCTGCGGTTTGACCATATCTTTGAGATGTTTATGACAAGGTGGCTCGATTTTACAATCGTCCGCCTTTTTGCGCTACATATGAGCTCCATCATGAAGAGTGAAGAAGTCTCGCAAATCTGTGTGGCGGATCCGTACTACATGCACGAGTCTTTCTTGAGTCTCGACGACTTTGAGCGTGAAACTGCTAGGGAGTACCTCCAAAACATCATGGTACAGAATAAGGACCGGGAAATTGTCCTCGTGCCTTATCATCCAAAGTAAGTTAGTTCCGGACAACCCTTTCATACATTTCAATCATTCCTTCTCTCTCATATGGGGAATAATTTGAGGTGTCTTTTCCCCGCAGCAACGGGCGCGCCGTCCTTATCGTTCTTTACCCACAAGTCTCCCATGCCGTGTATTTTGACCCTTCCAGAGACTACGAGAAAAAAGACTACACCCACATAATGAATATTCTAGATGATGCTCTCCAAGGCTTCAGCATTAGAGGTGGCCACATGCAGATCAGGAAACAAAGGAACAAGAAGATGGGTTTCGCGCATAAAAGTAACTTCTCCTGCATCCATGTCCCAAAACCAAGCAAGAAGGATGGATTCTACATCGTCCATCTCATGATTCAGTTCAACACGGATCACCAAAAGCTTCGCATGAGAAGCAGAAATGATGATCATATCCACAAGTGGCTAGAATCTCATGGAGAAGCGGATTATAAACTTAGAGATGACTTCTTTCGCATCCAAAGCGACATTGCGACGATCATCATGAAAGAAGTCGTCGATGAGAAGGGGATGTTCCACCACGGCCCTATATCGCGAACTGACGTCCGAACTCGCATAGGCATGCAACGTCTAGACCTCACGCCGTCCAAGAAGCTAGGGTCCATCCTCGATGATATGGAAGGATGGAACTTCTAGTGATTTATGATGCCGATGATGATGATATGTGTCAATTGAACTTGTATACTTTTTGTAGCGATGAAACTTTGTGATGTCCATGATCCCTGCCGAACATGTGTAATGCTACTTTGTTAGTTTGCGTACGAAGACCTGCGCACCTCTAGTTAATTAATTTGCATACTATATGTTGCATCTAGTTGCTAACCCTTTCTTTTTCGGTGTTGCTCTAGTATATTTTATTGCATATATATGATTGTACATCCTCTTCATGAACATGCATCTCTAACAGGTACCTAGTTTCTTGTTGGCGAGATGGAAGTGCTATGTCGTGTACAAAGGGGAGGTTCCGGGGGTGTACAACGAGTGGCATGAGTGTCAGGCGCAAGTGAATGGGTTCTCGGGCACCAGCCATAAAGGCTTCAAAAGCAGACAAGAAGGAGAAGCTAGTTACTTGAGGTTCACGCTAGCGCGAGAGAGGACTCGTAACCGCCACCTCATGTACTGCATAGTTCCGCTCTCACTCATAGTGATAGCTCTTCTCGCGTATACCTTTGTTTAGATGAATGACGTTGTAGTTGCAAGTATTCGAGACTTGCATGTATCGCTATTTTCGAGATGATGACAAGATACCACTTTGTGTTGGATGATGATTATGATGAGCCTATTTGTATGTATATGCTATGATTACATTTGTGGTCTCGCAGTCATTTGTATGTGTATCATGATGACATTTGTATGTGCTAAAGATTCTTCTATAAAGCCTGTTCAAATACAAAACAAATATGCCGAAAAAAACAAAAAACTACTAAAATTAGCAGTAGCGAGTGGACAAAAGTTAGCAGCAGCGCGGTAGTAGCAGTAGCGCGCACAGGAGAAGCGCGCTATAGCTATTAGTAGTAGCGAGCTTCCATTAAGCACGCTGCTACTAAACTTGTGTAGTAGTAGCGCTGGTGAGCATGCGCTACTGCTACGTCTTAGCTATAGCGCCTTATTAGTAGCGCCAGTCCCCGTGCTACTGATACACATAAAACCCGCGCTGCTGCTAGCCTTTTCCCTAGTAGTGAACCGTTGTTTGGCTATGTTACTGCTTTGCTCAGCCCCTCTTATAGCGTTGCTAGTTGCAGGTGAAGATGAAGTTTGTTCCATGTTGGAACATGGATATTGTTGGGATATCATTATTATATCTTATTTACTTTAATGCATCTATATACTTGGTAAAGGGTGGAAGGCTCGGCCTTATGCCTGGTGTTTTGTTCCACTCTTGCCGCCCTAGTTTCTGTCATACCGGTGTTATGTTCCTTGATTTTGCGTTCCTTACGCGGTTGGGTGTTATGGGAACCCCTTGATAGTTCGCTTTGAATAAAACTCCTCCAGCAAGGCCCAACCTTGGTTTTAACATTTGCCACCTAAGCCTTTTTCCCCTGGGAGACGCGCACCCGAGGGTCATCTTTATTTTAGCCCCCCCGGGGCCAGTGCTCCTCTGAGTGTTGGTCCAACCTGTCAGCCGCCGGTGGCCACCAGGGGCACCTCTGGGCTGGCCTACCGGAAGTTTGGACAATCCGGTGTGCCCTGAGAACGAGATATGTGCATCTCCTATTGAGATTTGTCGGCACATTCGGGCGGCTTTGCTGGTCTTGTTTTACCATTGTCGAAATGTCTTGTAACTAGGATTCCGAGTCTGATCGGGTCTTCCTAGGAGAAGGAATATCCTTCGTTGACCGTGAGAGCTTATGATGGGCTAAGTTGGGACACCCCTGCAGGGTTTGAACTTTAGAAAGTCGTGCCCGCGGTTATGTGGCATATGGGAATTTTTTAATGTCCGGTTGTAGAGAACTTGTCACTTGACTTATTTAAAATGCACCAACCGCGTGTGTAGCCATGATGGTCTCTTTCCGGCGGAGTTCGGGAAGTGAACACGGTCTTGTGTTATGCTTGAACGTAAGTAGATTCAGGATCACTTCTAGTTCACGACCGTTGCATTGCTTCTCTTCTCGCTCTTATTTGCGTATGTTAGCCACCATATATGCTTAGTGCTTTCTGCAGCTCCACCTCATTTCCCTTTTCCTAACCATAAGCTTAAATAGTCTTGATCTCGCGGGTGTGAGATTGCTGAGTCCTCGTGGCTCACAGATACTTCCAAACAGCTACAGGTGCCGATGATACCAGTGCAGGTGACGCAACCCAGCTCAAATGGGAGCTCGATGAAGATCTTGTTCGTTGTTTTGTGTCTTTCCGATTGATCAGTAGTGGAGCTCAGTTGGGACGATCGGGGATCTAGCATTTGGGGTTGTCTTCTTTTAATTTGGTTCCGTAGCCGGACCTTGATTGTATTCTGGATGATGTATGTTTAACTTGTTATTTGTGTGAAGTGGTGATTGTAAGCCAACTCTTTATCTCATTCTTATTTAGTACATGGGATTGTGTGAAGATTACCCCTCTTGCAACAAACCTACCATGCAGCTATGCCTCTAAGTCGTGCCCTGACACGTGGGAGATATAGCCGCATTGTGGGTGTTACACTTCATTAATCAATGTTTATTGTTATTTGATTCAAAATATAATATGATTATTTATTTGGTATAATTGGCTCCTATACATTAATATATTATTTCATTGTGTTATTTTTATATTAAATTATTTTTTCTGTATTCATGACATATACCATATTTATTATAAGTTATAGGCTTACGAAAAACAATGCCAAACTAGCACCATACATATAGGCCATAGTAAAGCTAAACACAAAGACATTAATTAGGTACACCCCAAAAATGATAAATCTTGATGATTGTAAATAAGCTTTGTACTACCATCTGCTTGATAGTATTACTCCTTTTTTGTGTGATGTTAATTCTATTTCTTTCTAAGAGAAATTATCATTTATTAGGTTTATTTATTTTCTTCCCTTGAATTGCCGATTCTACCCCAAATCCTCCTTTATCAAATGTCTTTGTTATTGTGTCGTGCTTGATCCAAACTAATTATTAATAGACATCAATACATAAATATTCATATTTTTACATCTAGTGTAGTCTAACAACTATATAAAATCTAAATTGAGTTATAGTTGCACAATTGATATAATATGTGTTACATACAAAATAGTGTTTATCCCAATATTTGAGGTTCAATTCTTTGCACTAAAGTAAGATCATGCACAATCGACACATAAAACCATTAATTAATATGTTGTATTTAACAATAATTTGTACACAAATTATTTATGTTATTGATGCTAATATGTATTTCATAAATGGGATGGTTATAGAATGATCCCACCTATAACATGAATCCTACTTTTAACACACTAAATACATTCACTCACAGAGAATTATCACACCCATAACACGAAACATACTTTAATGCACTAAAGTGATACCCTCGCATTTGCGAGGGCCACTGTGCTAGTTGAACATAAAGGTCCATTGGTCATTGTGTATACGTTTGTTCTTTTCCTTCTCATTTCTAATGATGTTAAAATCTCCCACTACCAAACAAGGTAATTGGTTATCATGATAAACTCTAGCTAACTCTGCCAGGAAGCTGGCTTTTCCCTCAATCTGTGCATCTCCATAAACAGTAATCAAATTCCAGTGCATTTTGATAATTTTGTCATATATCAGCATCCTCATAAAGTAAACTCCTTTCTCTATGTGTTCTACATTAAACCTATCTTGATTCACTCCCATCAGGATCCCTCCTAACATCCCCCTAGGCTCATTCCAACACCAATCAAAATTTCTCCCCCCACAAAGATTATGTAATTCATTTTTTGAAATATTTTGCTTAATAGTTTCTGAAATCAAGTCTGTGATCCACAATTAATTCTCTCACATATCTTTTTTGTGATCTTTCCCCAAAATCTCTCACATTCCAAAAAATTCCTCTCATTTTTGTTTTATTGAAATATTTTTTTGCTATTGCTATTCTACCCTTCTCCTTCTCTTTTTTCAATCCTTTGCTCTCTTTTTTCTTCCGAGCACACCAATCCCAACAGTTTGCTTCACACAACTTGATGCTGGTGAGCCATTCTTTTTTCTCCTTTTCTCCCTGAGAATATATTTCTCAGTTTCTCAAATTGTTGTTCTTCTAGATCAGCTTCGGAGTGCTCTAAGTTTGAGCATAATTCATCTAAATCCACATCCCCAGTGTGAATATACGCTGGTGTGTTGCCTTTTTCTCCCCAATGTTACTGTTATTTTCCTCCTTTCCTTACTCTCCTTCAGATTTTGGAAATATATTTCTCTTCTTGCTATCTCCATTCTCCTAATGATCTCTAAGTTTTTGTCTATCATATCAATGGAACACCCTAAATCAATCCCAACTAGAGAATAACTAATGTGTAACAATGAAAAGTTTGCACAATTTAGATCAGAGCCCTTACCATAATTATCTCTTTCTTCAGCCCTCATCTTTGCCATTTCCTCCACTTTTTGATCTTCATTTCCCCTGTTCCTCAAGCTTCTTTTCAGTTCAATTTCTTTGTCTTCATCATTTTTTCTATCACCTCCATCCCATGTAACTCTGCCAATCTCTCTCCCAAAGCCCCTACTGATTTTTGGCTTGCATTATAATCAGTCGGTTCATTATACATTCCAGATCCAGTTCCCTCTTTCTTAGCTTGAGCTTATTTTTCAAAGTTTTCAACCTCTAGATTAGCCAGTTCCATCTCATATTGCTCTCTGTTTGCAGCCTCCTCTTCCAACTTCAATATATCTTCCTTTTGTTTTTCAATCATGCTCTCTAAACTTTTTTGTGTGCTCTCTAAGTCTTTTATTCTCTTATCAACCTTGTACCACAAAGCATTTTCTCTGGCTTTCTCCTCCTCTAAGTTCTGGATTTTCCTGAACATAATATCAATTTCTTTTTGCATTTTCCCTCTTTCCGCAGCCATACTTTTGTCCAAGTGTCCAATGATTTCCTTTATTGAGTTTTTCATCATTTCATTCTATTTGTCAATCTCTTCAATTTGTTTGAAAGATAAACTGCGCAATGACATCCCTCTTCTATCAGCTCCAGTCAGCTTTGCTCTTTTTCTCTTTTCCTCCTCATCATCTCCATCTTCCATTTCAGATACAACATCAGATGTTTTCCTCTTTATACCAGCCCATCTCAGTCACCTTATCAAGCTTTGCCCCAATCCTGAATATCAACAAATTTGGAGAGCTTATTTCCACCTAGGAAGGGATGTTCCCCACATCCCTAACCCTGCACTTCACTTTCACTTTCTCTTCATTAATAGTGTCCATGTCTATTTCTAACACAGGCCCTACAGCAGTAGTCACTTCACACATCCCAAAGAAATGTCTAAAGCAATCTACTACTTTCTCAAATTTCACCCAGGCAGTATGCATTTTCCCAATTGCCAAATGATAAAGAGACCAGGGTTGTACCTTTATAATGATACTAGTCCCCAACCAGGGGCGGATCTGGAGCTAATCATACCCTGAAGCACCACTTAACTATGGCATAAATTTTTCAAGCGAGGATGCAATGAATAAAGAAATGTTTCAGATCTTGTAACACGAATTACAGAACATAATATAAGTCGGTTTATAAAAAACAAAATGTAAGAGGTAAACGGCTTAATAAAATAGTAAAACAAATGAAAATTTACTTCAAAAGGATGTCTTGCATTCTCAGATTCCAAAACACCTCATCACATACCAAGACTCAATAACCTACAGTATAAAAACTAGTATTGAATTTTCAAGTAGAAGTGTGGAACATAATAAAATGCACAAATGAAAGTACGTTAATTTGCTTTTTTATGAATTACCTTCAGTAAACTCTTTTCCTTCTGGCCATGAAATACTCAACCACTTGATCATTGGTGACCTTTTCCATCTCTTCTTTCCCCACATAACAAATAACATCATCACTCAAGTTGTCATCATTGAGGCGACTGCGCAAGTCAGTTTTGACCAATTTCATTGCTGAAAAGCACCTCTCAACTGTAGCAGTAGCAATAGGCAACACAATGACTAGTTTCAACAACCGATAAAACAAAGGATACATAATATGTCTCCTTGTTTGCACCATTTTTTTTGAAAGCTCGGTGATTGTTGCTATGCTGGAAAAGCTATCATCTGTGCGCACATCAGCAATATAGAGACGTAGATCCTTATCAAGATCCCTCAAATCCCCGGAATTAAAATCCTCGGGGTATAGTTTAGCCAAACTCATGAGATTATCCAAATTGAAATCACGAAATGAGTCTCTTGGACTCAAAGCGGCTGACAAAACAAGCAAATTAGAGGATGCCTCACTGAACCTGCAGTCAAGCTCTTGAACTAGCCAATCAAAAACATCGTTGAAGCAATCAACCTGATAGTGATGTTTGTTGGTAATTCCAGTTACCTGCCTTCTCTTTTTTGGATTAACATATGCTTCTTCCATGTCCAACTCTACAATATCATGTTTCTCACAAAACACATGAACATAACCTAGCATAGATTCCCATCCATCTTCTCTAAGTTCATTCAAAACTGTTCTAGTTGACTTGACACATTTCATGGCATTTACTATGTCTTGATCCTTCCGCTGCAATGCTAATGACAATGTGTTGGTAGTACTGAGGATTGTCAACATGAGATGCAAGTAGAAGACAAAGTCAAAAGATTGAAAGCACACTAGAAGACCGATTGCTTGGTCTCTATTTGTTCTGTCAGTGTCTTCTTCTTCAACATTCAAGAACTTTAATAACTGACCTGAACATGGCAACCAAACTCTTAAGTGTTTTAGTATGTGAACCCCAATGAGTGTCTCCGGGTCTTTGAAGACACAGCTCTTGATTCTGACCTATTCCTGTTGTAAGCTGCCCACACACTAAAGCCTTGCTCACTTCTTCAAGATTTATATCTCTAATCATGTCTCTTCTCTTGGAAGAACCACCCACAACATTTAACAAGGTAGAAATCATACCGAAGAAATTACTAGTTCCTTTATGCTTTCTTACAATAGCCACAACAACTAACAGGAGTTGGTGAGCAAAGCAATGAACATAATAAGTTGTGCTACTTTCTCTCATGATTAATGATTTGAGACCATTAAACTCACCTCGCATGTTGTTGGCACCATCGTACCCTTGTCCTCTAACTTGATTGTAGCTCAGCTTATATTTTGCAAAAAGAGAATCAATTGAACTCTTGAGGTACGAAGAAGTTGTTTCTTTCACATGAACAAGACCAACAAAGCTTTCTTTAGAATCTCCGGAACTATCAACATACCGCAAGGCCACAGCCGTTTGTTCTTTGCAAGAGGCATCTCTGGACTCATCTACAAGCAAGCAAAACACATTATTCTAAACTTCTTTGAGAATAGATTGGACTATCACATGGGCAAAACCTTCAGCAATATCTTTCTGGACTTGAGGAGCAGCCATAACAACATTCTTTTCAGCATATTTTCCCATAGCCTTGCCAACAACTGGATCATGCTAAGCTAAGAAATCACGAACTTCCAAGAAATTACCTTTATTGTGCGAGTTCTTTGACTCATCATGGACCCAGAAAGGCAACCCTTGCTTCAACAATAGTCTATCCGTGTTAATTGCAGCATTCAGTCGAGTAAAATATGCAACCTTCGAAGCTTCACCTCGAAATTGCATAGCAACATCAATGTGTTCATCTCTTTTTAGTAGAGCGGTACATTTTTTCATTGCTTGATCATGGACACTACCTGGCTCGCCAACATGATCTTTTAGCCTTGATGGAATGCTCCAGGTATCCCAACCATTCAGAACAAATGCCTCATACCCAGCTTCTTTCTTGTGGCCACGATCCCTAAATAAGAAACAACAAAAGCAATATGCTTTTTTCTTATCTTTGTTGTATTCAAGCGAACTCTCATGATCATCAAACCATTCAGGATTGAACCTTCTGCTCTTAGTCCCAAAGTTTGAATATGGAAAATCGATATCTTTTGGCTGACAAGGTTCATTAAGCAAATACTTTCTTCTTACCAAGTCTTTCAAATTTGGATGATAATGTTCTATCAATTTCCTCTTGCCTGGATCATATTGAATCTCCTCCTCCCAATTCATGTCTTCTGGAGCATCTTGTGATGGTTCCTTTCTTTTGAGAAGAAAATTGTCCATTGTCTGTATTTAACAAATAAAATTACAACAGAGAACAAAAATTGATCTACTAGCTACAAGTTAATACATACAATTGTTTGCAACTTATAAAAGCATTTATGAAGAACGACACAAAAATGGGGTACCAAGCAGAATGCGAATCAAGTATGACTAATTGACTACAATTAGGTAAAAAATACTCAAAGTGATGTTGCAACTTCGCTAAGGCAATAATAAGGCCTAAAACAGAGGGGGTCCGAGGAGGAAAACTTTTACGGCATGCGGCGTAGTCGGCTAGTCGCGTCTCGCGTTGGAGGAGTTCAGCGTCCGGCATTGTGTCGTTCATCGGCGGCCTTCTGGTTGCCGGCGCCCGGCTCGCCGCTGCTGCATGAACACCGGCCGCCCAGCCGCCAGGAACAGATCACGGGAGATGAGAAGACTATAGGATTGGGATCTGGGGTCGCTGTTTTTTTTCTCGAGTAGAAAACTGAAAAGTCACGATCACGTACTAGAAGACCGAACGCCCAGCCGCAGCCGTACATGAATCCGCGAGTTGGGCTGCGAGAGCGTACGCGCGTGCCTCGGAGCTGGTTCGGCCTGGTTCATTGGTTTCATGGGCCACCCTGATGCACACTCGATGGGCCACCCTGTTGCGTCGGGCCATATACCTTATAATTAGCAGTAAATTTTCTTTTGGACCCTGTAGCACAGGCTACAGGGTTGGCCCATTGGGCTCCGCCCCTGTCCCCAACAAGTTGAAGTCGTTGAACTTTGCCAATTTCACCAACTTTGCTTTATTGGGGACTCTCATCATATAACATTTTTTCCATATTCCTTTACTCTCCACTGCCATCCCAGCAATCATTGAGAGCTTTTATCAACTCAGTTTTATTGATTTTTCCATCCCTAATGATCACCACCGCCATCTCAAATTAGTCGACTTGTCTTTTATATATTTCATTAAGTGTAATCTCGCAACAGATCTGCGGAAGTAATCACAAGATCGATTATAACGTATGCTTGACGTGTGCATGGATTGAAACACAACAACCAAATACGTGGTATGCTACTCCCACAAAATCAACAAAACAGAATAAAAAATCGTCCTCGATTGATGCATCATGGTCATGGTCAAGGGCGCCAAGAAATATCGTAGAGATAAGCAGGGGCGGATCTGGAGCTAATCTTACCCTGAAGCACCACTTAACTATGGTATAAATTTTTCAAGCGAGGATGGAATGAATAAAGAAATGTTTCAGATCTTGTAACACGAATTACAGAACATAATATAAGTCGGTTTATAAAAAACAAAATGTAAGAGGTAAACGGCTTAATAAAACAGTAAAACAAATGACAATTTACTTCAAAAGGATGTCTTGCATTCTCAAATTCCAAAACACCTCATCACATACCAAGACTCAATAACCTACAGTATAAAAACTAGTATTGAATTTTCAAGTAGAAGTGTGGAACATAATAAAATGCACAAATGAAAGTACGTTAATTTGCTTTTTTATGAATTACCTTCAGTAAACTCTTTTCCTTCTAGCCATGAAATACTCAACCACTTGATCATTCGTGACCTTTTCCATCTCTTCTTTCTCCACATAACAAATAACATCATCACTCAAGCTGTCATCATTGAGGCGACTGCGCAAGTCAGTTTTGACCAATTTCATTGCTGAAAAGCACCTCTCAACTGTAGCAGTAGCAATAGGAAACACAATTACTAGTTTCAACAACCGATAAAACAAAGGATACATAATATGTCTCCTTGTTTGCACCATTTTTTTTGAAAGCTCGGTGATTGTTGCTATGCTGGAAAAGCTATCATCTGTGCGCGCATCAGCAATATAGAGACGTAGATCCTTATAAAGATCCCTCAAATCCCCGGAATCAAAATCCTCAGGGTATAGTTTAGCCAAACTCATGAGACTATCCAAATTGAAATCACGAAATGAGTCTCTTGGACTCAAAGCGGCTGACAAAACAAGCAAATTAGAGGATGCCTCAGTGAACCTGCAGTCAAGCTCTTGAACTAGCCAATCAAAAACATCGTTGAAGCAAACAACCTGATAGTGATGTTTGTTGGTAATTCCAGTTACCTGCCTTCTCTTTTTTGGATTAACATATGCTTCTTCCATGTCCAACTCTACAATATCATGTTTCTCACAAAACACATGAACATCACCTAGCATAGATTCCCATCCATCTTCTCTAAGTTCATTCAAAACTGTTCTAGTTGACTTGACACATATCATGGCATTTACTATGTCTTGATCCTTCCGCTGCAATGCTAATGACAATGTGTTGGTAGTACTGAGGATTGTCAACATGAGATGCAAGTAGAAGACAAAGTCAAAAGATTGAAAGTACACTAGAAGACCGATTGCTTGGTCTCTATTTGTTCTGTCAGTGTCTTCTTCTTCAACATTCAAGAACTTTAATAACTGACCTGAACATGGCAACCAAACTCTTAAGTGTTTTAGCATGTGAACCCCAATGAGTGTCTCCGGGTCTTTGAAGACACAGCTCTTGATTCTGACCTATTCCTGTTGTAAGCTGCCCACACTCTAAAGCCTTGCTCACTTCTTCAAGATTTATATCTCTAATCATGTCTCTTCTCTTGGAAGAACCACCCACAACATTTAACAAGGTAGAAATCATACCGAAGAAATTACTAGTTCCTTTATGCTTTCTTACAACAGCCACAACAACTAACTGGAGTTGGTGAGCAAAGCAATGAACATAATAAGTTGTGCTACTTTCTCTCATGATTAATGATTTGAGACCATTAAACTCACCTCGCATGTTGTTGGCACCATCGTACCCTTGTCCTCTAACTTGATTGTAGCTCAGCTTATATTTTGCAAAAAGAGAATCAATTGAACTCTTGAAGTACGAAGAAGTTGTTTCTTTCACATGAACAAGACCAACAAAGCTTTCTTTAGAATCTCCGGAACTATCAACATACCGCAAGGCCACAACCATTTGTTCTTTGCAAGAGGCATCTCTGGACTCATCTACAAGCAAGCAAAACACATTATTCTAAACTTCTTTGAGAATAGATTGGACTATCACATGGGCAAAACCTTCAGCAATATCTTTCTGGACTTGACGAGCAGCCATAACAGCATTCTTTTCAGCATCTTTTCCCATAGCCTTGCCAACAACTGGATCATGCTTAGCTAAGAAATCACGAACTTCCAAGAAATTACCTTTATTGTGCGAGTTCTTTGACTCATCATGGCCCCGGAAAGGCAACCCTTGCTTCAACAATAGTCTAGCCGTGTCAATTGCAGCATTCAGTCGAGTAAAATATGCAACCTTCGAAGCTTCACCTCGAAATTTCATAGCAACATCAATGTGTTCATCTCTTTTTAGTAGAGCGGTACATTTTGTATTGCTTGATCATGGACACTACCTGGCTCGCCAACATGATCTTTTAGCCTTGATGGAACGCTACAGGTATCCCAACCATTCAGAACAAATGCCTCATACCCAGCTTCTTTCTTGTGGCCACGATCCCTAAATAAGAAACAACAAAAGCAATATGCTTTTTTCTTATCTTTGCTGTATTCAAGCCAACTCTCATGATCATCAAACCATTCAGGATTGAACCTTCTCCTCTTAGTCCCAAAGTTTGAATATGGAAAATCGATATCTTTTGGCTGACAAGGTTCATTAAGCAAATACTTTCTTCTTACCAAGTCTTTCAAATTTGGATGATAATGTTCTATCAATTTCCTCTTGCCTGGATCATATTGAATCTCCTCCTCCCAATTCATGTCTTCTGGAGCATCTTGTGATGGTTCCTTTCTTTTGAGAAGAAACTTGTCCATTGTCTGCGTTTAACAAATAAAATTACAACAGAGAACAAAAATTGATCTACCAACTACAAGTTAATACATACAATTGTTTGCAACTTATAAAAGCATTTATGAAGAATGACACACAAATGGGGTACCAAGCAGAATGCGAATCAAGTATGACTAATTGACTACAATTAGGTAAAAATACTCAAAGTGATGTTGCTACTTCGCTAAGGCAATAATAAGGCCTAAAACAGAGGGGGTCCGAGGAGGAAAAAATTTACGGCACGCGGCGTAGTCGGCTAGTCGCGTCTCGCGTTGGAGGAGTTCAGCGTCCGGCGTTGTGCCGTTGATCGGCGGCCTTCTAGTTGCCGGCGCCCGGCTGGCCGCTGCTGCACGAACGCCGGCCGCCCAGCCGCCAGGAACAGATCACGGGAGATGAGAAGACTATAGGATTGGGATCTGGGGTTGCTGTTTTTTTTCTCGAGTAGAAAACTGAAAATTCACGATCACGTACTAGAAGACCGAACGCCCAGCCGCAGTCGTACACGAATCCGGGAGTTGGGCTGCGAGAGCATACGCGCGTGCCTCGGAGCTGGTTCAGCCTGGTTCATTGGTTTCATGGGCCAACCTGATGCATACTCGATGGGCCACCCTGTTGCCTCGGGCCATATACCTTATAATTAGCACTAAATTTTCTTTTGGACCCTGTAGCACAGGCTAGAGGGTTGGCCCATTGGGCTCCGCCCCTGGAGATAAGAGATCACCTTGAGGAGCGGGCGACTCCTTGGGCCGGCAAAAAGCTCGAGGGGTATTGAAGGAACGCGGTGAGTTGTCGTCGGCAATTCCTATTTAGCGCCGCAGGCGCCGGTTTCTACTGTTTTTGCTAACCGGCGCCTGCAGCAGGATCTCGTGAGCCGGCCCATCTTTCATTTTCTTCCGCTCTCTAAACTCTATGGAAAACTGCAAAAACACAGCGCGAGCTAGGATTCGAAGATTGCATCGCTGGTTATCAATGCTCGTGGCTTGACCAACCCGACTACCTCACTAACTGTGATAACAAAAACGTTTTTCGTCGATTTATACCTTCCATTTTTCCTTTTTTTTCTTTCTTTTTCTTTTTTCTCTGTTCTTTTCTTCTTTCTTTTTCCAAATTCGTAATTGTTTTCTTCAAATAGATGAACTTGTTTTCAAAATCCATGAACTGTTCTTTGGAAACTCTTGAACCTTTTTCAAAATCGATGAACTTTTTTTCCAATTTGATGAACTTTTTCATTTGTTTGAAATTTTTCTCAAAATCGATGAACTTTTTTTCAACGTTGATGAACTTTTTTGAAAACTGATGAACTTTCTCCAAATCCGATGAACTTTTTTCGAATTGATGAACTTTTTTTATTCTAATCGATGAACTACTTTCATTGTTTGATGAACATTTTTGAAAATTGATGAACTCTTTTGAATCTGTGAACTTGTTTTTGAATACATGAACTTTTTTCAATTTAGATGAACTTTTTTCAAATTCGATGAACTTTTTTTATTCAAATTGATGAACTTTTTTTATTCAAATTGATGAACTAATTTTGTTGTTCGATGGACATTTTTTGAAAATTGATGAACTCTTTTGAATCTGTGAACTTTATTTTGAATACATGAACTTTTTTATTTGTTGAACTATTTTTTGAGTACGCGAACTATTTTTGCATAAGCATGAACTTCATTTGTAATATGTGCACATGTTTTTAAATAATTGGAAAATCTAAACGCCACCGTGTAATGCGAAATTAATAATGCGTCTTTGTTTCTATTCTGTTAAACTTCACGCTCTAAATAATCACTGCAGTTTGGCTAGTCAAGTGGTTAGCCTCGTTCTTTGGAAGCGTGAGGGCGTGAGATCGATCCCGATTGATAGCAGTTTTTTCGGCCACCTTTTTTCTCGCCGCGCCATTGTGGGCCGGCCCATCCAGCCGCGGGTGCAGGCGCCGGTTAGCTTGCGCGGCGCTGAAGGCGCTGACTAGGAGTTCCCGTTGTCGTCGGGCTGGGGGCTGGAGGAAGGAGATACGAGGGGGATTGTAGCTAGCACCGCAATCACAAAGCGCCCGTCGTGTTTCTCTAGTCTAGGTCTCTTTTTTTTTTTTGAGAATTCTAGTCTATGTCAAATTGAAGGCGAAGGTGGTTTTACAACCAAACTCAACTTAGGGTTGTTGGTTTGGACAAGCTGAGTACGAATCATGAGGTGTCGGTCACCTACAGGGTTAAACATGCAAGTACGTAAGTTTTTTGAAGAGACTAGATGTGCCGCGCCATTGTGGGCCGGCCCATCCAGCCGCGGGTGCAGGCGCCGGTTAGCTTGCGCGGCGCTGAAGGTGCTGACTAGGAGTTCCCGTTGTCGTCGGGCTGGGGGCTGGAGGAAGGAGATACGAGGGGGATTGTAGCTAGCACCGCAATCACAAAGCGCCCGTCGTGTTTCTCTAGTCTAGGTCTCTTTTTTTTTGAGAATTCTAGTCTAGGTCAAATTGAAGGCGAACGTGGTTTTACAACCAAACTCAACTTAGGGTTGTTGGTTTGGACAAGCTGAGTACGAATCACGAGGCGTCGGTCACCTACAGGGTTAAACATGCAAGTACGTAAGTTTTTTGAAGAGACTAGATGTGCAGTTAAGGGCTAATATGAAGGTTGGTTAGAACAAACTATACCTCAGCTGCCCGCAAGGTCGATGATAGAAAAAAACAAAGGTGCATATGGGCCAAAGCGTCACCCTATGCCGACAAGAAAAGAACAATTCTTGCTTTATTCAAAGCACCTCCAAATGGCAAAAGGGGAGTAGGGGTTGGGTGCATCTCACTCCCGGCAAGCCATCCCAAAGAGAGCTCATCTGAGGGAGGAAAACTAACAACGCCACTATTATCACACATATTATGAAATCCTAGACACAAGTACGTCGGTGGATCGGTATCCGACCATGAACCACGTACGCTCATCCTCCACGGCGGAGACATGCGCGCAGACGTACAGCTTCCTCCCCTGCACCACCACTGCGCTTGGCAACCTCTTCCTGGTTCTTGCCTACGGCATCCTGAATTACAAGGTGCGAGTTTCCTTCTTGACGGCCGGGAGCGACTTGCTGCTGGAGACCATCGGCCCTGGCTATGTCGGCCACGGCCACATCGTCACGCTCCTGCTCCCGATGCTCGGCGCCCTCCCCGACGCGCTCCTCGTACTCGGTACGTCCCCGTTTTGCTTCCGCCTGCTAATGAATGGATCTGCTGGGTTCCCGTTGAACCCGAGGAGGCACATCTCACCATTGCGCTCTTTTGTCGGTGCCATTGCTGAATAGTGTGTCTTCGCTTTTTCTTTTAACCGAGTATTAACCCCTTTCCATTCATTTCTTAATGGAAAAATTCCGAGTCAAAAGTAAAGGAGATAGGAAAGGAGCTAGTCGTAATGGTAGTATCATACCAAGTATCATGCATGCCAATTAGGCAATTTTAAAGAGGTGTCATAAAATTAAATGAAGAAAGAGAGGGTTGAGTATCATATCATGATACTATATCATAATAAATGCTATGCTAGTAGAATTATGTGTCATGCATGTCAATAACTAAAATACTGCATGATACTAATATATAATACTACGCATTAGGAAGGTGGTATTATATACTGATATCATATGCATGATACTAATATATGATACTCCTCATTACAACCAGCCTGAGCTAACAGGAAACACTGCTCGCGCCGGCAATCGAAACTCAAGCAATGAGACTAAAACCTGTTAGCACCTAGATAGAACTATCCTACCACGTTCACTAGTTAGTACCTATGCTGAATATATAGTGTGTCTTCGCCTTTTCTGAAAGTACATGTGTATGTCTAAACCAGGATTCCGAACTAGTCTCAGTTCTATTTCATATATAAACAGCATCTGGCCTCTCGGGAAGCGGAGAAAAGGCACAAAATCAGGTTCTGGTCGGAATGGGTCTGCTTGCTGGCTCCACGATCTTTCTTCTCACCGTCGTTTGGGGGACTTGTGTTTTTGCTGGCAAGTGTGACATTGGGCCCAATGGTGCTGCCATTGATTTAGAAGACAATAAAGGGTGGTTCAGTTTTACTGGTATGATATCTTCAACTACTCTTATACTTACCCAGCTTTTACAAGAAGCATACGTGGTTAATTTGTTTTACAATAAGCTGGCGCGTCACTCTTGTTGATTGAGTTTTATATTGGCCATGCTTCCTTTTGCTTACCTTGTTTTTGCTTTAGCTGCATGGTTCCACGCATCCCCGTGCTCTAACCATTATGCTGACCGTGGAAAATTGAGATGCCCATAACTTGCAATGGATTAGTAGAATCTTATGCTTACCAAACATATTATGGTTTAGACATGACCAAGTCGACCAACATAATGCAGCAGCCCCAGTAAGAACATATCCACATCTAAATGTCAACCACATCACATAAATCAATCTCCAAACATCCGAGCTATGTGAGTTGGTGGTGCTAGCATGCTAGATTGGATGGAGTGTGAGTGGTTAGCCACTATGCTCCAAGGGGAAAATTGCATTTTGTTTTTAGAACGAAGACGCCAGGTGCGTCTGGCTTTAAATTAATAAAGCCCCAACGGCAGAGTCATAGCAATAAGTCTTACAACACCCAAAAGCCACATCGGGCCACGCACAGGATCGAGCTGAGAGAAAAAGTTACTATCGCGTTACAAGGCATCGCCCGTACTGAGCACGCAGGCTTGTCAAGCACTCAAAAGAGACTACGTATACCACCGTAGTCATGGCTCCGTAGCCGCCGCGTACACTTGCAGAATTCGTTGTTGCGCTGTCTTGATCAAATCAACATCCTTGCGCCTCCCCAACGGACTCCACTGCTGCAAAAGAAGATTGCATTTGAAGATGATATTAGCCGGATGTGTTGGCAAGGTCCCCTCAATCCTGAGTTTATTCCTAGTTAGCCACAAGGACCAGAGAAGTGCCCCGTCACAGCTCCACACGACCCGTTTCGTTGAGCCTTGCAGCGCGCCTAAAATGTGAATGAGTTCTGCAGCCGAGCAAGGGTCCCACTGGACTCCAGCCGCGGACCGCACTGCGCTCCACGCAAACCGCGCTAAGGGGCACCGAAAGAAGACGTGATTCGCGTCCTCTGGATCCCCGCACAACGCACATGGCCCATTGGCCGGTCCATTTCGTTTGGCCACGTTCAGGGAAGTGGGGAGCTTATCGCGGAACATTTGCCAAAGAAATAATTTGATCTTCAGTGCCAACCGCGCGCTCCAAAGCCCTGCAACCACAAGCTGCGACGGCCCCTGGCACAGCTTTCGGTATAGAGACTTGACTGAGAACTTCCCAGAGCTGGTGAGCGCCCAGCTCACCGCGCCCGGTTGGTCCGAGAGCACCACCCTATCAATTAACTGCCGCAGGGCTACTAGGCTGGCCTGCTCTGGCCCCTGGAGTTCACGTTTGAAATGAATCTCTGAAGGGGTCGATCTCAGCGCATCAGCCACCGACATGCCTGGATCCACGGCGATGTCGTACAGATCGCGGAATTCTTCCCATAGGGGGCGGGAGCCTATCAAAAGATCTGTCCAGAAACGCGCAGAGCGCCCATCTCCAATCGAGAACTTAGCCCCCAAGGCAAAAGGCCGACTTGATCGTCTGGAGATCATTCCAAAAAGGCGAGCCCCTTGCCCTACCTTCAAAGAAATTCCCGTTGGGGAAGTACTTCGCATTAAGGAGATCAACCCAGAGTCCGGATGCCCCCTGGACAATTTTCTAGATCCACTTGCACATCATTGCGATGTTAATCAGTCTAGAGTTGGTGATCCCGAGGCCCCCCAAGTCCTTGGGTTGACACACCCAAGCCCATTTAACCATATGATATTTACGGTTCGGGCTAGTTCCTTCCCAGAAAAATTTAGACCGCGGTGTGTCAAACTTTGCATGCACCCCCTCTGCAAGCAAAAAAAGGCCCATAGCAAACATAGGCAGGGAAGAGAGGCTTGAGTTCGTGAGAACTAGCCTGGCCGCTTTTGAAAGGAATTTACCCCTCCAAGGGCACACCCTACCCCTCACCTTAGCACATAAAGGTTCCCAATCCTCTATCCCCGGCCTTTTGATGTCAACTGGAAGGCCTAGGTATGTCAGCGGGAATTTTCCCACCTTGCAGTTGAGCAGGTCCGCTATACGCTTACCCTCCTCCGGCTCAACCCCCATCGTGAGCACCTCACATTTATGAAAATTTATTTTGAGCCCTGACATGAGCTCAAAACAAATAAGAATCGCCTTGACCGACGCAATGCTGTGGTGGTCTGGGCGAAACAAAAGCAGCGTGTCATCTGCATATTGCAGATGCGTCACTCCCCCTGGAATGAGGTGGCCTACCAACCCTTGGATATGGCCAGCTTCGGCTGCTTTCCGAAGCATTGTGGACAGAGCGTCCACAACAAAGTTGAATAGGAGAGGGGACATCGGATCACCCTGCCTGAGCCCGCGTTTGTTTCGGAAGAAATGCCCTATTTCTCCGTTCACCGAAACTGCAGTTTGGCCTCCCGACACCAACTGCATAATACGATGGACCCAAACGGCAGAAAAGCCTCTACCGATAAGCACTTGCCACAAGAAATCCCAATTCACACCGTCGTATGCTTTTTCGAAATCAAGTTTCAGCAACACCGCTGTTTCCTTAGTGCGCTTTAGTTCATGCACGATCTCTTGTAGGGCGAGCGGTCCCTCTAAGATGTTGCGGCCTCGGATGAAAGCAGATTGGTTACAATTAATCGAGCGGTGAGCGATCGGACCTAGCCTATTGGCGCACGCTTTTGCACAAATTTTAAAAGGCACGTTAATGAGCGCGATCGGTCGGAATTGTCTAATATTGCCTGCCCCTTGAACCTTCGGGATGAGCGTTAAGACGCCAAAATTGAGGCGCGAGATGTCAACCATCCCCCGCATAAAACCGTTGCAGATCTCGAAAATAGGGCCCCTAAGCATAGGCCAGAAGCGCTTGAACATCGCCACCGGCCACCTGTCTGGGCCCGGCGCCGTGTCCACTCTCATACCGAGAAGGGCGGCGTCGATCTCTTGTGGCAGAAACGCAAGCCCTAGCGCTTCGTTTTCACAGTGCAACACACGTTGCGAATCCTCCCAAATGTCCGCGCGGAGACCCGCCCCCTTGGGCCTCACACGAGCCCATCAAATTGATGTAGAACTCGTAAATGTGTCGGGAGATATCCTCCTGTCGCAACAGAAGCCCCTGCTCTGATTGCAACCTTAGGATGGAGCACTTCCGACGACGCCCGTTAGCATAAGCCTGGAAATACTTAGTATTGGCGTTGCCCTTCAGAACCCATTTCAGACCACTTCATCGACGCCAGTATTCTTCCTCTGCGTGAAGTGAAGCTTCGACCTGACCCTCCAGGTCATAGCGATGAGCCCATTCCTGCTCCGAAAAGACCCTAGCATTAGCCATTGCATCAATCCTTGCGATTTCCGCAAGGATCGCGGCGCGGCGCTCTCTGTCAGTCCTCCCTAGGTTTGCGCCCCATCCCTTGAGGCTAGCCCTGAGCCGACCCCCAACCGCGTTCCAAAACTCCATCGGGCCTCTCTGGGGCCCTAACGAATCAACGCACGCCCACCACTTCGCCCTGAAAATCTCCTTGAAGCCTAGAACCTCGAACCAGGCTGTTTCGAAGAAGAAGCGTGAGCTGCATCGCACCCTGTCCTCCCCCGAGGAATAGACGAGCGGTACATGGTCAGAGCCTATGCGCGTCTTCGCGACCAATGTACAGAGAGGGAAGCCCATTTCCCACTCCGGCGACATGAACACCATGTCCAGCACTGACCGCACCGGATCGAGTTGTTTATTAGTCCAAGTAAACCTCGCGCCCGACCTGGCCACCTCCCTAAGGGCCATGGAAGCAATGGCGGAGTTAAACATGGCCACCCTAGGCCAGTTTATATTGATGTTGTTCTTGTCGGCTCCCGATCGGATAAGGTTGAAATCTCCACCCACCAGAACAGGGAGCGTGGCCGCGGTCACCGTGGTGACTTTGGCCTGGAGTTCCGCCAAGAACTCCGCCGAACGAGAGTGATCGGCCGGTCCGTAGACTTGTATGACTGCTAACTCACGAAGCAAGGCACTAATACGAAAATGTGTCGCGATATAAAACGAGCCTACGTCCCAGTCAATAATCTCGTACAGGGCTCGGCTCAAGCCCAGCAGCATGCCACCTAAGTGCCCTACCGCAGGTACGTGCTGCCACTCGAAGCGCTCCAAAGGGTCGATCGCAAGCAGTTCGTGGAAACGAAAGTCCGCCTTAATCGTCTCTTGAAGCCCTACGATGTCTATGTCTTCTTTGCGCATGTATTCTTTAAGTTGGGTGTGCCGCCCCACGTGACCGAAGCCACGGATATTCCAGAACAAGGCTCACATCTAAATCACGCGATTCCGGAGCCAGACACCCCTGGAGGTGACCGCTTTTGCCACTCGCCTCGTCCTGCCCCTGCAAGGCGCGGGAGAGGGGGCTGTTGGGGAACGTTGCAGAAAACAAAAAATTTCGTACTTGTTTCACCAAGATCATCTAGGAGTTCATCTAGCAACGAGTGATTAGATGCATCTACATACCTTTGTAGATCACGCACGGAAGCGTTCAAAAGAACGGTGATGATGTAGTCGTACTTGACGTGATCCAAATCACCGATGACCAGCGCCGAACGGACGGCACCTCCGCGTTCAACACACGTACGGGACGGGAGACGTCTCCTCCTTCTTGATCCAGCAAGGGGGAAGGAGAGGTTGATGAAGATCCAGCAGCACGACGGCGTGGTGGTGGATGCAGGGCGTCACAGCAGCAGGGCTTCGCCGAGACTACGAGGGAGAGACATAACGGGGGGAGATGGAGGCGCCAGGGGCTGGTGTGAAATCCCTCCTCTCCCCCCCACTATATATAGGGGTGCCAGGGGGGGCGCCGGCCCTAGTAGATGAGATCTACTAGGGGGGGCGGCGGCCAAGGGGAGGTTTCCCTCCCCCCCAAGGCACTAGGGGTGCCTTCCACCACATGGACTCTTCCATGATGGAAACCCTAGGCGCATGGGCCTATAGGGGCTGGTGCCCTTGGCCCATCTAGGCCAAGGCGCACCCCCTACAGCCCATGTGGCCCCCTGGGACAGGTGGCCCCACCCGGTGGACCCCCGGGACCCTTCCGGTGGTCCCGGTACAATACCGATAACCCCGAAACTTGTCCCGATGCCCGAAATAGCACTTCCTATATATAATTCTTTACCTCCGGACCATTCCGGAACTCCTCGTGACGTCCGGGATCTCATCCGGGACTCCGAACAACATTCGGGTTTCTGCATATACATATCTTCATAACCCTAGCGTCACCGAACCTTAAGTGTGTAGACCCTACGGGTTCGGGAGACAAGCAGACATGACCGAGACGACTCTCCGGTCAATAACCAACAGCGGGATCTGGATACCCATGTTGGCTCCCACATGCTCCACGATGATCTCATCGGATGAACCACGATGTCGAGGATTCAATCAATCCCGTACGCTATTCCCTTTGTCTATCGATATGTTACTTGCCCGAGATTCGATCGTCGGTATCCCAATACCTTGTTCAATCTCGTTACCGGCAAGTCACTTTACTCATACCGTAATGCATGATCCCGTGACCAGACACTTGGTCACTTTGAGCTCAT
Source organism: Triticum dicoccoides (assembly GCF_002162155.2). Classification (NCBI taxonomy): domain Eukaryota; kingdom Viridiplantae; phylum Streptophyta; class Magnoliopsida; order Poales; family Poaceae; genus Triticum; species Triticum dicoccoides. The sequence continues at coordinate 67,386,501 of NC_041392.1, forward strand.
TATGATGATGCATTACCGAGTGGGCCCAGTGATACCTCTCCGTCATATGGAGTGACAAATCCCAGTCTTGATCCATGTCACCCAACAGACACTTTCGGAGATACCCATAGTCTACCTTTATAGTCACCCAGTTACGTTGTGACGTTTGGCATACCCAAAGCACTCCTACGGTATCCGGGAGTTACACGATCTCATGGTCTAAGGAAAAGATACTTTGACATTGGAAAACTCTAGCAAACGAACTATACGATCTTGTGCTATGTTTAGGATTGGGTCTTGTCCATCACATCATTCTCCCAATGATGTGATCTCGTTATCAATGACATCCAGTGTCCATAGTCAGGAAACCATGACTATCTGTTGATCAACGAGCTAGTCAACTAGAGGCTCACTAGGGACATGTTGGTGTCTGTTATTCACACATGTATTACGATTTCCGGATAACACAATTATAGCATGAATAAAGACAATTATCATGAACAAGGAAATATAATAGTGCTGCTTTTATTATTGCCTCTAGGGCATATTTCCAACAGTCTCCCACTTGCACTAGAGTCAATAATCTAGTTACATTGTGATGAATCGAACACCCATGGAATTCTGGTGTTGATCATGTTTTGCTCTAGGGAGAGGTTTAGTCAACGGATCTGCTATATTCAGGTCCGTATGTACTTTACAAATCTCTATGTCTCCATCTTGAACATTTTCACGAATGGAGTTGAAGCGACGCTTGATGTGCCTTGTCTTCTTGTGAAACCTGGGCTCCTTGGCAAGTGCAATAGCTCCAGTGTTGTCACAGAAGAGCTTGATCGGCCCCGACGCATTGGGTATGACTCCTAGGTCGGTGATGAACTCCTTCACCCATATTGCTTCATGCGCTGCCTCCGAGGCTTCCATGTACTCCGCTTCACATGTAGATCCCGCCACGACGCTTTGCTTGCAACTGCACCAGCTTACTGCCCCACCATTCAAAATATACACGTATCCGGTTTGTGACTTAGAGTCATCCAGATCTGTGTCGAAGCTAGCGTCGATGTAACCCTTTACGACGAGCTCTTCGTCACCTCCATAAACGAGAAACATTTCCTTAGTCCTTTTCAGGTACTTCAGGATATTCTTGACCGCTGTCCAGTGTTCCTTGCCGGGATTACTTTGGTACCTTCCTACCAAACTTACGGCAAGGTTTACATCAGGTCTGGTACACAGCATGGCATACATAATAGAACCTATGGCTGAGGCATAGGGGATGACGCTCATCTCTTCTATATCTTCTGCCGTGGTCGGACATTGAGCTGAGCTCAATTTCATACCTTGCAACACAGGCAAGAACCCCTTCTTGGATTGATCCATATTGAACTTCTTCAATATCTTATCAAGGTATGTGCTTTGTGAAAGACCTATGAGGCGTCTCGATCTATCTCTATAGATTTTGATGCCTAATATATAAGCAGCTTCTCCAAGGTCCTTCATTGAAAAACTTTTATTCAAGCAGGCCTTGATGCTGTCCAAGAGTTCTATATCATTTCCCATCAAAAGTATGTCATCTACATATAATATGAGAAATGCTACAGAGCTCCCACTCACTTTCTTGTAAACGCAGGCTTCTCCATAAGTCTGTGTAAACCCAAACGCTTTGATCATCTCATCAAAGCGAATGTTCCAACTCCGAGATGCTTGCACCAGCCCATAAATCGAGCGTTGGAGCTTGCACACTTTGTCAGCATTCTTAGGATCGACAAAACCTTCCGGCTGCATCATATACAATTCTTCCTTAAGGAAACCATTAAGGAATGCCGTTTTGACGTCCATTTGCCATATTTCGTAATCATAGAATGCAGCAATTGCTAACATGATTCGGACGGACTTCAGCTTCGCTACCGGTGAGAAAGTCTCATCGTAGTCAACCCCTTGAACTTGTCGATAACCCTTAGCGACAAGCCGAGCTTTATAGATGGTCACATTACCATCCGCGTCTGTCTTCCTCTTAAAGATCCATTTATTTTCTATGGCTCGCCGCTCAACGGGCAAGTCAGTCAAAGTCCATACTTTGTTTTCATACATGGATCCTATCTCGGATTTCATGGCTTCTAGCCATTTGTCGGAATCCGGGCCCGCCATCGCTTCTTCATAGTTCGAAGGTTCACCGTTGTCTAACAGCATGATTTCCAAGACAGGGTTGCCGTACCACTCTGGTGCGGAACGTGTCCTTGTGGACCTTCGAATTTCAGTAGGGGCTTGATCAGAAGTATCTTGATCATTGTCATTAACTTCCTCTCTAGTCGGTGCACGCACCTCAGGAACATTTTCTTGAGTTGCGCCATTTTCCGGTTCAAGAGGTAATACTTCATCAAGCTCTACTTTCGTCCCACTTACTTCTTTCGAGAGAAACTCTTTCTCCAGAAAGGACCCATTCTTGGCAACAAAGATCTTGCCTTCGGATCTGAGGTAGAAGGTGTACCCAATAGTTTCTTTTGGGTATCCTATGAAGACGCATTTTTCCGACTTGGGTTCGAGCTTTTCAGGTTGAAGTTTCTTGACATAAGCATCGCATCCCCAAACTTTCAGAAATGACAGCTTAGGTTTCTTCCCAAACCATAATTCATACGGTGTCGTCTCAACGGATTTCGACGGAGCCCTATTTAAAGTGAATGCGGCAGTCTCTAAAGCATAGCCCCAAAAAGATAGCGGTAAATCGGTAAGAGACATCATAGATCGCACCATATCTAATAGAGTGCGATTACGACGTTCGGACACACCATTACGCTGAGGTGTTCCAGGCGGCATGAGTTGTGAAACTATTCCACATTTTCTTAAGTGTGTGCCAAACTCGTGACTCAAGTATTCTCCTCCACGATTTGATCGTAGAAACTTGATTTTCCTGTCACGTTGATTTTCAACCTCACTCTGAAATTCCTTGAACTTTTCAAAGGTTTCAGACTTGTGTTTCATTAAGTAGATATACCCATACCTACTTAAATCATCAGTGAGGGTGAGAACATAACGATAGCCACCGCGAGCCTCAACACTCATTGGACCGCACACATCAGTATGTATGATTTCCAATAAGTCGGTTGCTCGCTCCATTGTTCCTGAGAACGGAGTCTTGGTCATTTTACCCATAAGGCATGGTTCGCATGTATCAAATGATTCATAATCAAGAGACTCTAAAAGTCCATCAGCATGGAGCTTCTTCATGCGTTTGACACCTATGTGACCAAGGCGGCAGTGCCACAGGTATGTGGGACTATCATTATCAACCTTACTTCTTTTGGTACTCACATTATGAACATGTGTAGCATCACGTTCGAGATTCATAAAGAATAAACCATTCACCATAGGAGCATGACCATAAAACATATCTCTCATAAAAATGGAACAACCATTATTCTCAGATTTAAAAGAGTAGCCATCTCGAATTAAACGAGATCCCGGTACAATGTTCATGCTCAAAGCTGGTACTAAATAACAATTATTAAGGTTTAAAACTAATCCCGAAGGGAGATGCAGAGGTAGCGTGCCGACGGCGATCACATTGACCTTGGAACCATTCCCGACGCGCATCGTCACCTCGTCCTTTGCCAGTTTCCGCTTATTCCGCAGCCCCTGCTTTGAGTTACAAATGTGAGCAACTGCACCGGTATCAAATACCCAGGAGCTACTACGGGCACTAGTAAGGTACACATCAATTACATGTATATCACATATACCTTTTGTTTTGCCGGCCTTCTTATCCGCTAAGTACTTAGGGCAGTTCCGCTTCCAGTGACCGCTTCCCTTGCAATAAAAGCACTCAGTCTCGGGCTTGGGTCCATTCTTTGGCTTCTTCCCGGCAGCTTGCTTGCCGGGCGCGGCAACCTCCTTGCCGTCCTTCTTGAAGTTCTTTTTACCCTTGCCTTTCTTGAAGTTAGTGGTTTTATTGACCATCAACACTTGATGTTCCTTCCTGACTTCTACCTCTGCTGATTTCAGCATAGCAAATACTTCAGGAATGGTCTTTTCCATCCCCTGCATATTGAAGTTCATCACAAAGCTCTTGTAGCTTGGTGGAAGCGACTGGAGGATTCTGTCAATGACCGCATCATCCGGGAGATTAACTCCCAGCTGAGTCAAGTGGTTATGCAACCCAGAAATAGTGAGTATGTGCTCACTGACAGAACTGTTTTCCTCCATCTTACAGCTGAAGAATTTGTCGGAGACTTCATATCTCTCGACCCGGGCATGAGCTTGGAAAACCATTTTCAGCTCTTCGAACATCTCATATGCTCCATGTCTCTCAAAACGCTTTTGGAGCCCCGGCTCTAGGCTGTAAAGCATGCCGCACTGAACGAGGGAGTAGTCATCGGAACGTGCCTGCCAAGCGTTCATAACATCTTGTTCTGCAGGGAGAACGGGTGCGTCACCAAGCGGTGCTTGTAGGACATAATCTTTCTTGGCAGCTATGAGGATGATCCTCAGGTTCCAGACCCAGTCCGTATAGTTGCTGCCATCGTCTTTCAGCTTGGTTTTCTCTAGGAACGCGTTGAAGTTGAGGACTACGTTGGCCATTTAATCTACAAGACATATTGTAAAATATTTAGACTAAGTTCATGATAATTAAGTTCAACTAATCAAATTATTAATGAACTCCCACTTAGATTAGACATCCCTCCAGTCATCTAAGTATTACATGATCCGAGTTTAACTAGACCGTGTCCGATCATCACGTGAGACGGACTAGTCAACGTCGGTGAACATCTTCATGTTGATCGTATCTTCTATACGACTCATGCTCGACCTTTCGGTCTTCTGTGTTCCGAGGCCATGTCTGTACATGCTAGGCTCGTCAAGTTAACCTAAGTGTTTGCATGTGTAAATCTGTCTTACACCCGTTGTATGTGAACGTCTGAATAAAACACCCGATCATCGCGTGGTGTTTTGAAACAGCGAACTGTCGCAACGGTGCACAGTTAGGGGGAACACTTCTTGAATTTATTGTGAGGGATCATCTTATTTACTACCGTCGTTCTAAGTAAACAAGATGCAAAACATGATAAACATCACATGCAATCAAATAATAAACGTGACATGATATGGCCAATATCACATAGCTCCTTTGATCTCCATCTTGGGGCTCCATGATCATCTTGTCACCGGCTTGACACCATGATCTCCATCATCATGATCTCCATCATCGTGTCTCCATGAAGTTGCTCGCCAACTATTACTTCTACTACTATGGCTAACGCGTTTAGCAATAAAGTAAAGTAATTTACATGGCGTTTCTCGATGACACGCAGGTCATAAAAAGAATAAAGACAACTCCTATGGCTCCTGCCGGTTGTCATACTCATCGACATGCAAGTCGTGAATCCTATTACAATAGCATGAACATCTCATACATCACATATAGATAATTCATCATTCATCACAACTTTGGCCATATCATATCACAAACCACTTGCTGCAAAAACAAGTTAGACGTCCTCTAAATGTTGTTGCAAGTTTTACGTGGCTGAATTAGGGTTCTAGCAAGAACGTTTTCTTACCTACGTTAAAGCCACAACGTGATTTGTCAACTTCTATTTACCCTTCATAAGGACCATGTGCATCGATTCCGCTCCAACTAAAGTGAGAGAGACAGACACCCGCCAGCCACCTTATGCAACTAGTGCATGTTAGTCGCTGGAACCGGTCTCACGTAAGCGTACGTGTAAGGTTGGTCCGGGCCGCTTCATCCCACAATACTGCTGAAGCAAGAAAGGACAAGTAACGGCAAGAAAGTTGACAAATCTACGCCCACAACAAATTGTGTTCTACTCGCGCAAGAAGAACTACGCATAGACCTAGCTCATGATGCCACTGTTGGGGAACGTTGCAGAAAACAAAAATTTTCCTACTCGTTTCACCAAGATCATCTAGGAGTTCATCTAGCAACGTGTGATTAGATGCATCTACATACCTTTGTAGATCGCGCACGGAAGCGTTCAAAAGAACGGTGATGATGTAGTCGTACTTGACGTGATCCAAATCACCGATGACCAGCGCCGAACGGACGGCACCTCCGCGTTCAACACACGTACGGGACGGGAGACGTCTCCTACTTCTTGATCCAGCAAGGGGGAAGGAGAGGTTGATGAAGATCCAGCAGAACGACGGCGTGGTGGTGGATGCAGGGCGTCACAGCAGCAGGGCTTCGCCGAGACTACGAGGGAGAGACGTAACGGGGGGAGATGGAGGCGCCAGGGGCTGGTGTGAAATCCCTCCTCTCCCCCCACTATATATAGGGGTGCCAGGGGGGCGCCGGCCCTAGTAGATGAGATCTACTAGGGGGGCGGCGGCCAAGGGGAGGTTTCCCTCCCCCCCAAGGCACTAGGGGTGCCTTCCACCACATGGACTCTTCCATGGTGGAAACCCTAGGCGCATGGGCCTATAGGGGCTGGTGCCCTTGGCCCATCTAGGCCAAGGCGCACCCCCTACAGCCCATGTGGCCCCCCCGGGACAGGTGGCCCCACCCGGTGGACCCCCGGGACCCTTCCGGTGGTCCCGGTACAATACCGATAACCCCGAAACTTGTCCCGATGCCCAAAATAGCACTTCCTATATATAATTCTTTACCTCCGGACCATTCCGGAACTCCTCGTGACGTGCGGGATCTCATCCAGGACTCCGAACAACATTCGGGTTTCTGTATATACATATCTTCATAACCCTAGCGTCACCGAACCTTAAGTGTGTAGACCCTACGGGTTCGGGAGACAAGCAGACATGACCGAGACGACTCTCCGGTCAATAACCAACAGCGGGATCTGGATACCCATGTTGGCTCTCACATGCTCCACGATGATCTCATCGGATGAACCACGATGTCGAGGATTCAATCAATCCCGTACGCTATTCCCTTTGTCTATCGATATGTTACTTGCCCGAGATTCGATCGTCGATATCCCAATACCTTGTTCAATCTCGTTACCGGCAAGTCACTTTACTCATACCGTAATGCATGATCCCGTGACCAGACACTTGGTCACTTTGAGCTCATTATGATGATGCATTACCGAGTGGGCCCAGTGATACCTCTCCGTCATACGGAGTGACAAATCCCAGTCTTGATCCATGTCACCCAACAGACACTTTCGGAGATACCCGTAGTCTACCTTTATAGTCACCTAGTTACATTGTGACGTTTGGCATACCCAAAGCACTCCTACGGTATCCGGGAGTTACACGATCTCATGGTCTAAGGAAAAGATACTTTGACATTGGAAAACTCTAGCAAACGAACTATACGATCTTGTGCTATGTTTAGGATTGGGTCTTGTCCATCACATCATTCTTCCAATGATGTGATCTCGTTATCAATGACATCCAGTGTCCATAGTCAGGAAACCATGACTATCTGTTGATCAACGAGCTAGTCAACTAGAGGCTCACTAGGGACATGTTGGTGTCTGTTATTCACACATGTATTATGATTTCCGGATAACACAATTATAGCATGAATAAAGACAATTATCATGAACAAGGAAATATAATAATAATGCTTTTATTATTGCCTCTAGGGCATATTTCCAACAGGGGCAACCCCTGTTGCCTGTCCCCCCTCTTCGGGCACAGAGATCACCACGGCGTCCCCTCCCTCGGGTACCCGGGGTCTCTGCTCAGCACGCTCTGCAGCGGCGGCCGCGAGCGTGGCCTGTGCTAACTCCTTAGCACGCACAAGCAAAATTAACTCTCTAACCCCTGCTACACAGGTGGGATCCACACCGCTCGCATCTAACACCTCATGCAAATGATCGTCCGAGAAATCATCAAGAACCGTAAACCGGGGGATGGATTACCTGAGATCTCCATGTTCTTCGGGGCTTGGAGGAGTTGCGCCCTCTGCAGTGATGGCATGTTGCCCTTGGCCCCCTTCGAACGCGAGCTGGTGCGCACCGGCGCCGCTGGCACCGTCTTGGTGCGCTTGGCCTTTGAGATCATCCCCGTCTTGGAGGCGTCCTGCAACAGCTGGTCCACTAGGGGAGGCGCCATCGAGGCCGCCAGCGCCATGACCGACTGCCTTGGAGTGACAGGCGCCCCCAGCGTCTCCATCGCGCGCACCACCTCCGCGCTGACCTTGCGCACCGCCGTCTTCTTCATGAGCTTCACCGAGCCGCTAAGAGGAGAGCCGTGGCCACCAGAGGTAGGAGTCCCGGCGGGACGGGGCGCGAGGGAGCAGGGGAGAGGCCGTGCGGGGACAGGCCACCATCTGCACCCGCGGCAGCCATGGGGGGAGAGGAGACCGACCCCGGGTTGGATCCATATTGGTTGGGGATCGAGACCGTCATCCCAACCGATCCCCCAGCCTCCGCCGCCCTCGCTGTCGTTGCCCCATCCACTTGAGCAACAGGGCCCGGTGCGGAGATCCCCAGCTTGTCCCACGCCGCCATGTCGATGGAGTCGTCCTCCTCCATGCTCGCATCCTGCTCTTGATCCTTGTCCTTTTGCTTGTCCTTGTCCTGCTCATCGGGCCCGCGGCCACTAGAAGGAGGCGGAGGAGGTGGGAGGGCAGGGGCCGCCAGGAGAGACTCCAACTCCGGCTCGAGCTTGACGTTGTACCCTTCTCCGTTGAACCAGATCTGCACGGAGCCCCGGAGCTTGGCCGGCACACGACACGAGAAATGCATGCGCACCGGGCCGGATCGAATCAGGGACAGCTCATCCACCACGAGGGGCCGCCCGATCATGGTCGTGGCCGCCATCAGACGCTTCGCGCGCCGCTGTTTTGGGGGGATGCCCCACATCTTAACCCACACTTCCGGCATCGACGGCGCCTTGGGCTCGGCGAGGACCGCGTCGCGAATGTTCGCCGTGATGTTGTTGATGGGGAGGAACAGCTTGCCGTTGCGCGTCGCCATCCTCAGCAAGGCCGAATCTGGGAACGCCACCGAGAAGCAGTCCACGTCGAACGGAGCAACCTGCCAATCCCACTCCCCCTCAAAGAGGTGGGGGAGCTCTGCCTCCAGGATTTCTTTCGACAGGACGCCGGGCGCGGCCGACACCAATGCCGTGTTGACCCCCAGCAGATCCGACGCCCCCGCGTCTGCCTCCTCTGGGTACGGCAAGTAGAATAAGACGCCCCCCGCGAAGGCGTGGCCCATGGTCTGGAGCACCAGCTGCTTGCCATGCGTGGGGCAGTACACCGACACATGGCCCTCCATGCTGCAGAGCACGCACAGTTGCTGGAAGGCGCACTCGTTCTGGTAGTGGCCCGTGCGCCCACAGCGGAAGCACTCCGGCCCCGCCAACTCCTCGACGGGGATTGGCTCCACCGCCGTGCCTTTGGAGGAGGAGGGCTTGGAGGCCGCCTTCATCGCCGGCTTGTGCTTCTTCATCTTCGTCTTGTTGAACGGGTCGCCCACCCGGTCGCCGCAATGGGGATGGAGCGATTCCTTGCGCTTGAGCTCCAGCCCCTTCTTTTTGTATACCTCCTTCCTTTTCTTCTTGCACTCCTGCTGCTTGAGCCACCAGGCAGGGGGAGGCCCCCGGCCGCCCTCCTCGCCGGCGCGCTCCGCCGCCCGCATGTTAGCTTGCTCGCGCAGATCTCACTCGCGCCGCCGTTCCGCCTCCGGATTCGGCTCCGCCCGCTTGTCCGCCTGCCGATCCGCCTTGGATCCCATGGCGACGACCTCCGTGAAGGAGCGATCCAGGGGTGAGGGAGGGGGAAGTGGGGAGAGAGAGCGAGCGACATGACCGAAGCGCCGCACCTCTGCAGGAGTGGCTGGAAACCCTAGGACGCAGTCAGTGGCGCCCCGGCGGATCCATAACCACTTAAGGACTGGCCGCACCACAGCGGGGGCGGGCCTGGGCCGCACTGGGCAGCCCACGACCACCCGTGTCGTTTCCGCAACTGCCCCGCCCCCCTGGGCTACACACGGCACGGATGGGCCCGACCGGCCAGGAATCAAGGACCGGCCCAGCCTCACCAACCTCACCAACCCTAGGCCAGGTCTCGAGCGGCTCCGCCGCCGCCGCCACCCTTGGCCCCGCGGCCGGCACTACCCCACGTGGTGTATCGGCCGCCAGGGCTGGCCCCACGGCCGGCAAGGTAGCAGCCGCCGCCACCACGGCAGGCACGACCTCGTCGTCCCTCCGCACCGAGTGGGCGCGCGGCGCCTCCACCGCACGCGACGACGGCGCCCGTCCCGACACCCCTGGTCTGCGGACGCCCCGACCGCCTGGCGCAAAAGCACCGTGTCGCCCAGCTTTGAGGGAGCCCCCAAGCTCCTCCGCCAAGGCTACGAACGCACCCACCGACGGCCTGGACCCTGCACCACGCCGACCGGCGGAATCGCCACTGCCAACACACTCCTCCTCCTCCGAGACCTCGTCGTCACTTACCTCAGACAGCGCCCAGAACCAACTCCCTTCCCAGCGCGGGGACGGCCCCACGCCCAGCGCCGCCGCCGGGGCCGCGCGCACCGGCCGCCCCGACGACCTCACCTCCGACCAGCCCGCCGACTCACCTGACACACTGGGGCGCGGCGCGTCGCCCGCCCCATCGCCACCCGCGTCGCCAGGCCGTACAGGAGCCGTTGGAGGCATCATCCCAGTATATATGACTGTATGACCCTCCTCCAAAACTGCATTTTCTAGTGGAAGATGTATGTAACGGCAAGCATCCATCGTTCAACACTTTTTTTTCGAGATCTGTGCATGTCTATGAGTGTTATGTTGGAAAGGAGTGAGGCGTTTTGGCTCCAGGAGCATCTGCACCTGCGCTGAATAAAAAAATCAAAACAAATAGTAGAAAATTTTAAAAAAAATCCTATTTTTTTGGCATGGTAGATAATTTGGTGCATGATGTCCGGTTCAAATTTCAAACCATTTGGAAATATGAGTAGCTCTCGGCAAAAAAGACAAATTTAGGGTCTGTTAAATAGTGTACTGTTCGTATACTGTTCTGACCCAATTTGTCTTTTTTTGCCGAGAGCTACTCAAATGTCCAAATGCTCTGAAATTTGGAGTGCACCTCACGCACCAAATTATCTACCATGCACAAAAAATTTGGATTTTTTTATATTTTTTTATGAATTATTTCTTAACAAGGTGCAGATGAGCCCGGGCTCAGAATTAGATATACGGAATACAAGAGAATACCTGTGTATGTCAGTGTTTTGTCGTCTTGCCAGAAAAGAGAAAGAGAGAGCACAGAGAACGACGATGCATGAATGTTTTATATTTTTCTCTCTCCCATGCAAAAAAGCAATCCTTTTATTTCTAAGTGATATATTAAATAATTCACTTCTTCTAAACCGAAAATTCATTTTCTAACATGACTTAAAATGAAATTAATTTCCAATATTTCAGTTTCACATTGATAGTTGTGATGTGAGATTCAATTTCATATTGATAGTTGTTACAAATCAATGTTTTGAAAATAGTTTTAAAATATTATTGAATTTGAAATATATGCATTTTATTGAAATGGATGCAATACTAAAATTGGTCCGGAAATTGAAATGCAACTGCTATTGAAAATCATATGCTAACAAGGTGATATGGTAGTGTGGCATACAATATTGAAATGCATTCGGTAACAATGTGAGCTGGTATAGAAATGCATCTAGTATTGAAATGCATTTGGTACTGAAATTTATAATTTATATTTCACTTTATAGTATTGAAATAGAATAAAAACTGTATTTAATTTGAAATATGTGGAAGTTATTGAAATGGATTGGGTACTGAAACTGGTGTGGAAATTGAAATGCAGCTGGTATTGAAATTCATATGCTAAGAAAGTGATATGGTTGTGAAACATAGAGTATATGATATTGTTTGAATATATGGAATTCATTTCAATTTTCAAATTCAATTATTCAAATATATGAAATTAATTAACATTCATTTAAATTTCAATTATTGAAGCATACGGTGTGAAACTATGTTACTGATGAAATGTATGGCATAATGTTATAGATGGAATTCATTTCAATTTCAATCAATGGAAGAAATAATTTAAAAAATATTAAAGTAATTTCAGTTCCAATCAATTTTGTGAAACAAGAAAATTTAAATGAGTTTTAAAAATATTCAATATTGATCATATTTCAAAGATCTTGGCGTCAGGATTCGAAATATGTATAAACAAATCAAAAAAATTCTAGTTTGAAAGATGGATCATATAAAGAAACAGCAAGAAAAATAATGCTAATGTTTTCCATGGGAGAGGGATGGTGAATGGCAGAGTCATGCATGCACGTACGTCCTCCTTTCGCACACGAAAGGTGATGTGACCCTCTGATGTGCCTTTAATATTTCTATACCACCTAAGAGGAAAAGCAAATACATAGAATACCACATGCATATGAGTCCAAAATGCACAGATCTTGAAGCGAATGAAATTTAGATATTTATCCGGTACATACGTCATCCGTTAGAAAAGACTTTGGCATGCCAAGGGGCAATTGATGAATAAAGGATGTTCAATAAGCAATTGTTGTACATCCAGTGGTATCTCAATTTCAACAAGAGCACATTAATAACTGGGCTATTTGTTGCCATTGGTGGCATACATAGCCTTCATAGTGCCTAACCTATGCTCCCTGAACATATATGGCTATATATTTTGCGGATCAAATGTAATCGAACGAAATCATGGTGCTTGTTTGGTTATTTTGCAGATCAAATGCTACCGAACAAAATCACGGTGTCTGTCTAGTTATTTTGTAGATTAAATGCCACAGAACCAAATCATAGTGCTTGTTTGGTTCGTGACTAACTTCTCCCTTGTTTGCCAACCTATTTTTTTTTTACCAAATTTGCCTAACTTTAGTTGAACATATTCTAAGCCACACTTTGACTTGCCTAAGAAAATCTTACCACATTTGTTTGTACTACATGTGGGGCTCATCTTGACAAAAAAAATTCTTCCCTTAGGTGTGGGCGTGTGGCTAGAACCAAACACACGTGTAAGTCAAGTTTGTCTAACTGGAGGTGCAATAAAATGTTGCAATGTGGCAAAATAATTAATCTGAAAGTGTTGTTCTTACGAGCTCCTCTGCATGCACTTCCCCAACAGTGTGGTTAGTAGTTAATCATGTGTTGCATCCACATTGTTTCGCTTCGCAGGCAGTGGTATTTCAACCGACGACGAAACCAGCTGGACGGCACGAATCATGGCGATTTGTGTTATTCCTTTCGCCATTGCACTTTTCCCAAAAATGTTGAGAACCCAGCCCGGGCATCGCCTACCAATCTTGCTGGCTAGCATTGTATCATTCTTGCTTGCACTCTCCTACTGCATGTTTCAGGTACATCCATTCCATCTGATGTTCTTTTGCACGTTCAAATAATGATGGCTACATTGGTACATACGTGTACATCTAGGTTACAAAGATCTACTTGACAATGCTAATTTTCTCAAATTATAGATCTTCCTACCGTGGATCCAGCGGAGGCGACTCGCGTTTGCAAAACATAGGCATGTAATCTCTGGCATACTAAAACATGCCCAAATGCAAGCGCTCGGACGTCTGCTAAACGACGATGGCACACCTAATGAAAATGTGATAAGAAAGTATTATGCTTCAACTTTGTTTTGTTCTTGATATGCCAATGGAACACTCATGAACATGATGTACTCCTCTGTGCCAATGCGCAGATTGTTCTACAAGATTGACAATGATGGTAGCCGCGACCTGTCACGAGCTGAGCTGCATGCCCTTATCATTGGAATCAACTTTGAGGAGATTGTTTTTGACAAGAATGACGTCGTGGACAAAATCATGGACGACTTCGACACATCAGGCAATGACACAGTAGATGAGGAAGAGTTCCTTGCAGGAATGAAGATATGGATAAATGAGGCCAAGATAAAGGTGCAGGCTTCGGGTGCGTATGCTAACAAGTTCATCAACGACTACCATGAGGTAATTTGCATTAAATTACTATGAGCCAATGATTCCCACACACAAACTGAATAATTTAGAAAATCAAATGAAGTCTTACTAAAAACTAAATAATGTTTTAGTAATTGTCCAATCAAAATTCTCTAACTTTGGTGAATAAGTTTTTCGATAAAGGGTGCTATAATTAACTCAAAATGTACCATCAAAGGCAAATAATAGATCAGAACGCAAATATGATAAAGAATAGACTCGGGGACCGTAGATTTCACTAGCGGCTTCTCACAAGAAATAGCACACGATGGGTAAACAAATTATTGTTGGACAATTGATAGAACCTCAAATAATTATGACGATATCCAGGCAATGATCAATATCTAGGCATCATGTCCAAGATTAGTAGATCGACTCCTGCTGCATCTACTACTATTACTCTACACATCGACTGCTATCCAGCATGCATCTAGTGCATTAAGTTCATGAAGAAACGGAGTAATGCAATAAGAACGATGACATGATGTAGGCAAGATCTATTCATGTAGGAATAGACCCCATCTTGTTATCCTTAATAACATCAATACGTGTCTTGCTGCCCCTTCTGTTACTGGGAAAGAACACCGCACGGTCGAACCCATGACAAAGCACCTCTTCTGGCAAGAAAATCGATCTAGTCGGCCTAACTAAGCCAAAGATTCGAAGAAGAAACATGAGACTATAAATAATCATGCATATAAGAGATCAAAACTCAAATAACTTTCATGGATATATAGATCTGATCATAAACTCGAAGTTCATTGGATCCCAACAAACACACCGCAAAAAGAGCTACATCAGATAGATCTCCAAAAGACCATTGTATATTGATAATCAAAAGAGAGGGAGAGGAAGACATCTAGCTACTACCTACGGACCCGTAGGTCTATGATGAACTACTCACGCATCATCGGAGAGGCACCAATGAGGATGATGAACCCCTCCGTGATGGTGTCTAGATTGGATCTCATGGTTCTGAAACTTGCGGCGGCTGATAACCCACAAGTATAGGGGATCGTTTGTAGCCTTTTTCGATAAATAAGAGTGTTGAACCCAATGAGGAGCTAAAGGTAGAACAAATATTTCTTCAAGTTCTATCGACCATCGATACAACTATACGCATACTTCACGTCTGCTTTACCTAAAACAAGTATGAAACTATTTTGCAAGAATAAACCTATAAATACTTTGCAAGAATAAAACTACGAATAAATTGCAAGATAATAAAAGTAGATAGCTTTTGTCAACAAGAAAGTCATTTGTCCCTAGGCAATCGATAACTAGACCGGTAATAATTCATGCAATTTTATATGAGGGAGAGGCATGAGCTAACATACTTTCTCTACTTGAATCATATGCACTTATGATTGAAACTCTAGCAAGCATCCACAACTACTAAAGATCATTAACGTAAAACCCAACCATAGCATTAAGTATCAAGTCCTCATTACTCCCATACGCAATAACCCACTTATTCACGTTCACATTTCTGTCACTCCCGCAACCGACAATAAGAAAATCATGAACATATTGCAACACCCTACAGCGGGGACCCATCACGTTTGCGTGAGACGATGGGCACCGTAGGACAGCACCACAAAAAAATATACACTCAAACCAACCACGATCATCAATTAGCCCATAGGATAAAACAGATCTACTCAAACATCATAAGGTAGCCATAGACCATTGGGAAATAATATATAGCGTTGAGCACCATGTTTAAGTAGATATTACAGCAGGGAGAAGGGGTGTTACACCGCTGCATAGAGGGGGAGAAAGTTGGTGTTGACGGTACCAAGATTGTTGATGTAGATCGTCGTTACGATCCTTGCCCCGGCGGCACTCCGGCGCCACCGGGAGAGAGGGGGAGAGAGCCCCAATCCTCCTCCTTCTTCCTTGGCCTCCCCCCTAGATGGGAGGAGAGTTCCCCCTTTGGTCCATGGCCTCCATGGCGGTGGAGGGGCGGGAGCCCCTTCGAGATTGGATCTATCCCTATGTTCTCTTCTGTTTCACGTTCCTGTTTTCTAGCCCTTCACCGTTTATTAAATGCCTGGAGATCCTTAACTCCGATTGCCCAGAGATTTTAACATGATTTTTTTCTGGATATAAGCTTCCTTGCGCCTAAAGTAGAGCTCCAACCGATGTACGAGGTGAGCACAACCCACCACCATGTGCCTGGCCCCTGGGGCACGCCCTGGTGTATCTTGGGGGCTATGGGCCCCCGTTTGCGTTGATTCCAAGTCCCAAAAATCACATCTATTCCAAAATAATTCTTCATAAATTTTTATCGTGTTTGTACTTCATTTGATATGGATATTCCGTAAAACAAAAAACATGCAACAAATAGGAATTGACACTGGACACTGGATCAATAGGTTAGTCCAATAAATCATATAAAATGTTGTGAAAAGTATGTGAAAGTTTTATAATATTGGCATGAAATAATCAAAAAATTAGATACTATGGAGACGTATCAACGGCTGGAATTGTGTTTCGTCGACTCCCCTAGGGTTTCTGGAATATTTGGGGATTTATAGGGCGAAGAGGCGGTGGGGGAGGCCACCGAGGTGGACAAAACCCACCTGGGCGCGCCTGGGTTGGCATGTACTCAATCTCTAGACATCTACTCAATATCTGCATCTGACTTAGGACATAAAGCTGATGAAAATTTGAAGTGTGCAGCTAATGGAGTACTCACCGGCTTGGCATTATGCATATTAAAACGACGAAGAACTTTATCAATATAACTCTTCTGACTTAGATATACTTTTTCAGACGGTCTATCTCTAAATATTTCCATACCAAGTATTTTCTTTGCTGCACCCAAATCCTCCATCTCAAACTCATTACTCAATTGCTTCTTTAGTTCATTAATCTCTGACATACTCTTTGCAACAATTAGCATATCATCAACATAAAGGAGCAAATAAATAGTTGAACCATTGACAGTTTTCAAATAGACACAACTATCATAATTAGACCTTTTGAAACCTTGAGAGAGCATAAAGGTGTCAAATCTCTTGTACCATTGTCTAGGGGATTGCTTCAATATCCAGACAAGCTTTTGTTTTCCAGGAATAATAAAACCTTCAGGTTTTTCCATATAAATATCCTCTTCTAATTCTCCATGTAAGAATGCAGTTTTAGCATCCAATTGTTCAAGCTCAAAATCATGCATGGCAACAATACTGAGTAAAGTGCGAATAGAGCTATGCTTCGTTATAGTCAATACCTGGAAAATGGCTATAACCTTTAGCAACTAACCTTGTTTTATTGTCTCATCATTAGGAGAAACACCTTCTTTCCTCTTGAAAACCCACTTGCAACAAATAGGTTTCTTCTCTCTGGGTCATTTTACTTAATCCCAAGTGCCATTCTTTTCAAGTGATTCCATCTCATCATGCATAGAGGTCATCCACTTATTTCTATCACCAGAAATAATAGCCTCGGAATATGAAGAAGGCTCAAAATTACCTTCAATTTCTTTGCAACAGATGAAGCAAAAGAAACAATATTGCACTCTTCAATTAACCTGTCAGGTTATTAGTACCCGCCTAACTCTGTCACGTGCAAGATTCCAACTGGGTGGAACAATATGCCGATTTGGAGTGGGAGTGACATGATCATCATTAACGACGGGTTCATCATGTGCATCAACAATTTCATTACCAGATGTATCACCTGAATCAATAACATGCTCCTCCTGAACAGTAGGCTCCTGAACAATAGGTTGTTTCACTCTCAACAGGAACTTTAGTAGATGAAACATCATGTAACATAGCAGATTCATTAAAGATAACATTTCTGCTAATAACCACCTTCTGGGTTTTAGGACTCCACAATTTAAAACCTTTAACACCATATTTATAACCCAAAAAATATACTTAACAACCCTAGGCTCCAACTTCCCATTATCAACATGAGCATAAGCAGTGCAACAAGAAACTCTCAATTATGAATAATCAGCAGGTGAACCAGACCATACCTCAATAGGAATTCTCTTATTAAGAGCAATAGATGGTGAACGATTAATCAGATAACAAGCAGTGGAAGCAGTCTCAGCCCAAAAACGCCTATGTAAATCTGCATTGGACAACATGCAACGGGCTCTGGAAATAATGGTCATGTTCGTACGCTAAACAACACCGTTTTGTTGAGGAGTATAAGCAACGGTGTAGTGTCTGGCAATGCCTTCAGACTTGCAAAAATTCTTAAATTGGTTAGAACAGAATTCCATACCATTATCAGTGCGAAGTATTTTTATCTTCTTTTCAGTTTGTCTCTCAATCATAACCTTCCACTCCTTAAATACTGAGAATGCTTCATATTTATGCTTCAATAAATAAGGCCAAACTTTTCTCGAATAATCATCAATAATAGTCAGCATGTAACTAGCACCACCTAGTGACTTCTTGCGAGATGGTCCCCATAAATCAGAATGGACATAATCAAGAATACCTTCGGTTGTATGAGTCGAAGTGTTGAACTTCACCTTTTTGTGCTTGCCGAAGATACAATGCTCACAAAATTTCAATTTATCAGGTTCATATCCATCAAGAAGACCTCTCTTATTTAACTCTACTAAACCAAGTTCACTCATATGTCCAAGACGCATATGCCAAAGGTTAGCAGCGTCACAATCAGAATTCTTTGAAATAACTGGAGTAGCGTTACCTGAAACGGTAGAACCTCGAAGGTAATAAAGACCATTGGTCGAACTTAATTCACCTTTCATCACAATAAGGGAACCTTTGGTGACTTTCAAAACACAATCTCCACCTGAATACTTGTATCCCTTTGCATCAAGGGCCCTCATAGAAATAACATTTCTCTTCATCTTCGGAATATACCGAACATCTGTCAAAATTCTAATGGTGCCATCAAACATCTTGTTTCGAATAGAACATATGCCTTCAATCTTGCATGGTGAATTATCAAAACCCAAAACGGAACCAGTAGTAGTGGAATCAAAAGTAGAAAATCAATCTCTATGCAGTGTCAAGTATCCACTCATCATTGGTCTCAGCACATCTAGCAATAACAACAATGGCATTATCGAAACTATCATCACAAGCAACATTAGCAGAATTTTCACCTTGTTTGTTACCTTTCCTCTTTTCCTTGTTCTGCAACTTGAAACACTCTGAGATGTCATGCCCGTCTCTCTTGCAATATCTGCAATATTTGTTGTCTCTGGATTGCGACTGGACCCTGTAGCCATTTTTGCTTTTGCCTCTGTTTCCATTATTGGAGTTCTTCTCCTTTGTTCTGCCACGAACAGATAATCCCTCGGCTTGAGATGAACTCGAACCATCATAAGGCACCATTAATTTCATCTTCTCCTTAGAGTTCAAAGCTTCATAAACTTCATTAAGTATGAGAGTATCACGACTGTATAATATGGTGTCTCTAAAATTGGTATAAGAACTTGGCAGTGAACAAAGTAACATTAAAGTAGTATCTTCCTCTTCATACTTAACCTCCATTGTAGCTAGATCAGATATGATCTCTTTAAATTCTAAAATATGATTCAAAACATTACCTCCCTCGGGTAACCTGTGTAGAAATATGATTCAAATCCCTTCCAGCTTTAACCATAGAGCGGCGTCAGTTTTCTTGCTCAAACTTCCTGCAAAATATTCTTCCCAAAGACTTACAATCAATTCTTTTCTGCTCATCAGTCCAGTCCTGAGTTCTATTCTTTCCAAAACTATCCAGTGCTTCATCATAGTAGGACTGTGCCAACAACGCCCGCATCTTGACTTGCCATAGGGTAAACTTTGTGTCATGATCCAGCAGCGAAAGATCATACTTCATTGATGCCATGAGTCGATAAAATATGTGTTCACAATGTAGTATAAACCGGTAGAAAAATTCTGGACATAATTAATTTGCGGTCAAACGGAACTAGAAACAGTAGCACCTGATAGCTTCGGAATAGATGTAGCGATTAGCGATGACAGAGATGTAGCTTTCTCCGTCACCGTGCGAATCAACCTAAAATCTTCAAAGTGCACGTGCACATTTTGGAGAAAACGAGCACATGCATGCGTAGGATTTGTCTGCTAGTGTATATGATTGATCATTAAATGTAGTTAAATTTATTATATTCAATGGACAACAAAACAGATTTACGGGTATTTATTCCGGATCTTCAATTTTTAAAAAGTCATATCTTTCAAACCACGTGTCGGAATTTAAATCCGTCTTCACCGTTGGGTTCTTCGTGACGAGATTTTTGAAACTAGATCTCATATGGGTATGTTTCAATGAAATTTTTTTATGCCAACTTGGATGATATATTGTGCAACTTTAGTACTATATTGTGCAACTTTATTACTACATCGTGCAACTTTTTTTAAAACTAATGTTTGAAGCTGCACCTTTGTATGAGGTTGCAACCTAGAAACCACGATAACTTTGATGTGCAACTAGTCTATTACCCCGACGAAAGTCGATGTGCAACCTCCTCTTGTAATGTAGTCTAGTTGCACGTACATTAATATTTAGTTGGCTTGTAATGTAGTCTAGTTGCACACATATTGATGTTTTGTTGGCTGGAATACTAGTTGCACACACATATGCTCAGTTGGCTTGTAATTTAGTCTAGTTGCACACACATTGATGTTTAATTGACAGGACACTAGTTGCACACATATTCTCAGTTGGCGCGGTAATGTAATCTAGTTGCACACACATTGATGTTTAGTAGACATGACTATTGGCACACACATATACTCAGTTGGTACGGTAATATAGTCTAGTTGCACATGCATTGATGTTTAGCTGGTAGAAAAACTAGTTCGTCGAAACATCCACATGCAGGATCTACTTTTGAAAAGCATGTCGAGAGAGTTTCAACGGCGAAAACGGATCTAAATTTCGACGCATAGTTTAGAAGATATGTCTTTTATAATTTTGAAAACAAAAAACTAATGCACAAAAGACGAACATAAGAAACATTGATGCAGCGGCATGCAAACGTCATTCATCACGTGAGGAGAGACCACATAGGATGATTAATTAGCAGTATCCTGCCTTTCCTGAGACTAAGGGTAGCCATAGTGGGGGTAACTTAGGTAGTAACTTACTTAACACACCCCAAGATAATTTTGCTTATGTGGCAAGTATTTAATGAGGAGAGAGGTGTTTGGAGTAACATAATATGTTACTGTAACATACCGCTTTCCGAGATAAAATGAGTTAATGAAACAATATATGATACTACTACTAAGATATTTTGCATTATAAAGATAGTAACTTAGACTAGTACCATATGCATGACACTAGTATAAATTACTCCCCACTATGACCAGCCTAAAAAGACAGACACTTACTTTATTTGGCCGGCCGCTAGCAAGCCCCCGGCCGCCAGCTAGACGGGTCCGCGAATCAATTAGTAGTTCCTTCCTTGTGCGATGACCTGGAGCGGGAGGAGAAGTAGTACTTGTAGGTGTGACGCCGTTGTAGCTCCACGCGCGACCGATCGAGAAGAAGCAGAACGCACGGATTGGACTGCATGCCGGACTTGGTGAAACGATCTAATAATCGTGTACGGCCGTGCACAGAATAAATCTGCCTTCAAATTGACAGATCGCCACGACGCGTGCAAGCGGCGCGAACAGAAACTCTAATTCTCTCGTCTCAAAAAACTTGCAGGGGCGATTTTACCGTACGGGCACCCTGGGCATGTGCCCGGGCTCGACGCCGCCAATTTCCCGAACTTCGAGAGCTTCCGAAGCCACAAGAATCGCAAAAGTTGCTCATATAGGCTGAAAACTCGTGAAAATACGCTGCAAACTGGAAACTGCTGTATAACTGGGCCAACGTGGTCATTTTCTTGTCTTTTGAGCCTTTCTTAGAACAACCAGGAGGTCATGCACCCGTTCGTAACGTGGGCCACAACCAACTTGAGAAAATCAGGAGAGGAATCGATCGATTTGTTGCCTGTCGAGTAGAGACGAGGAACTCGGGGAGATGGGAACGGGCGCTCGCGCGGCACGCCCAAACCCTAGCTCGTTACTCCATTCTCGAAAACGATCTGGCCGCTGGTGGAGGGCGGACTGCCGGAAGGCACGGTGAGCTGCAAGAGTGTTGGCGCGCGGCGGGGCCACTACTCTGTTGGGCAGATCACGTATAATCAAAAGTGCAAGCGCCGAGGCGGCGGCTCCTCCTGTGAAAATTTCATTCCGTCTCCGGCGGACGGTGGCTCTTTGTCGTCCGCAGTAGCCGTGCCAGCAGCACTGCCAAGTGTTCGACCAAAACAAAGCCGCGATCAAGAGGCAGCTAGCACCAAACTGTCAAAGAGGGCTACCGCGGCACACGATAATTAGGTGAGTCATTCTCTGTAGTTTTATGAAAAATTATGCAATTTAACATTGATTGTGTCGATTCAAATTATGTTTGTTCAAATTTCAGAATTGGGCATATTTTGATAGATCAGATATGTGATACTTGTGATTTTCGAAAGACCAAAATATTCTTTAGCTTACATTGTGCCCGGGCTTTAGCAATTCGCTAGCTCCGCCATTGAAAACTTGTATTTACAACTTGGCTATGTATATCATTTGTTAGATAAAACGAGATAAAATGAGACATGAGAGACACAAATTTTTACGTGGAAACCCTTGAGGGAGAAAATCACGGTCGCAGGAAGGCACAATCACTATGAGGAGGAGTATTATAAGCACGAAACGACATGCCGTCTTAGGTGTGACTACATGAAATATATATGAGGGCAATACATGAGAGTCCTTAAAGGACAAATAAACGAATTGTACTCGTACACGTCGGTACTAACGGAAAGGCCCATACTGTTTGTATTACGTCTAGTCCAATACGATACTAAAATTTGGATCATAATTTAACAGTGTACATACCGCGTGGTCCATACATTTAAAGGTACTTTGGTGCACGGCGTTGGAGTTTCGTTCCCCATGCCTTTAACTGTCTCTGCTGATCTTTTTTTAATCAAGAACTGTACCTGCCGATATCTGAAATAAATAACGAATGAGCCCTCTTATAACGAAAACCTAAATGATAGCTTACCAGTTCTAATAACGAATGAGCCCTCTTATAAGGAAAACCCAAATGATAGCTTACCAAATGGTCCAGACATTTAAAGGTACTTTTAATAACAAATGTTGTACAAACAGAAAGATTGTAGGAAAACAGTATACCAATTCTAAAATCTTGCATTTGATTGCCAAGCCTTAATTATGTTTTCTATTGTGACATTTTCAGAATATTTATAATTGCGAATATAAATTAGGGGATTTTCATTCATGATTCTTTGGCTACGAATTTGTACTATATTTGAACTCGTACGAACGTTTTGGTTACTGGGCGGTAAATTCAGTTACCAGACATTAACACATTTCCTAACACCCCAGCGGTAAACGTGCTTACCAAGATAAAAATAATGAAAATTTTGAATTCAATCACTTAGTGAAAACTAAACAAGTTGGTCTCTCCACAACAATATATGAGACGGTTCAGTCGTAAGTATGTTGTCTTCACTCCTCGAGGTAGACTGATTGATATCCTTGCCATTTTTATGAGTTCAGGACCTACTATTTGTGTCGTATTTAACTGGATATCGCGTCTAACTGTAAATCGCAGTCCCCTATGTAAATATTGTCTATTTGGTGACCAAACATTGACTTCTACTCCCTTCGTTTCAAAAAGGATCGCATCTTAGTTTTCCCCCACATTGGAACGCGTATTAGGAAACTGAAGTGCATCGAGCCAGTGGATCCATGGCTATATATATGAAATTGCCATGTCATATATAGTCACCATTTATAGTTGCTCATATAATAAAATTAGTTATAAGGTTGGCTATTTTTCACTTTCTCTCTATCTCTTTCTTTATATTTATTGCAATTGTCTAGAAGTATGCATATAGCTAGGCTTTTTCATGAGAGCCCACTCCCACTATTTTTTTCATGTCTCTCTCCTCCACATAATTAAAAGTGCCATGTAAGCGGGTTACAAGTCCATTATTGTACTTGCTCTAATAGGGAGGAAACTAGAAACAAAACCCAATGGTGTAAGCTATGTAGCAATGGTGTCATCTATGCCATTTAGCATTGATTAGTACGAAAATAGTGAAGAAAAATAAAAAAATTACTGGTCTCAGCTGACACCAGTGCCTCTATGGCAGCTACGTCTCCATTTCTTAACTTCTTATTGTACGAGTTGTCGTTTTTTCTTGAAAATGATGCTTTTATTGACTTGATATCACATCAGTGGGATATAAGCAAAATTTGTTCAGGTCACATCTCACTCGGTCACTCTCACCTTTGCATAGCTAGGAGCCTAGGATGCACATAGCCAAAACACATTCCAGTTGTTGCTGAGATGTATTCCTTTTTGTAAACGAAGTTTTTGAAAACATATACGAATGGGATGTTTGAAATTAAAACATATACCTTCTTGGTTTTCCGCTAACGTTTGATGCATGATGTTGGATGGCAAAAGGCGTTGGGACCGTGTGGTCTGGATATTTAAAGGTGTTTCGGTGCACGGCGTTCGAGTTTGGGTCCCCATGCCTTTAACTATCTCTAATGATCTTTTTTAGTACCCACCGATATACGAAATAAAGAACGAATGAGCCGGCTTATTAAGGAAAATCCAGCTATAGCTTTCCAAGCCATTCTCATTTCAGAAGTAAAAGATCAGCATCGCAGATTTGCCCTAACTTCTGAGAAAGAAATGCACTCCCAACAAGCGGTCTTGATCCTGCAGAGAACACGGGAGGAACACGATCAGCTGGCGGTAAGCGATGAAGAGGTGGAGCCTGTGGAAAACCCCGGAAGAATGATTGTCAAGGCCGTGGGTCTCATGCTTGTGGGTGCTGCCATCCCTGCTGCGTTTGCGGACCCACTTGTCGACGCCATATACAGCCTGTCCAAGGCTACACACGTATCGTCCTTCTTCGTCTCCTTCGTTGTGCTCCCGCTGGTGAACAACTCCAGCGAGGTCGTCTCTGCCGTCAGGTCCATGAGAAAGAAGAAGCGAAGGAGCGCTTCCCTCGCTTTATCGGAGGTGCCTCACCTCCACCATGAAATCACCATGATGCATGCATGCAACCTTTGTAAACTGGACACTAATTGGGGTAATATTTACTACCACCGTACTTTGTTAATTTGCAGGTGTACTGTGTTGTGACTGTGAACAACCTGATGTGCTTGGGCATGTTCCTGGCGCTGGTCTATGCCCGGGACATAACGTGGGACTTCTCCTCTGAGCTGCTCATCATTTTGCTTGTCTGCATCGTCATGGGCCTCTTCACGAGCTTCCGGACCAACTTCCCTCTCTGGACGTGCCTGGTGGCATACTTGCTCTACCCACTGTCTCTCGTCCTCGTTCACATTCTCGACTCGGTCTTTCATTGGTCGTAAAACGAACGTCTCTGTCCCAGAAACCAACCGCGATATGTACTCTTAGTCTTATTGTGACCTTGACTCATTATTGGTTTATCACGGCTGAATTCAGAGTTTTACTGAAGCTCAGCAACACTCAGCTGTTGGTGTGATCAACCGGTTACATAATGAGTAGTATTTTAAGAAGATAACTTGAGTTAATCATCACTCTAAGTTATGTTATCGATCATAAATTTCTTATCTAACTTGCTTTTTTGTATGCTTGTTGATGATGACTTGTTGCTCCAAATGGACCATCTATATGTGCTTCTATGACTCTATTTGGTTATGTGCTAGTACGTACTACATCAGATATGTTCATGAGATTCTTATATGCGGTAGTTACTGTAATTTGATACGTGGTGCTTCCTAGAACCTATTGCTGCCTGAATTGCTGGCAATGTATTGCTATCGTTCTTCATTTTATGTGGTAGTCACACACACACACACACACACACACACACACACACACACACACCCTTCCAGCACTCATTCTCTCATTCTTCATTCTTCATTATGTCCGTTAATAGGATTATTTAACTAGCATCAGTTAGTCATAGGGATTTTTAGTAAGTTATTAGGATATTTAGAATTTATTTGTTTAAAGAAAAAATGAAACTCTGTTTCTATTTCTACAAAACAAAAGTAGTGTTAGGTCAATAGTTTGAAATTTTTCATATAAGCACAAAGATAACAACTTTGTAAAGGGTTGCAAAGGCATGCACGTTGTATCGGCAAACTGCAACCTTGGGCAACTAAATTTGGGTTGAACCGCTTGTCCTAGTGGGCCAATGACAACTGGCTCCACTTACCCAATTTTCTGATGAAGCCTATACAGAGAAGACCCATCGTTCTTGAAACTACGGGCCGAACCAGTGTACTAATAGGTAGTGCATTCCCATCATGAGTTGTTTTTACAGGGCAAAGAAGGCTTCGGTGCCCAATAAACATGAACACATGGCAAATCCAAGAAATTACAGAAAAATTCTCTTCTTCTATTGCATGATGGTAAAAAATAATTATTCTTGATTTCAATATATCTTTTCTTAATTTTCCATTAAACGTACAAGCAAACCAAAACAAGAAGTGGATCAAACCACAAAGATCAACAGGCCTAATGCGAATAAAAGGTCCCAGTTGCACCAAGTTTCAAGGCCTTGAGATTCAAAATATGCATACATCCGCAGATCCACTACTGAGACACGCGACGAATGGGAGACTAGGTGAGAAGAGCTGGAGAAAGAATGAAGGTTTGGATGTGGTTTTGGTAAGATTTTTTAGTTAGATTTTTGTTACCAGTTCATGATGGTCTCAACTATTAAGACGGAGAGTCGTCTTTCTAGTGTGGCTGACACGATTGGATAGCCTGAGGTGTTTTGGTCCTATCCATCTTTCTCTCTATCTAGGCGTGACGGATTGTCGTCTACCGCTTCTTGTTGTGTTGACGTTTTTTTTTTTTGAG
>NC_041392.1:67413844-67420817 GCF_002162155.2 Triticum dicoccoides
GGGGGCAAGTACAAAATTACATAGGCATGATACAGCATACAGCGAGCTCCTGACGTGTTGACGATTGTGTGCTGAGTTTTGTTTGCGAAGTGATTGACCCATTTTTTTTTCTCAAACTCCTTGTTTTCGTACATGGCAATAAAGCACTGGTTTGAAAAAATGTTTAGTATTGTCTTCATTTTGGCGATTTGGAGAATAAAAAAGATGAAGCCAACTTCAAAGAGTTTCAATGTAACTTCTGGTTTCATCAAAAATCTTTGTTGTCCATGTGTGTTTTAGCTTCTTCGATTTATATACTCTGTTTTCGATAAAGGGTGGATTTTATTGACTCGTTATGAAGCATCAAGAGGGTACAAACATAATGAGAACACACCCGACCTCTGCATAGCTATAATGCACACAGCCAATATCAACACACGCAAAAAAAAACACACCGGCAAATGACAAAGTCATACAAGACCAAAGCTATGCCTATGCATGAAAAAAAAAACCAAAGCGATCAAATCCGCAATGGACAAACTATGACAATGACCTTATCTGCACCAACTGTCTCGTGACACCACAAGGACGAGATGATTCTTCTACATCAACGCCTTTAGGAAGGGGAGCGGCGATCAAGCACCACCGTCACCGGATCTAACCATCAAAGGATAGATTCTAGGTTTTCACTCTGAAGAATCGGTCTGAGCGTATTCTAGATTTATATACTCTGTATTGTCCACTACTTATTTGTCACATGCTTCACATTCTATTCGAAAATTCACAAGAAAAACTTGACATAAAATGCAACAGATCATACTTAGCTACTCAGTAAATTACTCGTCACTGCCAGAGAAGAGAAGACCTCAGAAGCGTATCTCAATCCACCAGAGGTCAAAACTTGAATTAACTTCTCCTCGCCACCACGCAATGCTCCTCGCGCAACCAGGGCAACTAGCACCCCGTTTTCCAGGCAAGCGGATAACCACAGAGAGGAACAATCCCTCCACCACCCCGTAGTCCGCTTGGGTGCAGCCGTCTTCCAACTCTCTTCCCCAGAAGATGATGGTCTGATGGGACCGCGGAATGCTCTTCATGTACCCAATCATATATCTGAGTATGTCAACTTTGTCAGAGCCTTGGACCATGAGGTCAAGCTTAGTGTCCTTGTCGATAGTCGGCACCCTCAAAAAGATCAACATCCATCCAGACCCAGGAAGGGTGAGGTGAAGGGTGGACCCCACGTATCGTAGCCCTCTAATTTGTGTCCATCCTTTAGTTGCTTCCCGTCGAAGACAATGGCCTGCTGGGACGGCGCGATGCTCCGCATTTCATGGACCTTTCTCTTGACATCATCGACATTGTTCGAGCTCGAAAGATTCAAAGAGAGCACCTTAAGGAAGGGGCGGGAATTCCTTCACTTGGCCGGAAGAGACGAGAGAAATGTCAATCAAGGGGAATTGAAGGAACATGGTGAATTGTCAATTTTTGTAACTCGAACTCTGTCTGTCCAGATCTTAGCAAATTTGAAGGCAACATGATTTTAGAACCAAAGTCTACGTACTACTACAGTTGTTGATTTGGATGTGGTGAGTACGAAGCATGAGGAGTCGGTTACCTAGAGATTGCCATTTTATTATGTCTGGTAAAAGTTAAGGAGCGCGATAAAACTATCTGGAACAAAATAATCTCCTTTAAATTACGGGGAGGTCCCTCGGAGAAACAAAACCACAAACAAGCCCAATAGGTCCGGCTACAGTGTTGGCCTAGGTCGGTGTGAGGTTTGCAATTTTCTTCGTTGAAGCTCGTCATCAAAATTAAAGTTGCCATATCTCCTCGACGCTTCAGCCGACTGTTTAACAGGAGCCAGGAGGGAGGCGTCCGGGCGTGGTGGCGCTGCCCACACGAGGCAGGATGAGGTGGAGTGGAAAGGGTGAGGTGCTGGGTTTCGGGTGAGGGGTGAGCGGCAAATTCCAGACGAATGATGGGCTGCCAGACGACATTTGCATGTACATATAGCGTCCATGGTCTAGAATTATCAAATGAATTCCTAAATCGATTCGGCGGCAGCCAAACAAATCATTCTCTGATTCTGTCAAACGTGGTGCAGAGACAGCTGACAAGAATGCCTGTCTATACATGTCCATGAGAGCTGCTTCTCCCAGCGAAATCAGCCACCTATGAGGGCCACCGAGACGGAGGATCACGCTGAGCGTCGACTCCTTCGTCACGTTGTACTCCGCCAAGCTGCGGCCGTCCTCCAACTGCTTCCCGGCATAGACGACGCGCTGCCGGTCGAGCGGGACGCCCTCCCTGTCGCGGACCTTCTTCATGACGCTCCCGACGGTGTCCGATCGCTCGACCATGACGCTGAGGGTACTGCCGCTCGGCACTTTCACGAAGATCTCCTTCCATCCGGGACCCCAGCGGCGGACGGCGAGGTGCAGGCGGCAGTAGGAGGACCCCGCCTTCCCGGCGACGCCGACGCCGTAGGACGCCAGGGTGCGCCCGTCCTGCAGCACCTTTCCGTCGAGGACCAGGCGCTGCCAGGGCGGGGGCACGCCGAGCTCGCGGTGGATGCTCGTCTTGACGTGGCCGACGGTGTCCGTGGTCCGGACGTCAAGCGCCAGGACCTTGCCGGGCGTCGTCATGACGGAGATCTGGACACTACGGCTCACGGCGACAGCGTTACCCATGGATAGATCGATGGACGTGTTTTGAGCTCGCGGGGCCGCCGGCCGACGACGAGTCGATCTGGACCGGTGGAGCTGGCTGTCGTCGGGAGGTGTCCGTGCGTCTGAAGAAACCGCTGTGCGTACGTATGTGCTACGTATCATGATTTAGGGCTTCGATTCAAAGGAATTTTATAGGATTTTTAAAGGATTGAAATCCTTAGAATTTTTTCCTATGTTGGTTCTTTGGTTCATAGGATTGGATCTCATAGGAATTTTTTCTATGGAATTTTTTGTACTACATTTCATAGGAGATTTAACATTCACTCCAACCACTTTTTACAATTTTTTTGTTTTTCTCGTGACATGAAACAATCATTGCTAATTTTATAGGATTCAAGTGGGCATGCCACTCCAACCCTACACTTTTTCTATTCCTACATTTTCAAAATCCTACGAATCAAAGAGGCCCTTACTATCCATCTCGGAGACAGATCAAGGCGAACCGCTATCCTGATACGAACTGGCTGCTGCCCGGTATATCTGTCTGGGTCTGGCCGTGTCGTCCGTCACCGTGGGACGAAATATACGGGCCTGTGGGCGTGACGAGAGTTGCATATAGGATTCCTACTAGCAAACATGCCCGTGCGTTGCAACGGGAAAAAACAACTCTCACACGCCTTTTGCCCACTGAGCATGACTAAATACATCACCCTCATGCCCATAACATAATAAACATGACTAATGCCTTATCCTCGGGTCAACATCATCCATTTCAATATAACACTAGACACATGTTTCCGCTTGTTGTCTTTGTCGTCTCATCGCCGGTAGTCGCAATACCAATTGTCTCTAACCAAGGTTGGCCAGGTCCAATAGTTGGATTGTTGAGCTGCCTTCGTGTCCGGCGAAGAGCAAGAGCGTTGAACAAAGTTTTTTTTTATCATCAGGCTAATATAAT
The DNA here is from genome assembly GCF_002162155.2 of Triticum dicoccoides. Taxonomy (NCBI): domain Eukaryota; kingdom Viridiplantae; phylum Streptophyta; class Magnoliopsida; order Poales; family Poaceae; genus Triticum; species Triticum dicoccoides. The sequence goes on from NC_041392.1 coordinate 67,417,457, forward strand.
AGGGAAAAGCACTACACATAATATATGTCCGTGTCATCATCTAAATTGATTAGTTTGTGCCAATAGACCATGAAACCTTGGTTGGACTCCTAATGCATTTTGACGGGAGCCACTGGGCCAAGTGAGACTGGTTGTACCTGAAGACGCGACAGAGAAAAAGATTCCTTTCATATTCCTAGTTTAATAAATTGAACTAAAACAATGCGTCAGGGTGGCATATTTCAAAAATTTGCCAAGTTTCATTAATAGGTATAGATTAAAGCAATTTAGCTACATTACCTCCCAGGTTTATTTTAAAAAAAATCATGTTTGAAAAAAGTTTGCCTTTTCAAATTTAAAGTTCAAAAAATATTTGTGTTTTTAGAATGTTTGTAATTTCGAAAAATAATCATAAGAGTACCTCCTATTTTTACAAATTGTTTGTGTTTTAAAAACTACTCGGTTTTTAAAAAATAAAAGAGAAATATTGTTTTTTTAAGTTTGAGTTTAAATTTTCTATTAAAAAGTTTGCGTTGTCAAATATATCCTGAATTCTTAAGAACGCAGCTGCGCTTGTTTGTTGTCTGAAGTGCACGCTCTTGTCCACTGTCTCCCTCCCTCATGTGGTCCCCTAACAGATACTAGAAATAAAACCAACCCAAGGGGCCCACAGAGAGAACATAACGCGTACAGAAAAGCACATGGTCACTACGTTTTCGCATGTCTTTCCATCCTTGACTTATCAGCAAGTTTCCACGTGCATGCATTTAGTTTACGTTTTTCAATTTTCAAAAAGCTACAACTTTTAAACCGAACATCGAAATCAAGATCTGTTTTCACCACTAGGTTCCCCGCGACGAGCTCTTCAAAACTAGATTCCATATGAGTATGTTTCAACTAAATTTTTTTCTCGAGCAACTTTGGGTGCTAAGGAAGCAACTTTAGTGCTCTATGAAAGCAACTTCTTGTTAGTGTGTGCAGTATGACTGCCTATCATCGAAGACCCCTTCAAAGTTGGCTATCATGACTACCAAGTTAACTAGATTCATCTCTAAGTTTCGAACCATAACTAGCAAGTACTCTACCATAAGTAGCTTCACCTCCAAGTTTATAGTATAGCTGGCAACTTAGTTTTTCGAGCTAGGCTTACATTTACACTAATCTTGTTGCTATGACTAGCGAGTAGCTTAATGGCATCCTTAGTTGCTTACAATACTTTTAGGTATGGTAAGCAACTTGGTTTCATAGATAGGCAACTTAGCAACACTAATGTGCAACTTTGCTATGTATTGTAGGCAACTGAAATAGTAATTGCAAGCAACTAATATAAGTATCACTGGTAATCAACTTCAGAGTGTTGTAGGCAACTTAGAAAAGCAATGATAAGCAATTTCACAATATATGTATGCGGCTAATTGATGACCCACAAGTATAGGGGATCTATCGTAGTCCTTTCGATAAGTAAGAGTGTCAAACCCAACGAGTAACAGAAGGAAATGATAAGCGGTTTTCAGCAAGGTATTCTCTGCAAGTACTGAAATAAGTGGTAACAAATAGTTTTGTGACGGGATAAATTGTAATGAGCAACAAGTAACAAAAGTAAATAAAGTGCAGCAAGGTGGACCAATCCTTTTATAGCAAAGGACAAGTCGGAACAAACTCTTATAATAGGAAAAGCGCTCCCGAGGACACATGGGAATATCGTCAAGCTAGTTTTCATCACGCTCATATGATTCGCGTTCGATACTTTGATAATTTGATATGTGGGTGGATCAGTGCTTGGGTGCTGTTCTTACTTGAACAAGCATCCCACTTATGATTAACCTCTATTGCAAGTATCCGCAACTACAACAAAAGTATTAAGGTAAACCTAACCATAGCATGAAACATGTGGATCCAAATCAACCCCTTACAAAGCAACGCATAAACTAGGGTTTAAGCTTCTGTCACTCTAGCAACCCATCATCTACTTATTACTTCCCAATGCCTTCCTCTAGGCCCAAATAATGGTGAAGTGTTATTTAGTCGACGTTCACATAAAACCACTAGAGGCTAGACAACATACATCTTATCAAAATATCAAACGAATACCAAATCCACATGACTACTCATAGCAAGACTTCTCCCTTGTCCTCAGGAACGAACGTAATTACTCACAAAGCATATTCATGTTCATAATCAGAGGGGTAATAATATGCATATAGGATCTGAACATATAATCTTCCACCAATTAAACCAACTAGCATCACCTATAAGGAGTAATCAACACTACTAGCAACCTACTAGCACCAATCCCAGACTTTGAGACAAGAATTGGATACAAGATATGAACTAGGGTTTGGAGATGAGATGGTGCTGGTGAAGATGTTGATGGAGATTGCCCTCTCCCGATGAGAGGAGCGTTGGTGATGACGATGGTGATGATTTCCCACTCCGGGAGGGAAGTATCCCTGGCAGAACAGCTCTGCCGGAGCTCTAGATTGGACCCGCCAAGGTTCCGCCTCGTGGCGGTGGAGTCTCGTCCCGAAAAGTTCCTTACAATTTTTTTCTCATCGAAAGACTTCATATAGGAGAAGATGGGCGTCGGAGAGCCACCAGGGGGCCCACGAGGTAGGGGGACGCGCCCCCCACCCTCGTGAGCAGGGTGTGGGCCCCCTGGCCTTCATCTTTGGCGTGGGATTTTCTTTATTTCTTTTAAGACGTTATGTGGAGTTTCAGGACTTTTGGAGTTGCGCAGAATAGGTCTCTAATATTTGCTTCTTATCCAGACCAGAATTCCAACTGCCAGCATTCTCCCTCTTTATGTAAACCTTGTAAAATAAGAGAGAATAGCCGTAAGTATTGTGACATAAAGTGAAATAACAGTCCATAATGCAATAAATATCGATATAAAAGCATGATGCAAAATGGACGTATCAACTCCCCCAAGCTTAGACCTCGCTTGTCCTCAAGCGAAAAGCCGATAACAATAAATATGTCCTCATGTTTAGAGGTAGAGGCATCGATAAAAACAAAATACGGACATGAAGGCATCATGCTTATTCTCATAACAGCAACATATATAGATTTTATCATATGATTACTTATGTTCAAGTGATGATGTATTCACAATGCAAAATTATAAATCATAAACCTTATTGGGCTCCGACAAACTATAATCCCAGTCATTGAAGCAATTACAATTTATCATAACATCGGAAAGAGTCTATGTCAGAGCTAAAAAGCAAGTCCACATACTCAACTATCATTTAGTCTCCCATAATTGCTAACACTCACGCAATACTTGTGGTTACGGAGCTTTAATCGGACACAAAGAAAGATAAGGGCTTATAGTTTTGCCCCACAACCTTTTACTTCAAGGGTAACGTCAACAATAATGGTT